>NC_066579.1:234161666-234472025 GCF_024323335.1 Lathyrus oleraceus
TGAGTGTTCTCCAAAGAATGACTTAAAACTGAAAGCAAAAGCAAAACAATATTAACTTCTAACTCATTAACAACTAACTTTTAATTTCAATCCATTTACTTTAATGTCATTTAATTTCAGCCTTTATTCATTTTCCATTATTCATATCATTCTAATTGTTTATGTTAATGCAATTTTCACTTTGTCCATTTGGACCATATTGTGTGATATATCTTGTTTGTGTATACTTTGCTTGTTTTTGTGGTCTTTGACCATTAATGTACATAATAAGAACAAAAACCCTAAAAAACTTTTGTATGGACTGTTGGCTTGATCTTGGACAATTGGACTTAGAATCTAGGCAACCTTCCTATGCTAAAGGACTTGGCCAATGCCAACTTTTTTGTGTGAAACCAAGTGCTGGCAATTTGGAACTTCATCTGATACATCATTCTAGATCCCTTTGAGTTCCTCTGCGACATGATCATTATGAAGCTATTATTTTGAACCCGTGACTTGTGGAATTCATCTGTTACATGGGCTAATTTGAAAAAGATCATGGAGTGGTTAAAACTTGGATGTGGCTATCTTTATTTGATGCCTTTTCTCTTCAAGATTGATATAATTGTGCATTTGTGTGTTGGTTAATTCTAAATGTCCAAGGGAATTTGGGGTTTCTATATGGTATTCTTGCCTAGTGGATTGCTACCCATCGGTCAGATGTTTTCAACTCTTAACTTTTAATTTTGTGCATAGGATTAGTCTCTTCATCTTCTCCCTATTTCTTTAATTTCAAGAATCTCTCCCCCCCTTTTAAAAACTTTCTTTGTTTGCACTTTTTTTGTTCTAAACTTTGACCACTTTGAAAAAAGATAGAAACTTTGGCCTTATGCCATTGCATTTTCAAACTTCTTTTCTTAAATCAAACTTGTAAATAAACTTAATTATACTTGACTTAAACTTTCAAAAAAGCCAAAAAGAACTGACTCATTCAAACCATTTTCAGGCCTTTGTGCCCTTCAAACTTAATTTTTGATAAAAGCAATGCATCCACTTTGAAATTTGTATCACGAACTATGAGGTTTTGATCCCTCATTTTTATGTTGGTACGTAGGCACAAGTCCGAAGGTCTTGTCAAACACAAAAATATAATTAATTGAATTCTTTTCTCATCCCCCCATTCTATTTGTTTGTAAACATCACTTTTGTACCAAATACATATGCACAGAAAAAGGACTTCCTAGGAGTACCTAGGACACTTTGGGTGCTAACACCTTCCCTCTTTGTAACCAACCCCCTTACCTGTAATCTATGACATTTTATTAGTTTTGATTTGAAAACTTCTTACTTTTGGGTTTTGTTCGTACTTTTTCCCTTTTCCCTTGGAAACAATAAAAGCGCGGTGGCGACTCTTGTTATTTGATGTCTAGCTTATCCATAGCTTGATGATCATGAATTTACCGCTATAGAAATTAAGTGGCGACTCTGCTGGGGAGTAGTCTCCAGTGGGTTTAACCTACTTTTTGTGTGTATATATTTGTATATGTGTGATGTTTGTATATATGTATGTGTGATATAATTTGCTTATTGTGCTTGGTGATCTCTGAGTGGTGAGATAAGTTCTAACCCAAACTTGAGTGCAATTAAGATAGGAGGATGGTATAGTCATGTTCGACTTGTGTGGAGTAGGCCTTAACAAGTTGGCTTGAGATCCATCTGCTCAGTGGAGACTCTTTTGGATTTAGAAATGTCACACAAGTATTTGTGGTTAGGCATTACTATCTTTGATTTGGGTACGAGAAGCTGAGGACTTTAGAACATTTAACCCCTCTTGGCCTATTTAGGACGTAGTGTGGATTTTGTTCAAGTGTAGACTTGATAACAATTGTTACACGATACTACACTCAGACGAGTTTCTCTTGAGAATATTATGGGTCGATGAGTCAGTCATCATGTAAGACCCCAATTTTGACCATAAGATCCCTCATGGCATCATAACATTGCATTTGCATTGCCTCAAGGATCTTTAGCATATTGGTTCCCTTTGCCTTTGGGTGGGACTCCTTGTGATTGGTTTGAGATCACCAAGCATGCTTGAATTATACATCATTGTTTCTCTTACTTTTGTTTACTAACCAAAAGCACAAAAATGTGTCACTAACATCTTTTGTTTGAAGCTTGAGTATCATCCAAGACACTTTGTGGGTTCTATTTAGATGATCAGTCAACACAAGGGAATGGCTTGAGATACTTCCAACAGGTTCAAATGGGGTCTATTCGTCAGTAAAAACGTTAATCGTGAAGGAGAAAAAGTTTGTTCATGAGCTGTCATGCTCGCTAGGCGAGCAGAATGGGTCGCCTAACGAGTCCCAAGAAAAGCCACCAGAATCACCTACGCTCAGAGGAATTTCTTGAACTATCATGCTCGCTAGGCGAAGCCCACGTGTTTAAAAAAAAAAACGAAAAAAAGCAAAAAAACAAAAATAAATAAATAAATAAATAAAATATAACAGAATTTTTTTGGACTTGGGCCTCTCTCATTTGAGCCCACAGGTCCACAAAAATCAAGTTATAAATTCAGAGTTTCAGTGAAACAAAAGTAATTCTATTCCTATTACCCTGGCAGGGAAAAAGATAGTGGGAGAAGAGCTAACAGAGTTCAGAGCAACCTCCAGAGACTGAAGGGAACTCATCTGCAAAGAGCCAATTCCATCTCATATAAACCCTCAGATTGCTTTGCAAACCCAACTGGGCAATTCAATTTCATTCGATCTCTCCAGTCAGGTTTACCTTATTCCCATTACTTTATGCTTTTAATTTGAGTGCTCTGAATGTATGAGGTATTATGGGTGAATTTGATACCCTTTTGATGCATGTGTTTGATAAGAGGTTTAGGCCTCCTACCCTTGGTTGCTTTTTGTGAGCTTTTTTGTGAATTTTAATGGCATGATTCATGTGGTTACATTTTGATTTGGGGGCAACTCTTGATTTCCCTATCTTGTTTCTCTAACCTGTTTGTTGAGTTTTGTTTTGTGAGGGCTCACATACTCTTGCAAGGATAGCTTGCTTGGTGTTCCACTTTATTTGTGGGGTACCACCTGGAGGTTTATTCCGATTACCTGTACTGACTCGCTTTCTTTGATGGTGTTTAGCTTGGAATAGTCTTTGGGTTTCTTATTTATCTAATTGCTGTTACTTCGGATCTTTATCCGTACGGTAGATCTCTCGATCCCTTTACTTTTCCCGCATGTTACCGATTTCTTAGGTTTCGTATAGCCTCTCGTGGCATGCCATTTAAGGTAGCGCGGTTCCTTCATCTAGGACTGCCTTTTTTCATGAGCATCCCTAAACACCCCAAACTCATTGATTTTTCTTCTCCTAAGAACACGTTATCTCCTTCTACTACAGGCAAGTAAGTCTCCAAAGGTCGAGAATCCGGTAGATTGCGTAGTAACGTCGTTCACCCCAAAACACAACCCTTACCCCGTAGTTGGTCGAACTACGTTTTGCTCTGATTTTCATCCCAGATGAGATACGTAGGCATAAGACGCGATGTCTTAGCGAGCACACTCCTCTTTAACCCATAGGTAGCCGAGCTACGAAGACTCTGATTCTCAGATTCATATGAGATACGTATGCAGTGGATGCGACGTCCGTGCGAGTCATTTTCTTTTGACCCTTCTTTTAGTAAGTAGTACATTAGATAAACATACACGCTTTTCTCATCCCTTCAATCATGTTTGCAAAAATAATTTTTCACAAAACAACAGCCTTTGCAACAAATGTGAAAAGGGCTCCCTAGGAGTACCTAGGATGTTTTGGGTGCCTAACACCTTCCCATTGCATAACCAACCCCCTTACCCAAATCTCTGACATTTTTACTAGTTTTTGATTCGATAAAACTTTTAGGTTTTTGGTCGCTTTCTAACCATTCCTTTGGATAAATAGAAGTGCGGTGGCGACTCGACTTGTATGATTTACCTTGGATTTAGTCAATATCTCTAATGGTAACGAATATCCCGCTACAGAAAAGTGGCAACTCTGCTGGGGATCATTTTCCTAGTGGGTTTTGCCTACTTTTCATATTTGTTGTGTTGTATTGTTATGTGACATATTTTTGTGCAATTTGGGATTACTGTATTGTATGTAATGATTGATTTGCTTGATATTAATTCCTTGTATGCTTGGTGATCTTCGTGAGATGAGTTCTATACCCGAACTCGAGTGCACTTAGGATAGGAGAATGGCATAGTCTTGTTGACTTGTGTGGAGTTATTCCTTAGCAAGTTGACTTGCAAGCCCATTCACTTGGTGGAGATCATGTTGGGATCAATAATGTCACACAAGTAGTTGTGGTTAGACATTACTTTTTCCAATATAGACCTTAGAAGCCAAGGACCTTAGTTTACCAAACCCATCTTGGCCTATTCGTAGGATGTAGTGCGAAAGTCATTCAAGTGTAAGATTTGATACGATTGTTACGTGATACTACACTCATAAGAGTCTCTCTTGAGAATATTTTTGGAATACGAGTAGTCGTTTCTCCGATAATATCCAAAAGATGGGATGATGACTATGGGAACCTTTTGTAGAACATGTTTGGCAGGTTTAAACCTTAGTACACTCCCTTTGGATGGTTCTTAACCTAACTCCATGCTCGTGACTTACAACAAACCCTTGATTCATGGTTGATCCATTCATGAATCCTTAATATCAATGAAACTTGGGTGTTGATAAGGTGTAAACCATAATCCACCAAAATGGATGATTGATATTAAGGATAACATGATCCATCCCATGACCTTTGTTTGGTGTGCTTTGCTTGATCCTTGAGTGTGATTGTTGCATTCATGCATTCATGCACCCATTTGCATCCATATCATCAATAAATAAGAAAATTTTCAAGGAACTTAAGGGGTTTATTTGCAAAATTTTCAGACATGGAAAGACAAAGAAGGAATACAAAGAAGTACAACTTCAGGCAACCAGATTTGAAAGAGTTAAGGAATCTGAAATCCTATATATTAGATCCCTTGGGTTTCAAAGCTCGTTTTGGGAAGCTTCTTCCTCTTCTGACTACTCAGGTGGATGAAGGATTGGTGAGTGTATTGGTGCAGTTTTATGATCCCTTGTACCGTTGCTTCACGTTTCCGGATTTCCAGATTTTGCCTACCCTTGAGGAGTATGCTTACCTTGTGGGTATACCTATTCTAGACCAGTTGCCGTTCAGTGGCTTGGAGAGTATTCCTACTTCTCAAGAGATAGCTGACATGTTACACATAGATGAATCTCTGGTTGGTGCTGATATGACTACCAAAGGTGGAATTCAAGGTCTCCCTTCTGAGTTCCTCATTACTCAAGCTACTATGTATGGGAAGGCCATGAGTGAGGATGCCTTTGAAGCCATATTTGTACTTCTCATCTATGGATTGGTATTGTTCCCCAACATCGACAAGTTTGTGGATGTGAACGCTATTAGGATTTTCTCTACTCTTAATCCCGTTCCGACTCTGTTGGGCGATACCTATTTCTCTTTGAATATGAGGAATGCAAAGGGTGGTGGCACCATTGTGTGTTGTTTGCCTCTGTTGTATAAGTGGTTTATTTCTCACTTACCTCAGACGATCGCTTTCAAGGAGAACAAGGAATGTCTACGGCGGTCCACGAGATTTATGTCTCTCACTAATGATGATATCTCTTGGTATAACCGTGTGTATGATGGTGTGTAGATTATTGACTCTTGTGGCGAATTCTCCAATGTACCTCTTCTTGGTACATGTGGTGGGATTAACTACAATCCTGTTTTGGCACGCCGGCAGCTTGGGTTCCCCTTAAAGGATAAACCCAATAACATTCTGTTAGAGGGTGTATTCTTTCAGGATGGTAAAGATCCCCAAGGCTTGAAAGCTAGGATGGTCCGCGCTTCGCGCAAGATTCATAGGAAAGGAAGGAAAGATTTGGGTCCTAAGAATTGCATCGCTTTGGAGCCTTACACTGTTTGGGTTAGGAAGAGGGTGTCTGAGTATATCATGCCTTACGAGTATCCGAGACCTACACCTATGATTATGGTTGGGCCTTCAACCCTCCCTAATCAAGGAGTAGAGGAGTTGAGAGACGAAGACCGTTCACGTGCCTGGATCCGCGAACGTGAAGAGTTGCTTCAGCAGATTAAGGAGAAGGATGCGTTGATTGAGTTTCTTGAGCATCAGGTTATTGATGACCCTGATGATGTATGGACTTCTCTACTTCCTCAGTCTTCTAAGTTCTGGAAGAGGAGGTATGATCGACTCGCCAAAGAGAAGGCCGATATGGAGGCAGCCTACGGGAGGGAGGTGAAGAGGCTTCGTGCATCTTATCTTCCTGTGTCCCGAGCTTTAGATGATTGTTTCTAGGGATCCATAGGATGATTATTTTCCTTTTCTCTTGCATATGATTGACGATGCTGCACTTCTTTTCCCTGATATTATTTGATGAGATATTTCCATATGTGATAAAATGCTTAATATTTCCAAAATTTGCAAATAAAACTCTAAAGTTCCTTTGAAATGAAAAACAAATCATATGCACAAGCATTGCATGCATCATATGCATAAGCAGGTTTTGTTTCCGGTCCTTTGACCTATGGTCTAACTCTGTGTCCTTCATTTATTTATCCACAAGCTGACTCACCGGTACTACACTAGAGCCAACATTTCGAGATTGATGGATCACTTAGAGCAAGAGAACCGCGAGCTGAAAGAGGAAGTGGCCAGATTGACTGCCCTAATGGAGTCACTCATGGCTGCCCAAAGCCAGTCTTCTCCGACACCTTCAACTCCTCCCCAGAGGATAGTTATCTCCAAGATTGTCTCTTCTACTGTGCCTGCTGCCAATGCACACTTTGTTCCAACAGCCATGCCAACCGGGTTCCCGTGGGGGTTGCCTCCCAATTTCATGATTGAGGGTCCTGTTCCTACCTTTGCTTCTCTGCCGGCATCTAGCCCGACCTTGCCGTTCCTCCTCCTGTCGTGCATACTTTGCCCAGGGTAGACGACACCATCTATCATTCTGAGCCGTCTGAGGGTCCAGATGTTTATGAGAAGATGGATGTTATGAACGATCAATTTCTTGAGCTTCGCAAGGAATTGAAAACTCTTAGAGGGAAGGATCTTTTCAGCAAGTCTGCTGCCGAACTCTGCTTGGTTCCAAATCTGAAGATCCCTGTGAAATTCAAGGTCCCTGATTTTGAAAAGTACAAAGGAAATACTTGTCCTCTCAGCCACCTGGTCATGTATGCCAGGAAGATGTCGACTCAAACCGATAATGACCAACTACTCATCCACTACTTTCAGGACAGTCTGTCCGGTGCCGCTTTGCGTTGGTACATGGGTTTAGACAGCGCGAACATCCGATCCTTCAATGATCTCGGCGAAGCCTTCGTCAAGCAGTACAAGTACAACGGGGATATGGCTCCTGATAGAGATCAATTGAGAGCCATGTCCCAGAAGGATAAAGAAACATTTAAGGAGTACGCCCAGAGGTGGCGAGAGGTGGCATCACAGATCGTGCCTCCGCTAGAGGAGAAAGAGATGACTAAGATCTTTTTGAAGACTTTAAGTTCTTTTTATTATGAGCGGATGATTGCTAGCACTTCTTCTAACTTCACCGAGATGGTGAATATGGGGATGCGTCTAGAAGAAGGGGTCCGTGAAGGACGGTTAACCAGGGAAGAAGGCTCTTCTGCCAAACGTTATGGGGCGTTTACAAAGAAGAAAGATGGAGAGGCACATGTTGTGATCTCCCATGAGAAACCAAGAAGACCCTCTTTGAGGAGGAAGACTGTGCGTCCCGCCAGTAACCAGCACCAGGTGGCTCATATAACACCTGTTTTCAGAGACAATCAACAGTATCAGCAACATAGTAACAATCAGCAACCACATCCGCAATATCAGCCACAACAGCATCGTCCGCAACAGCAGGCCTACCAGCCTCGAAACAGTAATCAAACCAGCACGAGTTACGAGAGGAAAAGGGTCACCTTCGATCCTATTCCTATGACGTATGCAGAGTTATATCCCTCTTTGATAGAAAGGAAGCTGATTACTCCGAGAGACCCACCGGCTATACCTGCTAACCCTTAGTGGTGGTATAAGCCTGAGTTACATTGTGTTTACCATTCTGGTGCTCCCGGCCACGACGTGGAGAATTGTTACCCTTTGAAGACCAATGTTAAAGACCTTGTGAGGTGTGGTATTCTATGTTTTGAGGACGTAGGCCCTAATGTGAAGAAGAACCCATTGCCCAAACATGGGAAATCTGTCAACATGGTCCAGGGTTTCCCTGGAAAATACAAGGTCAAATATGTCAGTCATATTCAACAGTCTCTGGTCCAGATGCATCGGTTGTTGTGTGACTATAGTCATTATGAGCATGACCATGATAAATGCTGAGTCTGCTCTGTTAACCGATTGGGTTGTTGCCAGGTGCGCAAGGATGTTCAAGAAATGCTGGACGAAGGAGTAATTGAGATCCTTCAAAACAAGAATGTTGATGAAAATGAGCCTGAGGTCAATGTGATCTCCCCAGTGTTCCGGATACCCGAGCCTGTTATCATCAAGTACAATGGTAGCAAGCAGAAGGCCTCTCCCGCTCCGATCATTAGGCCTGCTGGTCCTGTGCCTTACTCTTCTGAAAAGGCAGTTCCCTATCGCTACAACGCTGTAGCAGTAGAGAATGGGAAAGAGGTGTCCTTGCCCTCTTCTTCTGTTGTGAATATTGCCGATGTTAGCGGTTTGACCCGTAGTGGCCGTGTATTTTCAGCACCGCCGAAGCCTCAAATTAATGTTGATTT
This sequence comes from Lathyrus oleraceus, assembly GCF_024323335.1. NCBI lineage: Eukaryota > Viridiplantae > Streptophyta > Magnoliopsida > Fabales > Fabaceae > Lathyrus > Lathyrus oleraceus. The sequence goes on from NC_066579.1 coordinate 234,170,476, forward strand.
TGTTGAACGCCCGATCGGGAACGCTGTGAATTCTCCGAATCCGGCACTTGCTATTAAGCCCTCCTCCATACTGAAAACTCCTACTTCTGTTGCCCCGAGTGGCAATGTGAAAGAAGACTGTGATGAGATGTTGAGACTCATCAAAAGGAGCGAGTACAATGTTGTAGACCAACTTCTACAAACGCCATCCAAAATATTTGTGTTATCTTTACTCTTAAATTCAGAACCACACCGAGAGGCTCTATAGAAGGTGTTGGATGTGGCATATGTAGATCACGATGTCACCTTGGAGAAATTCGATAGCATTGTTGCAAACATTACTACTTGCAACAACCTGAGTTTTTGCGACTCTGATCTCCCTGAGGAGGGAAGAGACCACAACTTGGCTTTACACATATCTATGAATTGCAAAGACGATGCCATGTCCAATGTGCTGGTGGACACCGGGTCATCATTGAACGTATTGCCAAAGTCCACTCTCTCAAAGCTATCATATCAAGGGCCTCCCATGAGGCAGAGTGAAGTAGTTGTGAAGGCTTTCGATGGGTCTCGCAAAACTGTGATTGGGGAAGTTGATCTCCCAATTAAGATCGGACCAAGTGATTTCCAGATTACCTCCAGGTTATGGACATTCACCCATCGTATAGTTGTCTCTTAGGCAGGCCATGGAGTCACGAGACAGGCGCCGTGACATCCACCCTACACCAGAAATTGAAATTCGTGAAAAACAAGAAGCTGGTGGTGGTAAGGGGAGAAAGGGCTCTCCTGGTTAGCCATTTGTCTTCCTTCTCTTATATAGATGCTGAGGTTGAAATTGGAACTCCTTTCCAAGCTTTATCTATAGCTGAGCCTATTGAGAAGAGAACTCCTTCATTTGCTTCCGACAAAGATGCAAAGCTGGCCATTGAGCGTGGTGCAACCACTGGTTTAGGAAAAATGATTGAGTTAGAAGACAACGAGTCCCGGGCTGGCATAGGTTTTTCTTCTGGTACTTTCAACAAGCAAGGGTTATTCAAGAGTGGAGGTTTCATCCATACCGGTCTAGATGAGGAGGCTGCTGCTGTCTTGGAAGAAGATGTAGAGGATTCTGGCAATTTCATCATCCCTGGAGGGGTCTACAACAATTGGGTCACTGTGGATATTCCGACGGTTGTCCATAAGTCAACGTAATAATCACTTTGTTTGAAAACCCTTCTCCCATGCCAAAAGGAGGAGTGATGACATCGTTGGTGCATAAGTGCAATGATATTTTCATTCAATAAATTCATGTTAAATGTTTGTTTTTCCAATTATTTTCCCTTTTTGCTTTTTGCATGAAATTGGTGATCACATAAAACCCTAAAAATAGAATAAAATCAATCTTTTCATCTGCATAATGATTTGCCTTGTTTGAATTCTAAAGCTTTTCATATCCAAAATCATTATGCAGGTTGATTTCTAAACACATTGAACATAATGACCCAACACCATCTCCCAATTTTGAATTCCCTGTATTCAAGGCAGAGAAAGATGATGTTGAAGAGATTCCTGATGAGATCACCCGGCTACTTGAGCATGAAGAGAAGATCATTCAGCCGCATCTTGAGAATCTGGAAACAGTCAACTTGGGGTCTGAAGATTGTGTACGAGAGGTAAAGATTGGGGCACTTCTGGAAGAATCTGTTAAGAAGGGGTAGATTAAGTTGCTACGTGAATATGTTGACGTCTTTGCCTGGTCATATGAAGACATGCCTGGTCTAGATACTGATATTGTGCAACATTTCCTACCTCTAAAGCCTGAGTGCATGCCTGTGAAGCAGAAACTCAGAAGAACTCATCCTGATATGGCAGTGAAGATCAAAGAGGAAGTTCAGAAGCAAATTGATGCGGGGTTTCTGGTGACTTCTACATATCCTTAATGGGTGGCCAATATTGTGCCCGTGCCTAAGAAAGACGGAAAAGTCCGGATGTGTATGGACTATAGAGACTTGAATAAAGCTAGTCTGAAAGATGATTTCCCTCTACCACACATTGATATGTTGGTAGACAATACAGCTAAATTCAAGGTCTTCTCGTTTATGGATGGATTTTCCGGATATAATCAGATTAAAATGGCACCCGAGGATATGGAGAAGACAACATTCATCACACCTTGGGGAACATTCTGTTATCGAGTGATGCCCTTCAGTTTGAAGAACGCCGGAGCCACGTATCAACGAGCTATGACTACCTTGTTCCATGACATGATGCATAAGGAGATTGAGGTGTACGTTAACGATATGATCGCTAAGTCAAGATCGGAGGTTGTACTCCCAGTAGAGGTGGATATCCCATCAATGAGAATCTTGATGGAGGCCAAGTTGACTGATGTTGAATGGGTTCAAAGTCGTTATGACCAGCTGAACTTGATTGAAGAGAAGAGATTGTCTGCCATGTGCCACGGTCAGTTATATCAGTAGAGGATGAAGAAATCTTTTGATAAGAAGGTCAAGCCTCGTGTGTTTCGAGAAGGTGACCTTGTGCTAAAGAAAGTTTTGTCTTTCGCGCCCGATTCCAGAGGCAAGTGGACTCCGAACTATGAGGGTCCGTATGTTGTTAAGAGAGCCTTTTCAGGCGGTGCTTTGGTACTTACAACTATGGATGGGGAGGATTTCACTCGTCCTGTGAATTCAGATGCAGTCAAGAAATACTTCGCCTAAAAAAATAAAAACTGAATAGCTCGCTAAGTTGAAAACCCGAAAGGGCGGCTTAGGCAAAAATGAGCGTCTCGGTGGATTGAAAACCCGAAAGGGTGATCCAGGCAAAAGTTAGAGACACAAAAAATATATAATAATGATATATGTATCCCGCTAGATTGAGTACCTCATCCTGGGGCAATCTAGGCAAAAATTAGGGATTTGGCAAGTAACTGCATCCTGACAAGACTTTGTTCTACAACTGTCGTCCGTCAGAGATCCTTGCTCATTATCAGCCAAAGCTTCAAATACATCGGATTCAGAATTGGTGGAGAAATGGTCATTATGTTCAATGTAGCCCTTTTCCAATATATATCACCAATTTCAAATTTCTAAAGATCTATGGAGTCTTGCCATTCGCAGACTACCATTCTATCAAATAAATTTGAGACTTTTATCCAATTATTGGCACTCTTATCTGTTTCTATTCAACAAATGTTTTGCATGTTTTGATTAAGAAAATATCATTGTTTTAAACGATCAATTTTTTTATAATTTGTTTTTAAACAAAGTGAACATTCACAATGACGAAAGGATACTTAGGAGATCCTCAGTGCTCTCCCAAGGGTGGTACGATCCCTAACAGGGTAAGATTTTTGTCCATATTCCTGGCATGACTGTATCTCCTCCCTCCGGAACCTTTTGTGGTTTATCTTACCAAGTGGATTGCTTGTTGAAAGTCACCTCTCTTCCCTTCAGCAGAGTAGCAATCTTTCTTCCTCAGCAGCTCGGATCTTTTTGGGCAAGAGCGGTATTTGGTGGTTGATCCCGATAAATCCTTTATCTCCTCGGATAAATTCCCCAGTAGAGTTGTTGGTGTGGTGGACCTTGTCTGTGATAACTCTCGTCCCCAGCTGGAATGATTGATGATGCATCCCTTGCAGAGTTCTTTGCTTCCTGGTATCTCTGATCCCCAGCAGATTGGATACTCCCCGGTGAACTTGGCTTTCTCTCTTGAGATGTAGTACCGGGTGGTTGATTCCTGGACCTGGTTGTGTTAGATATGTCTGTCTGTCAGCATACATCATACATAAACCACGCATATTCATGCATAATTATAACATTCAAATATTCATGTTGCATTCTTTGCCATATATCATTGTTTGCTGTCTCCTGCTATTTGGTGATATACTTCCCCGAGCAGATGTGTGTGTCTGATCTCTCCATATAGAGTCAACTCCATAGGCAGAAAGCATATATCCTTTCTTCCATATTCCCCACCGGGTTATATCCTCGTGGATGTTGATTGTTTTTGTTCCTTCCCAACACATATATTGGGATGGGTTTCCCCATTGAGTTATATCCTCACTGGGACAAGTCTTGATTTGGTGTGCCTATCTAGTTTGATCCTAGATCGGTTTCTTGAGACTCTCATGCACTCTCGGGTCTGAAGCCTTTTGTTCTTCCCCAGTTGAGTAAGATTCGTATCCCCTTTGTGGAGTCGAATATCCATCATGTAATCGAGTTTGCTTTTAGCCCTCTTTTGGATGATGAGTGTTTTGGGAATATTCCCCAATTCACGCCTTGGTTGGTCACCTATTATATGCCCAGTAACCAGTATCCCTGGTGTTCCTTCCTCTCTGCTCCCTATTATGACTTTTTGTCCCCTGTGGAGTCAGAATCCTTGAGTTGAAGTATACCTTTTAGGTTTTCCTCAGACGTTTTGAAGTTTTGATATCTCTCACCCTTATGCCGGTCTTAGATATTCATTCTTCCCGAGCATGTTGTATCTCTCGCCCTTTCGTCGGTGTTCAGACCACATGTCTCCTTGAGCTTATTACCCAGTAACCGGTAATACCTCGTCCCGCTGCTTCCCCAGGAGTGTCCTTGTGGACATCCCCAGCGAAGTCCCTTAGTGGACTCTTTTCATCCGGATTTTATCCGAAGTATCCGCTATGGATAGTTTTTTGCTGTATTGGCATATTCCCCAATACATGCATCTTCGAGTCAACTTGAGTCTTTCCATTGGATTTGTTCCCTTTGGAATTTTGTTCCCCACGCTTTGAGTCGTGACCTGCTCGTGCATTTTTATCCCTTTTCTATCCCCAGGAGAGTCCCCAGGGTCTTGGTCCCATGGAGTGAATTGCTCATATGGATTATCAGTGGCTTCTGATTTCTTTGCTTTTGTGGACACATATCTCCACAGAGTGCTACCATTTTTCATACCTACATTTGCATCATGAGGTCTCTTAGGGACCAAAATTCGTCTCTTTGTTATTATTTAAGCCCATTCTACCCAGTCGAGACGAAGATTTTAACCTTCACTTCTCCGACTAGAATGACCTTAAATAGGGGCATCTGTAAGACCCCAATTTTGACCCTAAGATCCCTCATGGCATCATAACATTGCATTTGCATTGCCTCAAGGATCTTTAGCATCTTGGTTCCCTTTGCCTTTGGGTGGGACTCCTTGTGATTGGTTTGAGATCACCAAGCATGCTTGAATTATACATCATTGTTTCTCTTACTTTTGTTTACTAACCAAAAGCACAAAAATGTGTCACTAACATCTTTTGTTTGAAGCTTGAGTATCATCCAAGACACTTTGTGGGTTTCATTTAGATGATCAGTCAACACAAGGGAATGGCTTGAGATACTTCCAACAGATTCAAATGGGGTCTATTCGTCAGTCAAAACGTTAATCGTGAAGGAGCAAAAGTTTGTTCATGAGTTGTCATGCTCGCTAGGCGAGCAGAATGGGTCGCCTAGCGAGTCCCAAGAAAAGCCACCAGAATCACCTACGCTCAGAGGAATTTCTTGAACTGTCATGCTCGCTAGGCGAAGCCCACGTGTTTAAAAAAAAACGAAAAACGAAAATAAATAAATAAATAAAATATAACAGAAAAATTTTGGACTTGGGCCTCTCTCATTTGAGCCCACAGGTCCACAAAAATCAGGTTATAAATTCAGAGTTTCAGTGAAACAAAAGTAATTCTATTCTTATTACCCTGGTAGGGAAAAAGATAGTGAGAGAAGAGCTAACAGAGTTCAGAGCAACCTCTAGAGACTGAAGGGAACTCATCTGCAAAGAGCCAATTCCATCTCATATAAACCCTCAGATTGCTTTGCAAACCCAACCGGGCAATTCAATTTCATTCAATCTCTCCAGTCAGGTTTGCCTTATTCCCATTACTTTATGCTTTTAATTTGAATGCTCTGAATGTATGAGGTATTATGGGTGAATTTGATACCCTTTTGATGCATGTGTTTGACAAGAGGTATAGGCCTCCTACCCTTGGTTGCTTTTTGTGAGCTTTTTTGTGAATTTTAATGGCATGATTCATGTGGTTACATTTTGATTTGGGGGCAACTCTTGATTACCCTATCTTGTTTCTCTAACCTGTTCGTTGAGTTTTATTTTGTGAGGGCTCACATACTCTTGTAGGGATAACTTGCATGGTGTTCCACTTTATTTATGGGGTACCACCTGGAGGTCTATTCCAATTACCTGTACTTACTCGCTTTCTTTGATGGTGTTTAGCTTGGAAGAGTCTTTGGGTTTCTTATTTATCTCATTGTTGTTACTTCGGATCTTTATCCGTATGGTAGATCTCTCGATCCCTTTACTTTTCTCGCATGTTACCGATTTCTTAGGTTTCGTATAGCCTCTCGTGGCATGTCATTTAAGGTAGCGCGGTTCCTTCATCTAGGACTGCCTTTTTGCATGAGCATCCCTAAACACCCCAAACTCATTGATTTTTCTTCTCCTAAGAACACGTTATCTCCTTCTACTACAGGCGAGTAATTCTCCAAAGGTCGAGCATCCGGTAGATTGCGTAGTAACGTCGATCCCCCCAAAACACAACCCTTACCCCGTAGTTGGTCGAACTATGTTTTGCTCTGATTTTCATCCCAAATGAGATACGTAGGCATAAGACGCGATGTCTTAGTGAGCACACTCCTCTTTAACCCATAGGTAGCCGAGCTACGAAGACTCTGATTCTCAAATTCATATGAGATACGTATGCAGTGGATGCGACGTCCGTGCGAGTCATTTTCTTTTGACCCTTCTTTTAGTAAGTAGTACATTAGATAAACATACACGCTTTTCTCATCCCTTCAATCATGTTTGCACAAATAATTTTTCACAAAACAATAACCTTTGCAACAAATGTGAAAAGGGCTCCCTAGGAGTACCTAGGATGTTTTGGGTGCCTAACACCTTCCCATTGCATAACCAACCCCCTTACCCAGATCTCTCATTTTTACTAGTTTTTGATTCGATAAAACTTTTAGGTTTTTGTTCGCTTTCTAACCATTCCTTTGGATAAATAGAAGTGCGGTGGCGACTCGACTTGTATGATTTACCTTGGGTTTAGTCAATATCTCTAATGGTAACGAATACCCCACTACACATCATAACCTGTAATATTTGATAGATGGAATTAAGACTCTGGGAACTTTTTAAAACATGATCTACAGGTTTTTATCCTTAGTTTACTCCTTTGGGATGGTTCTTACCCAGACTCCATGCTCGTGACTTACAACAAACCCTTGATTCTTGGTTGATCCAATCAAGTCTTGTCAATATCAATGGAAGTTGGGTGTTGATAAGGTGTAAACCATAATCCACCAAAATGGATGATTGATCTGGACGATGACTTGATTCATCCCTTGACCTTTGTTTGCTTGCCTTGTGTGTGATCCCTTATTTGTGATTGTTGCATTCATGCATTCATGCACATCATAACATTCAACACACGAAAAATTTCAAGGAACTGAGGTATTATTTGCAAATATATTCAGACCATGGATTATGGATGAAGGAACACTAAGAAGTACAGTTTCATATGTCCCGACTTGAAAGAGTTAAGAAAGCTACCATCTTTTGTATTAGATCCCTTGGACTTCAAACAACGTCATGGGAAGCTTTTGTCTATCTTGTCTGCTGATGTGGTTGAAGGACTTTTGAGTGTATTAGTGTAGTTCTATGATCCTCTCTACCGCTATTTTACTTTCCCAGATTTTCAGCTTGTGCCTACATTGGAGGAGTATTCTTATCTCTTGGGGATACCTGTTTCTAGTAGACTACCTTTTAGTGGATTGGAAGAGATTCCCCAATCTAACCTTATTGCTGAAGCTATTCACTTGAAGAAGTCTGAGATAGAGGCTCATTGGGTGAAGAAAGGAGGGTTGTTTGGGTTGCCATCTGATTTCCTCATCAAGGAAGCTACTGCTTTTGCTCAAGCCGGTAGTGTGGATGCTTTTGAAGCTATCTTTGTGTTTCTCATATATGGATTAGCTTTGTTCCCTAACATTGACGGTTTTGTTGATGTTAACGCCATTAGACTTTTCTTGATTGGGAATATTGTGCCTACTTTGTTGGGTGATATGTATTTCTCTTTGCATCTAAGGAATTCTAAGGGTGGTGGAACCATTGTCTGTTGCGTACCTCTTCTGTACAAGTGGTTTATTTCGCACTTGCCTCAGACACCTGCTTTTGTGGAGAACAAACAATGTCTACGGTGGTCTCAGAGACTTATGTCTCTCACTAATGATGATATAGTTTGGTATGATCCTTCTTTGGGAAGTTTGGACATTATTGATAGTTGTGGTGAATTCTCTAGTGTGCCTCTCATTGGTACACAAGGAGGAATTAACTACAACCCTGCTTTGGCTCGTCGTCAACTTGGGTTCCCCTTGAGAGACAAACCTAATAACACTTTGTTAGAAGGTCTTTTCTATCAAGAGGGTAAAGATCCCCAACATTTGAAGCATAAGATTGTGCATGCTTGGCATAATGTGCATAGAAAAGGAAGATCCGAGCTTGGTTCGTGCAATTGTGTAGCTTTGGAAGCTTACACTCTTTGGGTGAAGAAGAGAGCTTTGGAGTTGAAAATGCCTTATCCTTATGAAAGACCTATGTCTATGGTTGTGGTTGAGCCATTAACTCTCCCTAATCAAGATGTAGAGGAGTTGGAAGACGCGCTCATCAAGATGAAGCAAGAGAAGGACATGTGGGAAGAGCGTTTTCATGCTTTAAGCAAGAAGCATGAAAAGTTGCAGTTGGAGTCGAAGGACAAAGATGCACTTATTGAGCTACTTGAAGACCGAGTGACAAAGAGACAGAGAGTGCCAAAGGTTTCATCTTCTAGCACGCCTCAGCCTTCCGTTGCTTGGAAGAAGATTGTTGATCAGCTTGTCCTCGAGAAAACTCAGGTGAAAGCTTCTTTTGAGACCGAGATCCGTTGCATTCGAAGGAAGTATGCGCCTTCAGCTAGGTCTTCTGACATTGTTGTTAGGGATCCTTAGGATGACTAGTCTCTTTTTCTCTTGTATTTTTCGTTTGGTTTCTGAAACTGTACTCAGTGTAATCCTTCCAATTATATAAATGAAAAGAGATTTTTGGTCATATAAAAATTATTGCAATTGTTGATATATATATATATATATATATATATATATATATATATATATATATATATATATATATATATATATATATATATATATATATATATATATATATATATATTTGCAAATGATATAGTAAGTTCCTTGAAAACAAAAATAAATAATCAAGCATTGCATTTCATGCATCATTTGTATAAGCACGTTTCTCTTTTGCCAGATGTCTCATTGGTGTTTCTTCTGTGCTTTAGCCAAGCTGACTCATCGGTAGAACACCCGCGTCAATCATCTGAGAATTATGGAGCATCTAGAGCAAGAGAATAGAGAGCTGGAGGACGAGATCACCCGCCTAACTGCCATGATGGAGTCAGTTCTTGCTGCTCGGAGACAATCTTCTCCAACACCCGCAACTCCTCCTCCTTAGAGGACAGTTATTTCAGAGGTGGCTACCTCTACCATGCCTGATGCTACCACTCATTTTTTGCCCACTATGACTGCCGGATTCCCGTGGCAAATGTCGTCCAACTTTATGCCTGAAGGCTTTGCTCCTACTTTTTCTTCCATGCCGACATCTAGCCCGGTCATGTCTGTGCCATCTCCCGTTATGCACACCTTACCTCATGTAGAGGACACCATTTATCACTCCGAGCCGTCTGAGGGTCCGGATGTCTACGAGAAAATGGATGAAATGAAAAATCAGTTTCTTTAGTTGCGCAAGAAATTGAAGACGCTAAGGGGTAAGGATTTTTTTGGAAAGAGTGTTATTGAGGTGTGTTTAGTTCCCAACGTCAAGATCCCGGTGAAGTTAAAAGTGCATGACTTTGAAAAGTATAAAGGGAACACTTGTCCGCTCAGTCATCTAGTGATGTATGCTCGTAAGATGTCTACTCAGACCGACAATGATCAACTGTTGATTCACTACTTCCAAGATAGTTTGACCGGTATTGCACTCCGTTGGTATATGGGGTTGGATAGTGCAAGCATTCGCACTTTCAATGACCTGGGAGAGACTTTTGTCAAGAAATATAAGTACAACTTGGATATGGCACCTGATAGAGACCAGCGGAGGTCTATGTCTCAGAGGGATAAGGAGACGTTTAAAGAATATGCGCAGAGATATAGGGAATTGGCTGCCCAGATCACTCCTCCTTTGGAGGAAAAAGAGATGACAAAGGTCTTTCTGAAAACTCTGAGTTCATTCTATTATGAACGTATGATTGCTAGTGCCCCCAGTGACTTTACCGAGATGGTAAACATGGGGATGAGGCTTGAGGAAGGAGTCCGAGAGGGATGTTTGTCGAAATATGAAGCATCATCGAGTAAGAGATATGACAGCAATTTTGGGAAGAAAAAGGACAATGAAGCAAATGCGATAAGCAGTGGGAGGCAGAGAAGGCCTTAGATCAGAAGGAATCCACCATCCCGTCAACATCATCATCAAGTATCTTCAGTTATCACTGTATTTTCTAATCAATAATCAACACCAATTCAACAATCACAACGTCAACAACAACAGCCGCAACAACGAGCAAACACCTACAACAACAACAATACCATCAATAATCATCATCAACAAAAATTTGAGAGGAAGAAGGTCTCTTTCGACCCAATTCCTATGTCTTATGCATAATTGTATCCCTCTTTAGTTCTCAAGAACTTAATCCAACCGAGAAACTCGCCGCAAATTCCAGAACCACTCCCTTGGTGGTACAAGCCTGAGCTCCGTTGTGCTTTTCATCAAGGAGCACCCGGACATGATATCGAGAATTATTATCCGGTCAAGTATGAGGTTCAGAAGCTGATGAAGAGTGGAATGGTGTCCTTCGAGGACCGTGCGCCGAATGTGAAAGCAAATTCGTTACCCACCCATGGGAACTCTTTTATGAATACGGTGGATGGTTATCCTGGCGAGTGTAAGGTTTTTGATGTGCGTTTTATTCGGAGATCCTTGGTGCAGATGCATAGGGATGTTTGTTTGGTAAGTGATTGTGAACACGACCATGGAAGTTGTGTTATCTGTAGTTTTAACCCGAGGGGTTGCGAGGTTGTGAAAAGGGACATCCAGCGACTGATGGATGAAGGCATGATTCAGATTGTTCAAACCCGTCATGCAGATGACAATGTAAATGTCATAGTGCCCATTTTCAAACAACCAGAGAGATTGGTAATCCAGTACGACAGCATCAACAGTAACAATCAGCAATAGATCAGTATCGTCGTTGGTTATACAGTTAGCGGGCCTAGTCCCATATTTATCTGATAAAGTTGTTACGTATCAGTATAATGCTACAATGATAGAAGCTGGCCAAGAGATCCAGTTACCTACGACTAGCTCTGTGGTGAGCATTGCTGATGTTACCAAGGTGACCCGCAGTGGTCGAGTGTTTGGGCCGGTGTTCCCAAAAGATAAAGAAGAATCAGTTGTTGAAAAGAAGGTAGAAGTGCCTGTTGTAGATCCAGTTGGGGCTTCAAAGGGTAAGTCTGGTGAATCCAGCGATTTGAAGGCTAACAATGATGATGAGGTACTTCGGTTAATCAAAAGGAGTCAGTTTAATATGGTGGAGCAGTTGCTCCAAAATCCCTCGAAAATCTCAGTGTTGTCTCTGCTCATGATTTCTGAAGCATACAGAGAAGCACTGCAAAGAGTTCTGGAACAAGCTTTTGTAGAACATGATGTTACAGTGGATCAATTCGATCATATCGTGGCTAACATCACTTGCAATAATCTTAGATTTTGTGATGAAGAAGTCCCTAAGGAGGGAAGAAATCATAATATGGCTTTACACATTTCCATGAATTGCAAAGAGGATGCTTTGTCAAATGTGCTTGTTGACACCAGATCGTCACTGAATGTGCTGCCGAAGTCAATTATGTCAAAGCTATCATATCAAGGAGCGCCTATGAGGTATAGCGGTGTAATCATCAAAGCTTTTGAAGGTTCGCGCAAAACGGTTATTGGTGAAGTGGACCTTCCAGTTAAGATAGGTCCAAGTGATTTTTAGATTACTTTTCAAGTAATGGATATACACCCGGTCTACAGTTTCTTGTTGGGAAGGCCATGGGTTCATGAGGCAGGAGTTGTTACTTCCATATTGCATCAGAAGCTCAAATTTGTGAAGAATGGCAAGCTTGTGATCGTTGGTGGGGAAAAGGCGATGTTAGTTAGCCACCTATCATCTTTCTCTTATGTTGAAGTTGAAGATGAGGTTGGAACTCCGTTCCAAGTCTTATCTATTGCTGCTGAAAAGAGAGTTGGGGCACCAATGTCCTCATTGAAAGATGCTAAGAAGATTATGGAAAGAGGCGATGTTGATCAGTGGGGGCGCATGGTAGAGGTCTCCGATAACAAAGGCAGAACCGGTTTGGGGTTCCAGAAAGGTTCATCAGCTGCAAGGTCTGAAGATATGCAACTTAGCTTCCGTAGCGGAGGGTTCATTCATGGCAATGAATAACACTTAGTTGCTGTGCTAGAGGATGACGAAGAGGAAGACTGCACCAATTTTGTGACACATGGAAAGGCTTGCAATAATTGGACTGCTGTTGATATTCCTGTTATTTTGCATCGATCTAAGTAATTGCGTTTATATGTTTTAAAAATCCTTCTCCCATGCCTAAGGGAGAAGTGAACATGGTTGGGCATTTTCAAATTGATCATTAATAAAATTAATTATATTCATCCACATCTATGATGTTTTGTTTTTACTTTTTGCTTTATTCTGAAAATGGTATTCCCAAAAAAAACATAAATAAACAATATAATTATCCATCTGCATAATATTTGGTCACAAATTCACTTCTCTAAAATAAAAATATCAAATCATTATGCAGGTTGGTTCCTAACCCCATTGAATACAATGATCATTCTCCTTCTCCAAATTTTGAATTCCCTGTGTTTGAAGCCGAGGAGGAAAGTGATGTAGAAGTGAGTGATGAATTATCTCGTCTTCTTGAGCAAGATGAAAAGACCATTCAGCCGTTCGAAGAGCAAATTGTGTTAGTCAACTTGGGTTCCGAGGATGATATGAAGGAAGTCAAGATTGGGTCTCGCCTGTGTCCAGATTTCAAGAAGGGGTTGATTGATCTTCTTCGAGAGTATTCAGATATGTTTGTTTGGTCTTATCAAGACATGTCTGGTTTGGATTTTGAGATTGTGGAGCATAGATTGTCGTTGAATCCAAAATGCCCGCCAGTCAAGCAGAGTTGAGAAGAACGCATCTTGACATGGTTGTGAAGATCAAAGAGGAAGTGCATAAGCAGATTGACACTGGTTTCCTCGTGACCGTTGAGTATCCGTAATGGGTGGCCAATATTGTTCCTGTGCCAAAGAAAAATGAAAAAGTCTGCATGTGTGTCGATTATAGAGATTTGAATAAAGCCAGTCCGAAAGATGATTTCCCTCTGCCACACATTGATATGTTGGTAGACAATACTGCTAAGTTCAAAGTCTTTTCATTTATGGATGGATTTTCTGGATATAATCAGATCAAGATGGCACCCGAAGATATGGAGAAGACCATATTCGTTACAACTTGGGGAACATTCTGTTATAGAGTGATGCCTTTCGGTCTAAAGAATGCTAGTGCAACTTACCAAAGAGCAATGACTACTCTTTTTCATGATATGATGCATAAAGAGATTGAAGTATATGTCGATGACATGATTGCTAAATCAATTAATGAAGAGGAACATGTTGAGCATTTGTTGAAGCTTTTCAAGCGTTTGAGGAAATATAAGCTCCGCTTGAATCCCAACAAGTGTACTTTTGGTATTCGTTATGGTAAGTTGTTGGGCTTATTATCAGTGAGAGAGGTATTGAAGTTGATCCTGCCAAGGCAAAGCAATACAAGAGATGCCTGCGCCCAAAACTAAGAAGCAAGTCAGAGGTTTTCTCGGCCGCTTGAATTATATCTCCAGATTCATTTCCCACATGACTGCCACATGTGCGCCTATATTCAAGCTTCTTTGGAAAGATCAGTCTTGTGATTGGACCGAAGACTGCCAAAAAGCTTTTGACAGTATCAAGGAATATTTCCTTGAACCTCCAATTTTGTCTCCACCTGTTGAAGGAAGACCGTTGATCATGTATTTGATTGTGCTTGAAGACAATATGGGTTGTGTTCTTGGTCAGCAAGATGAGACTGGAAAGAAAGAATTTGCAATTTACTACCTCAGTAAGAAATTCACTGACTGTGAGACTCAGTATTCTATGCTTGAGAAAACTTGTTGCGCATTGGCTTGGGCTGCTAAGCGTCTACGTCAGTATATGTTGAATCATACCACTTGGTTGATATCCAAAATGGATTCATTTGTTTCAGATTCCCCAGGAAGTATATCCTTGATATGTTCATCCTAACCGGTGATGGATATCTTTCTCTCCCCTTCCTGAGTTTATCCTTGATATGTTCATCCTAACCGATGATGGATATTCTCATCTTTGGTGTTCTACCCAGTTAAAAGGTAGTTGTAATCCCTATTGTATTCCCGAGAGAGTTAATCCTTGATATGTTCATCCTAACCGATGACGGTTTTCCTTCTCTTTATGGTATCCTGTTGGAGAATTGCCATCCAAGGCGCAGCAAAATTTAAAAATTTCTCCATTTAGTGATCCTTATGGATGGGCATGATCAGTGATAGAATCGTTACCTCTTGTGGCGATTCAAACCTTTGGTGCAGATCTCTGATAATGATCAAAACCTTTGATACAGATCCACGGGGCGATCATGAACGTTGAACGATGACAACGTCTCTACTCAGTCCACACGAACGGATTCCTTCAATCGTAGTGCTAGCTGTTATGAATGAAGGCTTTGAGTGAGAGAAAAAGGGAAACAAAATTCCAAGTCTCTACTTGAATTTCATTCTGAGTGGAGTGGAGTGACAATGCTTCTACCCAAGGGGTTCTATCTATAGAACCACTTGTGTGGGCTTCAAGCTAAAAAGCCCACTTAAGTGTATTTTGGCCCATATCTTATAATATGCCCAAAATCACTTAAGTATTTGGTACCTTACCATATTTCGTCTCCCACTTAAGTGCACCGTACCTTACGGTGTTCCTTAGTTACTCTATCTCTCATCAATCCGTCCTTTGTGTGTGACCCTATAGGTTTTCGCGGCGTTGGCAATTATATTAAATCACGCATTTAACATAATAAATAGTGAGCGTTATCAAGCAACACATCACTGCTACCCAAGTCACGAAAATGTCATGTGATCTGACAAAACCTCCTGTGATAATAATTATGTGTATAATTACCCCTTTGCCCTTATGTCTATATTGAACACAAGGTATAGACCGTGTCACCCTTGTCCAGTTCAATATTGGGCCCATAGACATTTATCCTGTTACGCAGGATTGGCAAATTCCATCTAGGACACTCATGTCCCTCAGCATGCTTCGTGGAGTACCCATCAACTGTCTTTATGGTTATCTAGTTACGGACAATGTTGGATCAGCAATAAAGCACTCGACTCTACATCTAGGATCCATAGTGGTTTCAGGTCGAAGAGTGGTATACACTATTATCACCATGAGAATAACTTATGACACTTTGCATAACTTTCTATATAGTATTCTCATAGCGGGCCAATCCGGTATAAATATTACTCCTAATATTCATACCTATGTTTAAGACTTGATAACTCTTTATCCATGATCCATGAGATGTGATCATCAATCTACAAACATAATAGTCTTAATGCTTTAATGTTATCCCACTTCACATTAAAGCTCGACTACGGATACTTTAAGAACAATGCCCTTATGTTTAATGTGTTCTCATGATTAAGTCACACTTAATACATTAAACGGACTATCTATTCTAGGGACTTTATTAATCAACCATAATAAAGAAAATGAATTTTATTATTAATAAATAATTCGATACAAGTACCAAAAGTATTGGCCTCTAGGGCTTACACCAACAATCTCCCACTAGCACTAGAGCCAATCAGGCATACCCCGTATGCCCATTGATCTAGTATGGCCATCATGCTTCTGCTGCGCAATAGGCTTTGTCAGTGGGTTAGCAACATTGTCAAGTGTAGGTACTTTACATATTTTCACACAACGTCTAAGTATGTGTTTGGATCGTTGGTGAGATCTAGGCTCCTTAGCTTGTGCGATAACACCATTGTTATCATAATAGAGACCAATGGGATCCACAATGCTAGGGACTATGCCAAGTTTATTTATCCAAACAGCTTCCTTTGCTGCACTTAAGGCAGCAATATACTCGACCTCAGTTGTAGAATCAACAACTGCATCTTGCGTTGAACTTTTCAAGCTCACAGTGCCACCATTTAAGCAAAACACATAACCAAATTGGAATCATTCATATTAAAGCGTCTCAGCACTTTGTCTATGTACTCTGACTTAGGCCAAGCATTTCATGATCTATCTCTATAGATTCTGATAGGCTGCTTCATCCAGGTCCTTCATAGAAAAGCATTTCCCCAACCAAGACTTTACTTGTTGCAGGGTAGGGATATCGATTCCAATGAGTAATATGTCATCTACATATAATACCAGGAATACGATCATGCTCCCACTAACCTTCTTGTAGACATAAGGCTCATCTTCGTTCTTGATGAATCCATACAGTTTTACTGTTTCATCAGAACGAAGATTCCATGAGTAGGTCACAGGCTCATCTTGATCCATGAGTAATACATCACCTAGATCAGATATCCATATATCTCAGGTAGGTGACGTATCCTGCCTGACCTACGCTGGTCTTGTTCTACTTGAGCAGGTTGCTCTTACACAACTACTTGTGTTTCCTGCTCTAATTCCTCCATAGGTGTATCAATACTTTGTGATTATTGAATTTCTTCAAGTTCTACTTTCCTCCCACTGATTCCTTTGGAAATAAAATCCCTTTCTAGGAAAACTCAAGTTCGAGCGACAAACACTTTGCCCTCAGAAGGATTGTAGAAATAATATCCTCTTGTTTCTTTAGGATACCCCACAAATAAGCATTTGTCAGATTTGGGCTCAAGCTTAGTTGAAATTTGTCGTTTCACATAAACTTCGCAACCCCAAATCTTCATGTAAGACATATGTGGTCTCTTACGACTCCATATCTCATATGGTGTCTTTTCAACCTTTTGGATGGAACACGGCTAAGTGTGTAAGCTGATGTCAATGGTGTATATCCTCAAAAGGAGTTTGGAAGATTGGTGTGACTCATCATGGATCGGACCATGTCCAACAGGGTTCGATTTCTTCTCTCAGGTACACCCTTCCATTGGGATGTGCCAGGAGGAGTAAGTTGGGATAGGATCCCACACTCTTTCAGATGGTCATCAAACTTTAGGATTAAATACTCACCACTTCGATCTGATCGAAGAGTTTTAATATTCTTACCTAGTTGGTTTTAACTCGTTAGGTTTCACCCTTTTGTATTAATGTTATTAATAGGCATTTCAAGATCAAGGACATATAGTCAATTGTTCATTTGTGCAGTAGCATAGAATATATCATTCAAATAAATTGAGCAACAATTGTTCTTTATTATAAATGAAAAACCAAACTTGTCCAAACAAGCAATGGAAATAATATTCCTGCTAATTGCAGGTACATAATAACAGTTCTCTAACTGAATTATTAAACCACTAGGTAAAGTCAATACAAAAATTCCTACGGCTAAAGCAGCAACCTTTGCTTCATAGCCAACTCGTAGGTCGACTTTACCTTTTGCCAAATCTCTACTCCCTTTTAGTTCCTGCACATTTGTACAAATGTGAGAACTGCATCCAGTATCTAATACCCATGATGCAGAAGTAGATAAATTAATAACAAAAATACCTGAAGTTGAAGTCTCTACTTCATTCTTCTTATCTTCCAGGTACTTTGGGCAGTTCCTCTTCCAGTGTCCGGTCTTACCGCAATGGAAGCAGGTGCCTTCTTTTGCTATGCCTCCACTAGGTTTCAAAGCAGCAGTGGGTCTGGGATTGGCAACTTCCTTGCCCTTCCCCTTATCACTCTGCTTAGTGGGCCTTTTGTTCTGTCTCTTTCCATTTCCGATCATCAGAATGGACTTCCCTTTTGACTTCAGATTCTGCTCGGCAGTTCTTAACATGGCGAGCAGTTCAGGAAGAGATTTGTCCATATCAATCATATTGAAATTTAGGACAAATTGACTGAAACTATCTGGCAACGATTGCAAGATCAAATCAGTTGCAAGTTCCTTTTCGAGGGGAAAACCCAATCTCTCAAGGTTTTCCACATACCCAATCATCTTGAGTACATGGGGACCTACAGGGGCTCCCTCAGCTAACTTGCTTTGAAAAAGGGCTTTTGAAACTTCAAACCTCTCATGCCTTGCTTGCTCTTGATAGAGCAACTTCAGGTGTTCGACCATATCGAACGCTGACATGTTCTCATGTTGCTTTTGCAATTCTGAGTTCATGGTAGCCAGCATGAGACAAGCAGTTTCATTGGCATCATCGACATGCTTCTTATAAGCATCTCTTTCTGCCTTAGGTGCAGAACTAGGAGGTTCCTCTTCAGGAACAGGTGTCTCCAAGACATACAACTTTTTATCATGTTTGAGGACAATCCTCAGGTTTCGGTGCCAATCCAGAAAATTTGTCCTAGACAATTTTTCCTTATCAAGGATTGATCGCAGGATATTGTTAGAGGTGTTTGCTGTCATGGTAATCTACATAAGGATTAATGAAAATATAAGTATCATTGACATATTCAATTAGGCCTTTAATTAAATATGCTCCCACTATTTTACTCAAAACAAATGACCCTCATCATTTGATTCGGAAAATCCCGTTGGAAGATTTTCTAGTGGGTCGAGATCCATATTTCACTTCGTTCTAAGTCCGCGTAGGCGAATTACACAAAACTAGGTTATTTAGGTAGGAACTCCTTCAATTTGTATCTCATACAACTCTTGAAAATTTCAGTTGGGTGAATAACTCCTTATTCCAATCCATCATATGGATTATTCCCAACTCTTGCTTCTAAACATATATATAATCTTATTATAATTTGTTTAGTTAAGTTTGACCCATTGTTTTAACAGTTGGATATTACAATTATCCCATCGCACCTTACTAATATATAGATCATGCACCTCGCGTAGGCGAAACCTACATTATCCATTATTAGTCTTGATGAGTGTTAAAACTTGGAAAGCATAAACTTAATATTTATTTTGAGGGAATTGCAATTTTTCTGATCTCACCGGCTTGTTTATCATATAAACCGTCTCTCACATGCATCAACATACATTCACATGCATCAACATACATACAAAAAAAATGAAACAGTTATGGCCCCTAGCGCAATTGTTCTCCCAAGCCAATGAGAGAACCTAAGCTAACCTACAACGATCTAAGCTTCTCCAAGCAAGATCTTCAAGGTTGTCCTCCTTTGACACTGACTTCTTTGCTTTCTTCATATCAATACATTACATGAAAGAAACTCGTTTTACATATGAGGGAGTGAGATGAGAAAAGAAGTTACATTTGGGAGATTAAGAGAGAGGCACGACACGCAGGTCGTATTTTAAAAACCCAAAACAAAACAAAGGAAAACTAAGGCCATAACCGATCACCACAAGACAATAATAAACACTTTATTATTATTATTATTATTAATTCCTTTAATTAATTAAAATCAAATTAAATTTCGACGACCGATCATCACATTTTAATGAACAATTCATTTAAAATCAATGTCGCTTTTCGTATCAACACTTGACACTTTTAAAGCACTGAGTTAGCCGAATGGGTGAAAATTTCCTTGCGTTAACCGGTTAACCATATGCGTTAACCGGTTAACCATATGCGTTAACCGGTTAACACTGTTTGAAATTAAAAAAAAAATGTTTTCTGCCTTGCGTTAACCGGTTAACCAAATGCGTTAACCGGTTAACACTGTTTGAAAATGTCTTGGAAAACTGTTTTCCGCCTTGCGTTAACCGGTTAACCAAATGCGTTAACCGGTTAACACTGTTTGAAAACTTAAAAATTTTAATTTCGCATTGCGTTAACCGGTTAACCATACGCGTTAACCGGTTAACACTGTTCCAAAAAGTGTTTAGGAAGCATAACTCTTGTGCGTTCAAATCCCAATCGCATAACTCTCTAACAACACAACCCTTGTGCCGTCACTAACCCTGATGCACCAATTCCAGACCGTCAAACACATCTCGATTGTTAATTCAGTATGA
The DNA here is from genome assembly GCF_024323335.1 of Lathyrus oleraceus. Classification (NCBI taxonomy): domain Eukaryota; kingdom Viridiplantae; phylum Streptophyta; class Magnoliopsida; order Fabales; family Fabaceae; genus Lathyrus; species Lathyrus oleraceus. Next base: position 234,190,730 of record NC_066579.1, read on the forward strand.
TTGATCAACACGTCATTGCTTCACCATACTAATGTCGGATCAAGAAGCAAACGACCATTGATCGCTCAAAGGAAAACAATCATCGAGGGTTTGAATGAACGAAACGAGAACACTATATCATATATAATGTATTTTGCATCAAGATCATATATATCACATATATGTAACTTGATCGATCTCAATTTAACCTTTGATTCATTCTGTTTTAATCATATTATTACATAAAAAAACAGATATCAGATTCATGGTTTCGTAAGTGGCTCTGATACCACTGTTGGAAAATTGCCATCCAAGGCGCAACAGAATTTAAAAATTTCTCCATTTAGTGATCCTTACGAATGGGCATGATCAGTGATAGAATCGTTACCTCTTGTGACGATTCAAACCTTTGGTGCAGAATGTGTGTCACACCTTTGCTTGCTTGATTTGCTAATTTTATTTACCATGTCAAACAAATGCCAAATGATGTGATTTTTTGCATGATGCTAATTCTGGATGTCAGGATTGATCATGAATTTTTGTGGAATTTTTGGATCCATTTCTGATTTGTTTGAGATTTTCTTTGCTGGTTAGTCATGTTTGAACTTTTGATGAGTGTTGAACTTAGATGATTTGTGAAATGCTTGATGTTTATCATATGAACTTGAAATTTTACACATGTTTTCTAGACACATTGAAGTTTGTCTTGGCTTTGGATTGAGTCATTTATCATTTGTCCTCTCTGTTTTAGGATTGCCTTAAGTTGATGTATCAAGTTGTGCCTCCTTTGAGCTTGTTTATGCTTACATTGCCTTATGGAATTTCTTTGGCATGCTTAAACTTCTCCAAATGCCTTGATTTTTGGTGTGTTGATCATTTGATGTGTGCTGTTTAGCCTTGATTTTTCTGGAGATTTATTGAGCCATTTTTTAATTAATATGCCTTTGTTCATTCTGTTGCTTCAATGAGCTTTCAACTTGCATGCTTTGACATGATTTCTTTATGAAATGAATTTGATGAATGATATTGACATGAGACCACTTGGATTGTGTTCTTTATTGATTAATCTTGATTCTTGTCAATTTTCATGTTCTGTTTTGGATTATTTCTCCTTCTTTGACCCTAGGCCTTGTCCTAGTGGTTTGCTTCTCATGTTTGAGCTTGTTTTCAGGTTAAAAAGCACATGGCCTTAAGGAGATTAATTCACATTGCTTGAGTTGGTTTATTTGATTGTTATTGACTAACATTGAATTGTTTTGCAGGATGCTTTTAGCTCATTTGAGTTAAGCTTGTGCCTTGCACATTGTGGCCTTACTTGTTTGATTGTGCATTGTCTGTTGACTGTTGGATTATATGTTTGACTTTTTGAATTGAGTACTGATTGAGTTGGATTATTTTCAGGTACCTTAGTTGCTTAAGTTCATTTTGAACTTGCTTTTGCTTGGTTTCTTAACCAATTAGGTATAATTTCTCTTCTTCATGTAGTTTGGAAGACCTGGCTTGTTATGTGGCCAGGCACCTGTCTGAAGTCCTCCTTAAGAGGCAATGTTTGTGATTGTTTATCTTTGTCCCCAAGCAGGAAAAGTCCTTTTGATAAGGAAATTGGTAGATAAAAGAGATGTGTAGTCCATCTCCTACTATTCTGTGTGTCATCCCTTTGCTCACATTACATGTTGAGGCATTGTGGATCTTAACCCAAGATCTATAGAGTCATTAACTTGTGGAGAGAGTTCCAACTTTCTGAACTCCCACATCTTCTATCATTTGAAGCTTTCCCTAACCAGGGATAAGAGCCATGAGGCACACCCCTCATATCCTTTCATCTGCTTCACCTTAACTCTCAATGTTAAGGTTAAGAGCACCACTTACCCCATTCCAGTTGACTTAAAGTCTAACCCTTGCATGAGCCTAATTGCTTGTATATAGTGTGTGCTAACTGAATCATTGATTGCTATTTGGTTCATCTGTACATGTTTGCTTGTTTGCCTTTGTGCATTTATCGTCATTAATTATTCATTATTGCATGATCATCATTTCATATCTCTGTGACATCTTTGTTTGTCCATTGAGGAATCAACTGTAAGTCCATTCATTGGCTATTGTTCCTATGATTTGGAAGGGATTGAGTGTAAGACCATTTCATTGGCCACTTATGTCCTCTTTGCTTAGTACTTTTGTTTGTTTGTTGTATGTGAGGATGCAATTGTAAGTCCATGTTGTTGGCATTTGTACTCCTATGATCATCCTTTGGAGATTGGTATAAGCCCAGATAGATTGGCATCTGATATCCATGTTTTGTTTTGTTTGTGAGACTGGTATAAGTCCATTTATTGGCATCCGGTATCATTGTTTTGTTTTAGGAGATTGGTGTAAATCCATTGATTGGTATCCGATATCCGCTTTTTGTTTGTGAGATTGGTATAAGTCCATTGATTGGCATCCGGTATCATTGTTTTGTTTTAGGAGATCGGTGTAAATCCATTGATTGGTATCCGGTATCCACCTTTGTTTGTGAGATTGGTGTAAGTCCATTGATTGGCATCCGATATCACCTTGCTTTTTATTTGCTTACTTGCATTATTGCTTATTCCAAAGGACACACTTGAATCATCTTCTATATGATCTCAAGAGGTGAACTTCTAGGAATTTTTACACTCCTTCATCCACATCCTTTTGTTTCCAAAAAACTCCCTTTTCACATTCTTAATTCAAAACTTTGAACTATTGTGCAAACATTTTCATTTCTTTTCAAATTAGAAACCTGGACCTTAAGTCCTTGACTTTTCAAACTTCATTTTCATAACACTTCTTTCTGAATTGAATACTAATCATACTTAGACCATCCTTTTGTGAATACTCATAATCAATTAACTTCACCCATTCAATTGTTTTGGTGGCTTTGTCCATTGTTGATATGTTTTCATACATCAGCCATAGGTTTCAATTCTCATAGTGGTTGATGTAAATCTCACCACATCCTTAGTAAGTTGATTGTAAGTCTTCCATACTTATTATAAGGTTAACCCCTCACTAGTATGTTGAAGCTATCCTTGCATGGTGGATTGTTGGTCTTGGTTGAGTTTTCTCCCGTTGATAATGAAAAGCCTTAGTGCTCTTGTTTTAAAATGAACCCACTCATATTTTGGAAATCTTTTAGCCGAACTACGGCGTTTTGATCCTTTACCTTTTCATGGAAAGGTACGTAGGCAACGGGTTCATCCGTTCAAACACAAAAATAATAACTTGTACATTCTTTTCTCATCTTCCCAATCATGTTTGCACAATATGTCATAAACAAATAAACTTTTTCTTATACAACAAGTGTGAAAAGGGCTCCCTAGGAGTACCTAGGACGTTTTGGGTGCCTAACACCTTCCCATTGCGTAATTTACCCCTTACCCAGATTCTCTGATCTTTTCATTAGTTTTCTATGTGTAAAACTTCTTAGGCTTTTGTTCGCTTTTTAGCCAATCCTTTGGATAAATAAAAGTGCAGTGGCGACTCGATTTCTTTGTATGCTTTGCTTATGGTTTAATCAATAAATCATATAGCGACGAATACACCGCTACAGAAAAGTGGCGACTCTGCTGGGGATCGAACATTAGACCTTCCTTGGTGGTTTTGCCTACTTTTCACCCTTGTTGTATGATATTTGTTTATTTGTTATTTGACATATTTTTGTACAATTTGGGATAACTGTATTGATTGTAATATTTGAATTGCTTGATATACAATTGTTGTTTGCTTTGGTGATCTCTGTGAGATGAGTTCTATACCCGAACTCGAGTGCACTCTAGGATAGGAGAATGGCATAGTCTTGTTGACTGGTGTGGAGTATTCCTTAGCCAGTTGACTTGCGAGTCCATTCACTTGGTGGAGGTCATGTTGGATTAATAATGTCACACAAGTTATTTGTGGTTAGGCATTATTCTTTCAATCATGTGCCTTAGAAGCCAAGGACCGTAGTTTACCAAGCCCATCTTGGCCTATTTTTTAGGACGTAGTGCGGAGGTCGTTCAGATGTCAGATCTGATGCGATTGTTACGTGATACTACACTCATAAGAGTCTCTCTTGAGAATATCTTTGGAATACGAGTATTCGTTCCTCCGATAATATTCGAAAGATGGGACGATGATTATGGGAACCTCTGGTAGAACATGTCTGGCAGGTTTAAACCCTAGTACACTCCCTTTGATCATCCTTTGATACAAATCCACGGGGCGATCATGAACGTTGAACGATGACAACGTCTCTACTCAGTCCACACGAACAGATTCCTTCAATCGCAGTGCTAGCTGTTATGAATGAAGGCTTTAAGTGAGAGAAAGAGGGAAACAAAATTCCAAGTCTCTACTTGAATTTCATTCTGAGTGGAGTGGAGTGACAATGCTTCTACCCAAGGGGTTCTATTTATAGAACCACTTGTGTGGGCTTCAAGCTAAAAAGCCCACTTAAGTGTATTTTGGTCCATATCTTATAATATGCCCAAAATCACTTAAGTATTTGGTACCTTACCATATTTCGTCTCCCACTTAAGTGCATCGTACCTTACGGTGTTCCTTAGTTACTCTATCTCTCATCAATCCGTCCTTTGTGTGTGACCCTATAGGTTTTCACGGTGTTGGCAATTATATTAAATCACGCATTTAACATAATAAACAGTGAGCGGTATCTAGAAACACATCACTGCTACCCAAGTCACGAAAATGTCATGTGATCTGACAAAACCTCCTGTGATAATAATTATGTGTATAATTACCCCTTTGCCCTTATGTCTATATTGAGCACAAGGTATAGACCGTGTCACCCTTGTCCAGTTCAATATTGGGCCCATAGACATTTATCCTGTTACGCAGGATTGGCAAATTCCATCTAGGACACTCATGTCCCTCAGCATGCTTCGTGGAGTACCCATCAACTGTCTTTATGGTTATCCAGTTACGGACAACGTTGGATCAGCAATAAAGCACTCGACTCTAAATCTAGGATCCATAGTGGTTTCAGGTCGAAGAGTGGTATACACTATTATCACCATGAGAATAACTTATGACACTTTGCATAACTTTCTATATAGTATTCTCATAGCGGGTCAATCCGGTATAAATATTACTCCTAATATTCATACCTATGTTTAAGACTTGATAACTCTTTATCCATGATCCATGAGATGTGATCATCAGTCTACAAACATAATAGTCTTAATGCTTTAATGTTATCCCACTTCACATTAAAGCTCGACTACGGATACTTTAAGAACAATGCCCTTATGTTTAATGTGTTCTCTTGATTAAGTCACACTTAATACATTAAACGGACTATCTATTCTAGGGACTTTATTAATCAACCATCATAAAGAAAATGCCTTTTATTATTAATAAATAATTCGATACAAGTACCAAAAGTTTTGGCCTCTAGGGCTTACACCAACATATCCTACCCAGTAACCGGTAGTTGTAAACCTTACATTTTCCCGCATAGTTTATCCTTGATATGTTCATCCTAACCGGTGATGGATTTTCTCTTCGATGGTATTCTATCCAGTAACTGATAGATGTAATTCCTATTTTCTCCCCTCACAGAGTCTATCCTTGATATGTTCATCCTAACCGGTGACGGATTTTCTATTTGATGGTCTTCTATCCAGCATCCAATAGATGTATTTCCTACTTGTTGTTCAGTTGGTTTATCCTTGATATGTTCATCTTTACCGATGCCGGGTATCCTCCTTGACAGTCCCAGGCAAGTCTATCCTTTATATGTTCATCTTAACTGATGACGGATATTCTCACCTTTGGTCTTCTGCCCAGTAATTGGTAGTTGTAAATCCTATTTTTGCTGTAGTTTTCCCCAACAAGGTTATTCTTACCCAGTAGCCGGTAATAAATACTCCCTCCTAGCTTTTCTCAGTGAGTCATCCTTGATATCTTCATCCTAATCGATGATGGATGTCCTCTCTGTCATATCTTTATTATCTCCTCACCCAGTAACATGTAGTAGATAATAGATTTTTGCTCCTCCTGTGTTGAAGGTTATGTCTTCCCCAATTGAGTTGAGTGCGCATTTCCTTAGTGAAACCGCTTCCCCTTCATGATTCAAGTATTTCAATTTTATCCTGACTTACTCGTATCCCCTGCATATGTTGTTGTTCCCAGGCTTAGTCTTTTCCATGTTTGTATGGAATTCCTCTAGTCCCCCAACAGTTTAAGCCATAGCCTGGCCTACGTATAACTCCTTTTTCCGCCAGAGTATCTGTCTCCCTAGTGAGTTTTCCTTACGGAATACATTATACTCCTGCAGACTTTTGGTCTCTCTGATTTCTTTTCCTCTGTGACAATATTTCCCCACAAGGAATTAACTTTTGCATTCATATCATATGCATCATGAGGTATCTTAGGGACCAAAATTTGTTTCTATATGTTGTTATTTAAGCCCATTCTAGTGAGTCGACATGAAGATTTTAACCTTCGCCTCCTCAGTTAGAATGTCCTTAAATAGGGGCAGCTGTAAGACCCCAATTTTGACCCTAAGATCCCTCATGCAATTTCATCATATGCATTAGCATTGGGATCATACCTTGGCATCCCCATTACCCCTATTTCATTTGGTTTGCTTTAGGAGAGATCACCAAGCACTATGTGATTGTATCATACTTGTATATCATCATTTACTAACCAAAATACAAAAATATGTCTTTGCATTTGCCTAACTCCTTTGTAGGTAAGGCATGATCTCCAAGTTCATATCTAGGGTTTGAGACCCTCATGACAAAGAGCACAACCATTAATTGATCCAAGAATGGTTATGAGCATCATATATGAGTTCCATTGATTACTACATTTCATATTGATCAAGTTTTCTTCAAGAGTTTGAGGGTGATTGGCCTTGGAAACCCTAGTTTGACTAGGTATCTTGAGTAACTTCTCCAACAAGCTATCTCACCAATTGATCAAATTTCTTAAGGGAAACTTCAAAATTCATCATCTTATGCATATATGATCTACCATGAGCCAAGAAATCCGAAAGAATTGAAGGTTAGCAAGTAGGTTGATGGTGGTTGGCCAGATGGATTCATGTGATCAAAATTGGGTCTCCCTAGACCCTATCTCCTACAATTTTCACCATATCAAAATGATTCCAAGAGAAAAGTTTCTCTAAATGACATTCCAAACAACTTTAATGTTGAGACCTAGAGCTAGTTTTGCTTGGAAAATCATTTTCTATGTTGAAATATTATAGGTCATTTTGTCTAAACCCTAATTTGAAAGTCAACTCCCCAAGGCCATAACTTGCTCAGTTTTTATGAGATGAAATATTTCCAAGTTGCACAATCAAATTCAAGATGTCTACTTCAACTTTGATATTTGGAGTGAAAGCTAATTCAACGTTTATGAGCATGTGATATAAGGTTACGTTATAGGTCATTTTTGACCTATACCATTGAACAAGTGATTTTTCCAAACTTCAAAAATGCATAACTCTATCATTCTAAATCCAAATGACATGAAATTGGTGACCATTTTGAAGGTATTTGAAATAGCTACAACTTTGATGAAGACACTTTTCTCATTTGAAGCTCACATAAAAAGTTAAGTAAGGTGGAATATTTAGGTATATGGCTTGACATTTACAAAAAAATTCAACATGTTAAAATTTCCAAACTTCTACCTCAAAATTCTCCAAGTTCCATGCTCCAAATAAAAAAGTGTTGAACATTAAACTTGTTCCCCTTGATCCGAGCTTTCCAAAGCACCCAAGTTCATGCATTTTGGATGAGGTTTGCTAGGTCTGCACATGGCTTTAACATGCCTGCATCATTGGAAAGAATCAATTGCACAAATTTCAGTTCACAATGCCTTGCCATTCAAGTTTCATTCAGACCTCAATTGGAATCATTTTGGACCTTTTTGCATTGCATCACGGGCTTGTACTTGCCCTTGCACTCGTGCCATCAAGATTTCTAATTTTGGACAGATTTTTAAAGTGTGCAAATATCATTCATTCATGCTATAAATACATGACCTTTGTGCTCATTTGAACAAGACTTTGCGCGCCATCTTTTCCCCCCACTGAAACCCTCTCATTCTAAAGGAAAACCTGAGAAATTTCAATTTGAAATTTGAGTTTGAATCTAAACTGTTGGAGATTCAAGAAATCTAGGATCCAAAGCCTTGGAACCTCTCTAATCACTTCCTCCTAGCTTCTCAAGTGTGATTAGATCGTGTTTGGAGCAAGCCACATCAAGAACTACACAACATTGAAGGTAATTTTCAGAAAACTTCATCTCTTCGATTCTCACTCAATTCTACTCAATTCTCTTGGATCTTTGGTTGTCTGAAGTCCTACCAATGTAGGCAAGAAGATTGAGTTGCTTGGAGGTTAAATCGAAGCAACTCATTTGACACACCTCAAAATTCAACTCCTCATATCTTTTTATATATTTGGAGTTAGTTGAAATTTAGGTCAGATTTGTGCTCTACGCCATTTTTTCTTTTAGATCATGTCGGCCTTTTTTATTTTGGTGATGGTTGAGTGTGGACCAGTCCGGTGAGGTCCACCGGAGAAGAAGACCGGGGTTATAGCTCCGGATGTGTGTTGGCACGTCTCCAACCACATGATCCAGTTGAAATGTTTAAATCTCACGCGTCCATTGTGATTACCATCCCTGCAGCATGCTGACTCGTGTGTTTGGTGGAACGCATGTTTTATGCCACTTGATCTGCCACCTCAATTAATGAGGGAGATCAAGTGGCTCACGTTTTTTCACATTTTCTGATTTTTGTTTTATTCCTTTTATTTTCATTAATTCATATTAATTTTAATATTGTTCAAAAAAATGTGAGAGTTTCACCAAAAAAATTCAAATAATTTCCTCTTTCATATTTTGAATAAAAATTATTTTTTGGATCATTATTAATATTTTTCATGATTTAATTGATTTTGGAATTATTTTTAATTGTTAAAAAACACTTTTAAGTCTTTAAAAATTCTGAAATTTTTTCTCCAAGGTCCTTTGACCTTGTTTGACCTATGATAGATCTCATGGTGATTTCTTTGGTGTTTTGATGAGGTTTTAGGAATTTGGCAAACCATATTTAATTTAAATGTATTATTTTAGTCTTTTTTTTAATTTGAATAAATGCCAATTAATTGTGTTGACCAATTGTGATGACTTTTTTGAGTTTGACTCTTGTTGTTGGGCCTTGGTCAAGGTTGATTTGACTTTGTCAAGTTAATATCATTGTGAATAGGGGATTGATAAAATGTACATTCCATCTCCCAAAATGAATGGATGATATTAATTTGGTAAAAGTCCTCCTTTGACCAATTTGAGTTTTGATCCATTCCCCTCCCTCTTCATCTCATCCCCGTTCTTTATGCATTCATCTTATTTGGTATATGATATCTCAAAGTCCTAAGGCTAGTTGATTGAAAGATCAACATAAGTATGGATGAGATTAGGCCACCTCTTTTGCATATTCTTTTTGTGTGTGGTATGTTTCATGAGCATAGTCCATTATACTATGTCTCTATCATGCATTAACACCAAAATTCTATTGTCCGGCCTCAAATAGTTGTGACTTCTACATAAGTCCAATTACGATTGCTTAACATAGTGCTAAATTTGTGATACAAAAGACATAACATTCTAATTAGTGAGATTGTAAGTCTCCCCTCTTTCATGGTATTCTGTGGAAACTTGGCCTTTTTTCCTTCCTTTGGAAGATGTCTTGGCACAAGGATCCATGCTTGTGATAAGTGGGTTGAGTGTTCTCCAAAGAATAACTTAAAACTGAAAGCAAACGCAAAACAATACTAACTTCTAACTCATCAACAACTAACTTTTAATTTCAAGCCATTTACTTTAATGTCATTTAATTTCAGCCTTTATTCATTTGCCATTATTCATACCATTCTAATTGTTTATGCTAATGCAATTTTCACTTTGTCCATTTGGACCATATTATGTGATATATCTTGTTTGTGTCTACTTTGCTTTTTTGTGTGGTCTTTGACCATTAATGTACATAATAAGAACAAAAACCCTAAAAAAATTTTGTGTAGACTGTTGGCTTGATCTTGGACGATTGGACTTAGAATCTAGGCAACCTCCCTATGCTAAAGGACTTGGCCAATGCCAACTTTCTTTTGTGAAACCAAGTGCTGGTAATTTGGAACTTCATCTGATACATCATTCTAGATCCCTTTGAGTTCCTCTACGACATGATCATTATGAAGCTGTTATTTTGAACCCGTGACTTGTGGAATTCATCTGTTACATGGGCTAATTTGAAAAAGATCATGGAGTGGTTAAAACTTGGATGTGGCTATCTTTATTTGATGCCTTTTCTCTTCAAGATTGATATAATTATGCATTTGTGTGTTGGTTAATTCTAAATGCCCAAGGGAATTTGGGGTTTCTATATGGTATTCTTGCCTAGTGGATTGCTACCCATCGGTCAGATCTTTTCAACTCTTAACTTTTAATTTTGTGCATAGGATTAGTCTCTTCATCTTCTCCCCATTCCTTTAATTTCAAGAATCTCTCCCCCATTTTAAAAACTTTCTTTTTTTGAACTTTTTTTGTTCTAAACTTTGACTACTTTGCAAAAAGATAGAAACTTTGGCCTTATGCCATTGCATTTTTAAACTTCTTTTCTTAAATCAAACTTGTAAATAAACTTAATTATACTTGACTTAAACTTTCAAAAAAGCCAAAAAGAACTAACTCATTCAAACCATTTTCAGGCCTTTGTGCCTTTCAAACTTAATTTTTGATAAAAGCAATGCATCCACTTTGAAATTTGTATCACGAACTACGAGATTTTGATCCCTCATTTTTATGTTGGTACGTAGGCACAAGTCCGAAGATCTTGTCAAACACAAAAATATAATTAATTGAATTCTTTTCTCATCCCCCCATTCTATTTGTTTGTAAACATCATTTTTGTACCAAATACATATGCACACAAAAAGGGCATCCTAGGAGTACCTAGGACACTTTGGGTTCTAACACCTTCCCTTTGTGTAACCAACCCCCTTACCTGTAATCTCTGACTAGGGGCTCCCTAGTCAAAAGCACATTGAAGTTCAGGTTTGAACCACCATGGGAGTGGCTCAGGGATTTGCAGAGGATTTCTTGGTTGAATGAGGTTATTGAGAACCAATGATGGGTACAATTCTGTGTATGTCATAGGAGTAGGGTCAAAAGAGACCTTCCTCTCAAAGTTTTATTGATGATGATTATTGTTGTTGTTGTTGAAGGTTATTTGTTGCGGTTATTGTTGATGTTGTTGTTGCTGAATCAGAACTGATTGATTGTTGGAATTATTGGAAAATATAGGACTTACTAATGAAACTTGGTGTTGATGTTGATGAGGTTGAGAACTCTTCCTGACATGAGGCCTCCTCTGCCTCCCCATTGATACTGAATTAGATTCCCCCTCCTTACTCTTGGGGAAACTCCCACCATACTTCTTGCTGGATGATGCTTCTTCCTTAGACATATGTCCTTCACTGACTCCTTCTTTTAGCCTCATCCCCATATTTACCATTTAGGTAAAACCATTGGGGGCACTCGCAATCATACGTTCATAATAAAACAAACTCAACATCTTCAGGAAGATCTTCGTCATTTCCTTCTCTTCCAAGGGTGGACTAATCTGGGCGGCCAACTCTCTCCATCTTTGAGCATACTCTTTGAATGTCTCCTTATCCTTCTGAGACATAGACCTCAACTGGTCTCTATCGAGCGCCATATCCAAGTTGTACTTATACTTCTTGACAAAGGCCTCGCCTAAGTTGTTGAAAGTACGGATGCTCGCACTGTCCAAACCCATATACCATCTTAAAGCAGCTCCAGTCAAACTGTCTTAGAAATAGTGAATCAGCAACTGATCATTATCAGTCTGAGTAGACATTTTTCTTGCATACATAACAAGATGGCTCAACGGATAAGTATTCCCTTTATACTTTTCAAAGTAGGGGACCTTGAACTTCATCGGGATCTTACTATTGGGGACCAGGCAAAGCTCAACAACACTTTTCCCAAACAAATCTTTTTCTCTAAGAGTCTTTAACTCTTTACGCAGCTCGAGGAATTGATCTTTCATCTCATCCATCTTTTCATACACACTTGGATCTTCATACAGCTCATAATGGTAGATAATGTCCTCAACACGAGGCAGAGTGTGAACAATTAGAGGTGGCACTGACATTACTGGGCTATATACCAGCATAGAAACAAATGTGGGTGCATACCCCTCTTGCATAAAGTTTGACGCCATTCCCCAAGGGAACCCAACAGGCATAGAAGGACCAGATTTACTGGCAGCAGCAACGGGAACAGTTGAAGTAGCAACCTTAGAAATGACTGTCCTCTGGGAAGGAGTTGCAAGAGTTGGTGATGACTGGTTTTGTGCGGCAATAACATATTCCATCATAGCCGTTAATCTGGAGATCTCGTCCTTCATCTCTTGGTTCTCTTGCTCTAGATGCTCCATGATCCTTGGTTGATTAGCACGAGTGTTATAACTGTGAGTCAGCTTGGCTGAAGCACAGAAGGAGAACTGATACGACATCTGGCGGAAGAAAATTTGTTATGTAAATGATGCATGATATGCAATGTTTTTTATTGTTTTTAAATTCAAGGAACATATGAAGTTCTATTTGCAAATATGTATTCAAATAAGAACAATTCAATTGACCATAAAATCTCTTTTTATTTATAAAATTTGGAAGGATTACACTGAGTACAATTTCAGAAACCAAAATATAAATAAAAGAGAAAAGGAAACTATCATCCTAAGGATCCCTTAGCAACTATATCAGATGATCTGGCTGTGAGCGTGTACTTCCTTGGGATGCTTCGAATCTCAAACTCAAAGGATATCTTCATCTGAGCCTTCTCAAGGACTAGTTGATCAACAATCTTCTTTTAAGCACCGGATGGTTGAGGCATGCTAGAGGAAGGTAGACCCTCGGGCTCTCTCTGTCTCTTCACTGCTCGATCTTCAAGAATCTCAATAAGCGCATCCTTGTCCTTAGACTCAGGCTGCAATTCTTCATGCTTTCGACTCAAAGCATGGAACCGTTCTTCCCACATATCTTTCTCTTGCTTCATCTTGGTGAGTGCATCTTCCAACTCCTCTACATCTTGGTCAGGGAGAGTTGATGGCTCAGCCATAACGAAAGACATAGGTCTTTCATAAGCATACGACATCTTCAGCTCCAAATCTCTCTTCTTCACCCAAATATTGTAAGCTTCCAAAGCTAAACAGTTGCATGGACCAAGCTCAGATCTTCCTTTCCTATGCACATTATGCCAAGCATGCATCATCCATTGCTTCAAATGTTGGAGATATTTACCCTCTTGATAGAAAAAACCTTCTAACTGAGTGTTATTAGGTTTATCTCTCAAGGGGAACCCATGTTGACGACGAGCCAAAGCAGGGTTGTAGTTGATTCCTCCTTGTGTACCAAAGAGAGGCACATTAGATAACTCACCACAACTATCAATAATATCCAAGCTACCTAATGCAGAATCATACCAAACAATATCATCATTAGTGAGTGACATAAGCCTTTGAGACCACCGTAGACATTGCTTGTTTTCCAGAAAAGCAGGCGTCTGAGGCAAGTGCGAAATAAACCACTTATACAGAAGAGGAACACAACACATAATAGTCCCACCACTTTTAGAATTCCTCAAATGCAAAGAGAAATACATGTCACCCAACAGAGTAGGGACAGGGTTCCCAATCAAGAAGATTCTAATGGCGTTAACATCTAAAAAATCGTCAATGTTAAGAAACAATGCTAGACCATAGATGAACAATACAAAGACGACTTCAAAAGCATCCATACTACCAGCTTAAGCAAAGACAGTATCTTTACCAATGAGGAACTCAGAAGTTAACCCAAGAATACCTCATTTCTTCACCAAATGAGCATCAATCTTAGATTTCTTCAGATGAAGAGCCTAAGCTATGATATGAGATCTGGAAATCTCCTCCAATCCACTAAAAGGTACTTTGTCATATACGGGTATGCCCAAGAGGTCGACATACTCCTCTAACATTGGCATAAGCTGATAATCAGGAAAAGTGAATCACCGGTAGAGAGGATCATAGAACTGAACCAAAACACTCAGAAGTCCTTCAACCCCATCAGCAGATAATACAGACAAGAGCTTCCCATGACGTTGCTTAAAGTCCAAGGGATCTAATACAAAGGATGACAACTTCCTTAGCTCTTTCAAATCAGGACATCTGAAACCGTACTTCTTAGTGTTCCTTCGTCCATAATCCATGGTCTGGAAATATTTGCAAATGAGACCTTAATTCCTTGATATTTATTTCTTTGTGATTAATGTTATGATGCGCATGTATGCATGAATGCAACAACCACACACAGGGGATCACACACACGGAAAACACAAATAAAGGTCAAGGGATGGATCAAGTTATCATCAAGATCAATCATCCATTTAGGTGGATTATGGTTTTCACCTTATCAACACCCAAGTTCCATTGATATTGATGAACCTTGATCGGATCAACCGAGAATCAAAGGGTTTGATGTGAGTCACGAGCATGGAGTCAGGTTAAGAACGATCCCAAAGGAGTGTACTAAGGATAAAAACCTGTAGATCATGTTCTAAAAGAGTTCCCAGAGTGAATCCCATCTATCGGATATTACAGGTTAGGATGAATGACTCATCAACCCATAATATTCTCAAGAGAAACTCGTTTGAGCGTAGTATCAGGTAACAACTGTTATCAGGTCTACACCTGAACAGTCTCCACACTACATCCTAAATAGGCCAAGTTGGGTTAAATGTTCTACGGTCCTCAGTTTCTCAGACCCCAAATTAGAGAAAGTAATGCCTAACCACAAAAAACTTGTGTGACATTAGTAACTCCAAAAGGGTCTCCACTAAGTAGATGGGTCTCAAGCCAACTTGTTAAGGTCTACTCCACACAAGTTGAACATGACTATACCATCCTCCTAACTTAATTGCACTCAAGTTCGGGTTAGAAGCTATCTCACCACTCAGAGATCACCAAGCACAACAGACAAATTATATCACACAAACAAATATACAAACATCAAATATATAAATATATATGCACATAAAAAAGTAGGCTAAACCCACTGAGTACTACTCCCTAGTAGAGTCGCCACTTAATTTCTGTAGCGGTAAATTCATGACCATCAATCTATGGATAAACTTGACGTCAATAAAACCAAAGTCGCCACTGTAACACCCCAAAATTTTCCCTCCTCATTCATGCATTCATTTTTAGGACATTTAACATTTCATATTGCATTTCATCACGTCAATCAGAATCAGATCCAAGAAGTTTTTTTTTAGAAAAAAAAAATGAAAAAAAAAAAGCGAAAAAAAAACGGAAAACGAAAAAAAAAAAGGAAAACGATTTTTTTTTAAATAAATAAATAAAAAAATAAATAATCTCAAACTTGGATCTGTCTCAAAAACCCACTAAGCTACCAATATTAGTCTATAAATACCAAGACTTCACTTGAGAAAAAGGAAGAAAAACAAAATACTCTGAGGTTTCCTTGGAACAAAACCCTGGACAAAACCTGGAGAGAAACCTGACAGAGAACTCAGAGCAGCCTCCAAACCCTGAAGGGAACTCAACTGCACAGAATCACCTTTGCCTCACATAAACCATAAAGATTGTTTTGTAAACCTCACGGGTGCAACTCAATTTCAATCAAGCTCTCCAATCAGGTTTGCCCTTATTCCCATTACCTTTGTGCTTTGAAGTTGAATACTCTGAATGTTTGAGGTATGATGGATGAATTTCATTAGGTTTTTGCCCACGGGTTCATAATTATGTATGAATGTATAAATAATGCCTTGAATGCCTAATCCTTTAATTTCTGAAGTGTATGCCACAGGGTTTGAGGTTTCTGAAACCATACTGTTATCCATGAAAAAAATGCTTATCGTGTTTCACTATTCCTTTTGTTGAGTTTTTGTGAAGGCTCACATGACTTTTGCAGGGATAACTCGCTGGATGTTCCACTTTATTTGTGGGATACCACCTGGAGGTTTATTCCGATTACCTGTACTAACTCACTTTCATTGATGGTGTTTAGCTTGGAAGGATCCTTGGGTTTCCCATTCCTCTAATACCACCCTGAATCCAAATGGATTATGATGTTTGATGGGGCGGTCAACGTCAATGGTCGCGGAGTTGGTGCAGTGTTGATCACACCAGAGGGGGTTCATATGCCATTTTGTGCCAGAATAACTTTTCCCTGCACCAACAATGAAGTCGGACGAAGTAGAACGGGTCCGTTCTCGATACAATCAGCTGAGCCTAGTTGAGGAAAAGAGACTAGCAGCTATATGCCATGGCCAACTATATCGGAGACGGATGAAGAGAGCATTTGATCAGAAAGTGCGCCCTCGGGAGTATCAAGTCGGTGAATTGGTACTCAAAAGAATTCTTCCTCCCAACACAGATCACATGGGCAAATGGACACCGAACAACGAGGGTCCATACGTGGTTAAAAGAGTTTTCTCTGGCGGAGCTCTAATGCTAACAACCATGGATGGCGAAGACTTCCCGTCCCCTGTCAACTCAGACGCAGTTAAAAAATACTTCGCATAAAATAGACCCGCTGGAAAGTTAAAAGAATAGTCCAGGCAAAAAAGGGGCATCCCGACGAACCAAAAAAAAAAGAATGAAGAGGTTCGGGCAAAAATTAGGGATATAAAAAAAAAATTTACACCCGGTGAGTCGAAAACTCGAAAGGGTGGCTCAGGAAAAAAAGGGGTATCCCGGTGGATTGAAAACCCAAAAGGGCGGTCCACGCAAAAGTTAGGGAATAAGCGAATAACTGCGATCTGAGTTCATCCGTGTTATATCACCGTTTCATTCAATCCGACAATCTTCGAAGGTAAAAGATCGACTAATCATCCACTTCAGAAAGCAAGATGAGCAGAGCGTCTTGAGGACATACGAGCCATAGCAGAGTCGAAACTCAGTGGGACCCCGTTTCCACATTGCCATTAGGATAGTTTCTCTTGTTCAATTTATAGCAATCGCCTCTTTCCAGGGATCAGCTTCCTGATGTACTCGCCTATTCCTGGCACAAATTTTTCAACCAACAAAAGTCGAATAATTCAGTTAAAAAGCCTCTTTACTTTTCATTTATCAGTTTGTTTGCAAAAGATGTCTGAATTCTTGAGGAAACATATTGCATCTGAATGTAATGGTGGCTTTTGCAAATGACTTGTGCAGGAAAACAATCAAAATTGATTTGAATGTGCTTAATCCCGGACGGTGAATTCAAACCGAGTAATTCCCCGGGGCATACGTGTATTTTTTGGTTACAGGTCACAGGAACCGGATGCCAAGTCATGAATCCTCACCCCCAAGCGGTTGACAAAGCCTCTCCTCTGCAGAGCAGGTTCCCCAGTAGAGTTGACAGTATCCAGACTATATATCCCCATTAGAGTTGACAGTATCCAAACTGTATATCCCCAGTGGAGTCGACAGTGCCAGACTGTATCTTCCCAGCAACAACGGAGTAGTCGTATACCCAACAGACAAGAGGGCGGTTTTCCCAGTGTTCATCTCGTCCCCAGCAGATTATTTTTTTAACATATTTGTTTTAATCCCCAGCCTGAGGACGATTAGCAAGTTCATATCCCCAGCAAAGATCGATTCCTACGACATTTCCCCAGGAAGTGCTTTCCTCACAGACTCTCCTCGCAGAGCCTCGCCAAGCAAAGTTTCCATAGTTGATACTTCCCCAGCAAGGTCAACTTTTCAAAAAAGGCCGATTTATTTTTGGTGGCTCCCCGGTCCCGGCAGACGGATCGTTTCTCACAGAGCATTCAAGGATTGATACAACGATCCGCTCCCTGCCAGAGTTGCTTCCCCAAGCAGATTTCTTTTTTCTTTTGCACCATGCATAACATTTGCATTTGCATTTGCATGCATATCAAACATACACATAAGCTGATAAACAGGTTCTTCAAAGAAGACTGAAAAATTACTTTACAACCAAAGTCATGAGATTCGGCCAGATGATCAAGTGTGTGTGTGACCCAGCATGAGGGTCATTTCGAAGATTCAGCCTGAGAATCATTTTCCAGAGATCCAGCATGGGGGTCATTCCGAAGATTCAGCCTGAGAATCGTTTTCTAGAGATCCAGCCTGAGGGTCATTTCGAAGATTCAGCCAGAGAGTTGACTACGAGCGTTATTTCCCCAGCAAGCCAGTTGGAGGAATAGATTGACAGCTCAACAGAAAATCAACCTACAAGAGGATCCAGCCCGCGGATCGCATTTAAAAAACAAAGTCTAATCGAAGAGTCGTTATAACATGTTCTAGCCTGAAGAATATGTACGAAGCCCAAACGTGGGATATTCTCGAAGCTGCATATCTAACATGAAGACTGTAGATTTCGAAAGAGGGTCAACCAGCGCATGCCTCAAATGCGAGATCCTGATGATGGGAATTTATCATCAAAACAATCCAGATCTAGCCAGAAGATCAAAGTCAGGTCTAGCCCGAAGACCGAAAAATAGATAGATTCAGCCAGAGAATCAAAGAAAATAGATTCAGCCAGAGAATCGAAACAATTCAGATCTAGCCAGAAGATAGAAATAGATTCAGCCAGAGAATCGAAACAATTCAGATCTAGCCAGAAGATCGAAGTCAGGTCTAGCTCGAAGACCGGAAATAGATTCAGCCAGAGAATCGAAACAATTCAGATCTAGCCAGAAGATCGAAGTAGATTCAGCCAGAGAATCAAAGAAAATAGATTCATCCAGAGAATCGAAGCAAAGGAGATCTAGCCAGAAGATCGAAGAAGATCTAGTTAGAAGATCGAAGAAGATCTAGCCAGAAGATTGAAACCGTATCCAGCCCGAGGATCAAAATTAACATCCAACCAGAGGACTAAATTGAGTATAGATTCATCCAGAGGATCGAAACTCCAGATTAAGTCGGAAGACTGATTCAGATTCAGCCAGAGGATCGGAAGAGAAATAAACAGCGCGGTGCATTTCAGCATTTTTGTGGTGTTCTCGGAGCGCAAATTTTTGGTCTGTCTTTGGTATTCAATCATAGCTCACCCTGTTTGTCTGATAAGTTGTTCGCTTTCATCCTACTCAGGTTAGCTGATGACTGAATAGGGGCAACTGTAACACCCCAAAATTTGCCCTCCTCATTCATGCATTCATTTTTAGGTCATTTAACATTTCATACTGCATTTCATCATGTCAATCAGAATCAGATCCAAGAAGTTATTTTTTTAGAAAAAAAAAAAACAAAAAAAGAAAAACGAAAAAAAGAAAAAAAAAACGAAAAATGAAATAAAAAAATTTAAATAAATAAATAAATAAATAAAAAATCTCAAAGTTGGACCTCTCTCAAAAACCCACTAAGCTACCAATATTAGTCTATAAATACCAAGGCTTCACTTGAGAAAAAGGAAGAGAAGCAAAATACTCTGAGGTTTCCTTGGAACAAAACCTTGGATAAAACCTGGAGAGAAACCTGACAGAGAAATCAGAGCAGCCTCCAAAATCCTGAAGGGAACTCAACTGCACAAAATCACCTCTGCCTCACATAAACCATAAAGATTGTTTTGTAAACCTCACGGGTGCAACTCAATTTCAATCAAGCTCTCCAATCAGGTTTTCCCTTATTCCCATTACCTTTGTGCTTTGAAGTTGAATACTCTGAATGTTTGAGGTATGATGGATGAATTTCATTAGGTTTTTGCCCACGGGTTCATAATTATGTATGAATGTATAAATAATGCCTTGAATGCCTAATCGTTTAATTTCTGAAGTGTATGCCACAGGGTTTGAGGTTTCTGAAACCATACAGTTATCCATGAAAAAAATGCTTATCGTGTTTCACTAACCCTTTTGTTGAGTTTTTGTGAAGGCTCACATGACTTTTGCAGGGATAACTCGCTGGATGTTCCACTTTATTTGTGGGATACCACCTGATGGTTTATTCCGATTACATGTACTAACTCACTTTCTTTGATGGTGTTTAGCTTGGAAGGATCCTTGGGTTTCCCATTCCTCTAATTGCTGTTACTTCGGATCTTTATCCGCGTGGTACTTTTACATTTTTTCCGCATTTTATTGCTTTCCTAGCTGGAAGACCTCGATAGGAGGCAATGTTTTTGTGTGTTTATTTTTGTTTTACAGGTTCCTTCGTCCAGGATCCTTTTTGCATGAGAATCCCTAACCCTACCAACTCATTGATTTTTCTTCTCCTAAGAACATGTACTCCTTCTACTACAGGCGAGTAAGTCTCCAAAGGTCGAGCATCCGGTAGATTGCGTAGTAACGTCGTTCGTCCAAAACCCAATCCATAACCCCGTAGTTAGCCGAACTACAACTTGCTCTGATTCTCATTCCAGATGAGATACGTAGGCATAAGACGCGATGTCTTAGCGAGTACAATTACCCTTAACCCCTAGGTAGCCGAGCTACGAAGACTCTGATTCTCATATTCAGATGAGATACGTATGCAGTGGATGCGACATCCGTGCGAGTCATTTTCTTTTGACCCCTTTTTTTTAGTAAATAACACATTAGATAAACCCACACCCTTTAGACAAGAACTACAAAAGTGGATCCCGTAGAGTACTACGGATGCGTAGGGGTGCTAATACCTTCCCCTCGCATAATCGACTCCCGAACCCAAGATTTGGTTGCGAGACCCCGTCTTGTCCTTTCCTTTTTCCAGGTTTACTTCGAGCGTTTCCTTTCCCTCCTTTGGGATAAATAACGCACGGTGGCGACTCTCCTGTCTTTCTTCGTCGGTTGTTTTTTTCGCATTCCATTTTTCAGGTTGCGACAGCCACCGCGCTTTTATTGTTTCCAAAGGAAATGAGAATAGTACGAACAAAACCCAAAGATAAGAAGTTTTCAAATCAAAAGTAATAAAATGCCAGAGATTACATGTAAGGGGGTTGGTTACACAGTGGGAAGGTGTTAGCACCCAAAGTGTCCTAGTTACTCCTAGGGAGCCCTTTTCTATGTGTGCATATGTGTTTGGTATAAAAGATGTTTTATAAAAATAGAGTATGGGGATAAGAAAAGAATTCATTGATTATATTTTTGTGTTTGACAAGATCTTCGATCTTGTGCCTACGTACCAACATAAAAATGAGGGATCAAAACCTCGTAGTTCGTGGTAACAATTTCAAAGAAGTTTGTGAATTGCTTTTAATAAATGTTTAATAAGAAAAGGCTAAAGGGCCAAAAGTTTGAATGAAGTTGTTAGTTCTTTTTGTCTTTTGAAATTTAAGTCAATATGATTAAGTTTACTTACAAATTTGATTTAAGAAAAAGGTTTGAAAATTCATTGGCATAATGCCAAAGTTTCTAATCATTAAAACAAGGTCTAAGTTTGAAATCTCAAGCAAAGAAGGTTTTTAAAAAGAGGGAGATATTTTGAAATTTAAGAAGTAGGGAGGAGATGAAGAGACTACCCTAAGCATGGATTAAAAGTTGAGAGTTGAAAATATCTGACCAATGGGATGCAATCCAACAAACAAGAATATCATATAGAAAACCCACTTTTCCTTTGGACTTTAATCAAGCAATCATCAATGAGAAATTATCAATATCCAGACATTATGAAGATCAAGGCATCAAATAAAGATAGCCACATCCAAGCAAGCAATCTCAAAAGCTAGAAGTCTTCTTTGTCTTCTCATGTATCAGATTAAACATTCCTTGATCAACTCACATCAAAGCATCAGACACAAGGTCAAAATAATAATTAGCACAAAGACAAAGTAGAAGATGAATTCAAACAAAATCCAAGGCTTTCATCAGATGAAGGCTCAGTCCACAATAGCTTGATCTTAAAATGTTGGCATTGACCAAGTCCTTTTTACACCGGGAATAATGCCTAGTTCTAAGTCCAAGAGTTCAGATCAAGATCTACAGTCCACTAGATGCTTTTTAGGTTTTTTTTGTTGTTATTATTAAGTATTTTAAGGTCCTAAGACCACAAACAAAACCAAAATGCACAAACAATATATATACAATCACAAGGTATGGCTCAAATGAGCAAAGTGAAAAATGACATAAGCATAAACAAGTTAAATGAAATGCAAATGGCAATGAATGATAAATGACTGTAATTTAAATTGAATAAAGTAAATGCCTTGAAAGTAAAGCAATATTAATAAATGTTATTAAAAAGTTAGTCAAGTGTTAGTGGTGATTTTTAATTGATTAAGTCATTCTTTGAAGAATACTCAACCATTCATTCACAAGTATGAACCCTTAAACCAAGACATCTTTCATGAGAAGGGTTGCAACTTGTATAATTCAACAAGTATGCCACTAGCTCTCATGAATGAAAAAAAGGTCAAGTTTCCACACAATACCATGAAGAATGGGAGACTTACAATCTCACTTACTAGAATGCTATGCCATTAGGGTCAAATTTCGCTCTATGTTAAGCAATCGTAATTGGACTTATGTAGATGTCACAACAATCTGAGCCCGGGCAATAAAAATTTAGGTGTTAATGCATGTTAGAGATTTGGTATGAAGAACCAAACTCCTACAACATACCATACACTAAAAGAAAAGATCAAGAGGGAGGGACCTATCTCAATCATACTTGTATTGGTTCATCTGACACAAGGCCATTGATGAACCAATTAGCCTTAAGACATTAGAGATTTCATTGGTCAAATAAGGGAATGAGAAAGAATAGGGATGAAGATGAAGAGGGAGGGGAAGATAGAAACACAAATTGACCAAGGGAGGATTTTCATCAAATCAAAACCATCCATTCATTTTGGGAGATGAAGTATACATTTCATCAATCCCCTAAATCCAATGAATTTGATCCAACAAAAGTCAAATCAACCTTGACTAAGGCCCAAACAGAAAGTCAAACATCCCAAGACCATAAAAATGGCTCAATATATTTTTTAATCAATTAATCAATTAAAAATCCAATTAAAATTGAATTAAAATACATTTTTATTTGGTCAAAACCTAAAATCTCTTCAAAACACCAAATAAATGGTCAAGAGATTTATCCTAGGTCAAACAAGGTCAAAGGACCTTAGACAAAAAATTTCATGATTTTTGAAAAGTCAGAAGTAATTTTAAACAATTAAAAATATGCACAAAAACATTTAATTCATGAAAAATATCAAAATTAATCCAAAAGATAATTTTAATTCAGAATATGAAATAGAAAAATATTTAAAGATTTTTAGTGAAAGTCCCATTTTTTTTTTGGATAAAAAATGAAATTTCTTTGAATTAAACAAAATAAAATGATTAAACATAAAATCAGAAATTAAAATGAAATAAGAAAAAACAAGGGCCATCAGATCTCCCTCATTAATTGAGGTGGCAGATTTGATGGCCACTCGCGCGCGTTCCATTGTGGTCATCAGTCAATATGTTGTACGCGTGGTAATTCAAACTAAAGGTCCAGATTAGAACATCCAAACATGATCAGATCTCCAAGAGGTGTGCCAGCACACCACCGGAGCTAGGGCTACGGTCATCTTCTCCGGTGACCTCTACCGGACGGGTCCAACTTCATCTCAAAGGAAAATAAAAAACAAGGACACTATTTCAAAGAGAAAATGCTTAGGATCACGAATTTGGCCTCAATTTTCTCCAATTCCAAGTATATAAAAAGATACATGGATTTAAATTTTGAGGATCATGAACTGACCTCAAAGCTTGGGCAAGGTGTCCATAATTTTGAGCATGAAGGGTCTTATTTATAGACAATGTAATTGGTTTCACATCCTTCATTCAAAATTCTAAAAATAGAAATTCACCTTTGCATGGGTCCATGGGCGTGTGATAGGCCCATGAAATGATGTAATCGGGTCCAAATTTCCTCATGTGCAATGCTGAAAGTGTGTCGTATGATCATGCAATGGTAATTGGAATGTGAACATGAAATTCATCCAAATGAAGCCTTGTGAAGAACACATGGGCAAGTCCTCCAATTCTTGGCCAAATGAGATGATCTTGGACTTTTTGGAAAGGCGAGATCAAGGGGAACAAATTTTATGTTGAATACTTTTTCATTTGAAGTTTGGATAATGATGAATTTCGAGGTGGAAGTTTGGGAACTCAAACATATTTGAAAATTTTCTAAGTATCAAGTCAAATGTTCACTTCTTCCACCTTGAATAACATTTACTATGAGTTTCAAATGGAAAAATTTCCTTCAGAAAAGTCGTAGCTCTTTCAAACCCATTCAATTTGGTCATAAATTTGACCTCATTTGGATTTGGCATGAAGGAGTTATGCATTTTAGAAGTTTAGGAAAATCACTTGTTCAATGGTAATGGCCCAAAATGACCTATAATGTTTCCTCTTGGGACATGCCCTTGCAAGTGGAATTTGAATTTCTTACAAGAATAAAAGTCATATAGAACACATTTAATTTAATCATGAAACATGAATGGGCTTCATCTCATAAATATTGAGAAAGTTATGGTCCTTGGAAGTTGACCTCCTAACTAGGGTTCAGACAAAATGACCTATAATATTTCACCATAAAAAGTGACTTTCCAAGAAAAACTACATCTTGACCTCAACATGAAAGTTGTTTGTAATGTCATAAGGAGTAACATTTCTCTTTGAATCATTTTCATATGACAAAAATTGTAGGAGATAGGGTCTAGGGAACCCCAGTTTTCACCAGTTGACTTTCTCTGGTCAACCACCATTAACCATCTTGCAAACTTGAAATTCTCTTGATCTCTTTGACTCATGAAGGATAATATATGTATACGATTATTTAATATGAATTATCCCTTGAAATATTTGATCAAATGATGAATAAACTTGTTGAGGAAGTTGTATAAGATACCCAGATGAATTAGGGCTTCCAAGGCAAACAAGCTTCAAACTCTTGATGAATTCTTGATAAAAATGATAAATGGAGATCACGGGGATCCACATATGATGTTTATAGTCAATGTGAACCATCTCTTGATTAGTCTCATTGCACTGAGGGTCTCAAACCCTAAATATGAGCTTGATGAGGCCTTGGTGAACACACACACTACCTACAAAAGAAGTAAACCATACATTGACATATTTTTGGTATTTTGGTTAGTAAATAATGAAAAACAAATTATGATACAATCAAATGTGTTTGGCGACCTCTCCTAATTCAAACCCAATGGATGCGGGGTAAGGAGGTTGCCATGGTGTGATCCGAAAGCCAATGCATATGATGAGATAGCATGAGGGATCTTAGGGTCAAAATTGGGGTCTTACATCATGGAAATAAAGAATGTGTATGTAAAGTTTTGTTTGAATGAATACGACATTAAATTGGATTGCAAATTGAATTAAGACCAAATTCAAAATGGAATACTAGAAACATTTGGAACATTAAAGTTAATTAAAAGTGGTTTGAGATTTATTATAAAATGCTTTTGAAATGGACTTTTAATATATTAATGGTTTGGAAACTCAAATATCCAATTTAAATTATCATTTGAAAGTTGATCGAAAAAAGATAAAATATGGAAAGCAAAATTAATGGTCAATGAATCTCAATGTCAAATGGGCTTAGAAATGAATAATTGACTTTGGTCAACTTGTTGACCAAAAGGTCAACAATTGATCAAAGTCAACTATGAGGCATGAATCAGGGTTTTCATATGCAATGCAATCAGGGCACGATCCACATGAAACAAGACTAATGTTTAAGCAACAATGCATGAACCAATAAAATCAAGCCCATGGTGAAATTAGGGTTTTAACCACTCAAAACAAAATGATGCCTATAGCCAAGAATTAGAGCTTGCGCCAGCAATACCAGGAGACAATCTCCAAGACCTCAAGCCTTAGGGTTTAAAACCTTGATCCAGATGAATGTAAAACCACCCCCTATAGGGCTTGATCCTCGGGAAAAACCCTAGCTTGGTAAACCACTAAACTTTGAATCTATAGATCAGTAAGTGTCAACATGAATGAGTGCATATGAATGGAAGATGAATGTGAGCAGGTGAATCCTAAGCCATAGATTGAGTGGAAAGATGGAAAAAAAGGGAGGGAAAATTTTGGGGTACGACAGATATCTACCGATGTGGTTGAAGGTCTCTTTAGTGCCTTGGTCCAGTTCTATGATCCTCTTTATCCGTGCTTCAGTTTTCCTGATTATTAGCTTATGCCTACATTGGAAGAGTATGCATATCTCATGGGTATACTCATATCTAACAAGGTGTCTTTCAGTGGATTAGAGGAGATTATGAAATCCGAATTCATAGTTGATGCTTTTCGTTTGAAGAAGTCCGAGATCAATGCTAATATGACGAAGAAAGGAGGAATCTGAGGGTTAACTTTTGAGTTTCTCATTGGGAGAGATACTGCTTTTGCTTAAGCTGGTAGTATGGACGCTTTCGAAGCCATCTTTGTCTTACTCATCTATGGTTTAGCATTGCTCCCTAACGTTGACAACTTTGATGATGTTAACGCCATTAGAATCTTCTTGATTGGGAATGTTGTTCCGAATTTGTTTGGTGATACGCATTTCTCTCCGTATTTAAGGAATTCTAAGGGTGGAGGAATCGTTGTGTGTTGCATTGCTCTTCTGTACAAGTGGTTTATTTCGCACTTGCCGTAGACACCAGTCTTCTTGGAGAACAAGTAATGTTTACGGTAGTCTCAGAGACTTATGTCTCTCACTAATGATGATATTACTTAGTATGATTCTGCATTTGATGGCATGGATATTATTGACAGTTGTGGTGAATTTTCTAATGTGCCTCTCATTGGTACACAAGGAGGAATTAACTACAACCCTACTTTGGCTCGTCGTCAACTTAGGTTCCCCTTGAAGGATAAACCTAATAACGTTCAGTTAGAAGGTATGTTCTATCAAGAGGGTAAAAATCCCCAAAATTTGAAGAGTATAATGGTGCATGCTTGGCATAATGTTCATCGGAAGGGAAGAGTCGAGCTTGGTCTGTACAATTGTGTAGCTTTGGAACCTTACACTAGTTGGGTGAAGAACAAAGCTTTGGAGCTTAAGATGTTATACGCCTGCGAAAGACCTATGTTTATGGTTGTGGTTAAGCCATCAACTCTCCCCAACCAAGATATAGAAGAGTTGGAAGACACACTAGCTAAGATGAAGCAAGAGAGGGACTAGTGGGAAGAACGGTTCCATGCTTTGAATCGAAAGCAAGTGGAGTTGCAACTTGAGTTGAAAGACAAGGATGCACTCATAGAGATTCTTGAAGAACATGCAGTTAAGAGAGAGAGGGAGAGAGAGAGAGAGAGAGCCAGAGTATTTATTTTCCTCTAGTATTCCTCAGCCTTCTGGTGCTTGGAAGAAGATCATCGATCAGCTCGTCATCGAGAAAGCTCATATGAAGACCGCTTATGAGTCAGAGATCAGACGCATCCGAAGGAACTACATGCCTTTGGTCAGTTCAGCTTGCTATGGATCCTTAGGATGACACTTTCCTTTTCTCTTGTATTTGTATTTTTGGTTTCTAAAATTGTACTCAGTGTAATCCTTCCAAATTTTATGAATGAAAAAAAGATTTTTATGGTCAATTCCAAATTTTATTATTTATTATTATTATTGATGAAATATTTGCAAGTAAGACTTTGTATATTCCTTGAAAGTTAAAATTAAAAACATTTCATTTCATGCTTAATTTGCATTGCATGTTTCTTTCCTTCTAGCCCTTCATCTAGATGTCTCATTGTTCTTCATCTTTGTATCAGACAAGATGACTCATCAATACGATACTCACACTAATCGTCAATGAAGAATGGATCATTTAGAACAAGAGAACCAAGAGCTCAAGGAAGAAGTTTCCAGACTCTCCGCTCTTATGGAGTCTTGTTTCTTAGAGTCAACCGACTCCAACTCCTGCAACTCCTAAAAAGGATTGTCATCTCAGAGGTTGTCTCAATGCCAGTGTCTATGATTCCTGCTAGCTAGCCTGCACAAGCTATGCCTTCCGGATTCCCGTGGGGAATGCCTCCGAATTTTATGCCTAAAGGTTATGCTCCAAACTTTGATCACATGTTGGCATCTAGCTCGGTCATGTCTTCTCCTCCTTCTATCGTGCATGTTATGCCGCTGTTGATAAGACCATTTATCATTTTGAGTCGTTTGAGGGCCCTGATATGTATGAGAAAATGGATGAGATGAAAGACCAATTTCAAGCGCTGAAAAAGGAATTGAAGACCCTGAGGGGTAAAGATCTATTTGGGAAGAGTGCTGATGAACTGTGCTTAGTGCCCAACGTAAAAATCCCTGTCAAATTCAAGGTCCCCGACTTTGAGAAGTATAAGGGAAATACTTGTCCTTTGAGGCATCTTGTGATGTACGCCCGCAAGATGTCTACCTAGACAGATAATGATTAATTTCTCATCCACTATTTACAAGACAGTCTGACTGGTGCCGCACTCCATTGGCATATGGGTTTAGACAGTGCTAGTATTCGTACTTTCAACGACTTAGGAGAGGCCTTTGTCTAGCAGTACAAGTACATGATGGATATGGCACCAGATCGTGACCAGTTGAGGTCCATGTCTTAGAAGGATAAGGAGACGTTTAAAGAGTACGCGCAGAGGTGGAGGGAGCTTACTGCTCAAATCAGTCCCCCATTATTGGAGAAGAAGATGGCCAAGATCTTCCTTAAAACTTTGAGCTCGTTATATTACGAGAGTATGATTTCCAGTGCTCCCAATGACTTCACTGAAATGGTGAACATGGGGATGCATTTAGAAGAGGGTGTCCGAGAGAGCCTTTTGTCTAAAGAAGAAGCGTCTACGAGCAAGAAGTATGGAGGAAGTTTCTCTAAGAAGAAGGAGGGAGAAACCAATACAGTATCTGTGGGGATGAAAAATAGGCCTCATGTGAGGAAGAATTCCAGGTCTCAACAAGATCATCAAGTATCCTCTGTCATTCTAGTATTTACCAACAACTATGCTATTCAATCAACACCAGTTCAACAACAACCACAACAACAAAAGCAACAGCAGCGTACTCACAACAATCATAATTACAACAATAATCAGCATAATAATTTTGAAAGGAATAAGGTCACTTTTGATCCCATTCCGATGACTTATGCAGATTTGTATCCTTCTCTTGTCATCAAGAATTTGATTTAGCCGAGGAATCCTCCGCATACACCTGAGCCTATGCCATGGTGGTACAAGCCCGATCTGCACTGTGCTTTTCATCAAGGGGCACCCGACCATGACATCGAGAATTGTTATCCATTGAAGTATGAAGTTCATAAATTGATCAAAAGTGGGATGGTGTCTCTTGAGGACCGTGCACCAAATGTCAAAGCTAATTCGTTGCTCGCTCATGGAAATTCTTTTATGAATATGGTAGATGGTTGTCTTGGTAAATTCAGAGTTTTTGATGTTCTTCGTATCCAAAGGTCTTTGGTGGAGATACATAAAACTTTGTGCTTGATTAGTGATTGTAAACATGACCATGATGGTTGTGTTATCTGCAGTGTTAATCCACGAGGATGTATAATTATCAAGAGGGACATTCAGAAGTTGATGGATGAAGCTGTTATTCAGATCAATCAAGACAGAGATATGGATAATGATGTGAATGTTATTGTGTCAGTGTTTAAGACTCCTAAGCGAGTAGTAATCCAATTTGACAGCAACAAAAGAGATAATAGCTCGGTATCGCCGTTGGTAATATAGTTAGCGGGCCCCTTCCCATATGCATCCAATAAAGTTATACCTTACCAATATAATGCTACTATGACTGAAAATGGGCAAGAGGTTCCTCTTCACGCAACAAATTCAGTAGTGAGCATTGCTGATATTGTTAAGGTGACCCCTAACGGTCGGGTATTTGGCCCAGTATCTCCGAAGGTTATGTAGGATGTTGTGGTTAGTAAGAAGGCGAATGTTCTTGTGGTTAATCCTGTTAACGCTTTAATTTGTCAATCTGGTGAGTCCAGCGGGTTGAAGGTTAAGGATAATTATGATGAGGTTCTTCGATTGATTAAGAGTGAGTTCAATATTATGGAGCAGCTGCTCCAAACGCCGTCCAAAATCTATGTCTTATCATTGATGATGAATTCCTAGGCACACCGGGAGGCATTGTAGAAGGTGCTTGAGCAAGCATATGTGGAGCATGATGTTATGGTTGCTCAGTTTGATCATATTGTTGCCAATATCACTTCATGCAACAATTTGAGTTTCTGCGATGAAGAGCTTCCCGAGGAAGGCAGAAATCATAACTTGGCCCTCCATATATCCATGAATTGCAAAGAAGATGCCTTATCCAATGTTTTGATAGACATTGGTTTGTTGTTGAATGTTCTACCTAAGTCTACTTTGGCAAGGTTATCCTATCAGGGGGCACCCATGAGGTATATTGGTGTGGTTGTGAAAGCGTTTGACGGATCTCGTAAAACTGTCATTGGAGAAGTGGACCTCCCAGTTAAGATTGGTTCGAGTGACTTCCATATTACTTTTAAAGTAATGAATATTCACCTAGCCTACAACTATTTAATGGGAAGGTCGTGGATTCATGAGGCTGGTGCTGTCACGTCGACGCTACATCAGAAACTCAAATTTGTTAAGAATGACAAGCTCATTGTTGTGGGAGGTGAGAAAGCGTTGTTGGTAAGCCATCTGTCGTCTTTCACATATGTTGAAGCTGAAGAGGTTGGAACTCCATTCCAAGCTTTATCCATAGCTAATGAAATTTAGAAGACTGGGGCATCCATGTCCTCTCTGAAAGATGCACAAGAATTTGTTCAGACTAGTGGCATAGACAAGTGGGGTCGTGTTGTAGAAGTCGTCGAGAACAAGAATAGGGTTGGTCTAGGATTTCAGCAAGGGTCATTCAATGGTGATGTCAAGACTATGCAACAAGTTTTCCGCAGTGGAGGGTTCATTCATAAAGAAGAAGAATAGCCAGTTGCTATCATTAAAGATGAAGATGAGGAAGATAGCACCGACTTTATGACACATAGATAGATTTGCAACAATTGGGTTCGTGTTGACGTTCCTATGGTAGTCCATCATTTAAAAATTCTTCTCTTATACCTAAGGGAGAAGTGAAAAATTGTCAGGCATTTTCAAATTATCATCAATAAAATACAATTTTTATTCATCCACATTTATGTTGTTTTTACTTTTTTCTTTTTCTGAAAATGGTAATCACAAAAAACATAAATAAGAAATCATTTTTCCTATATCTGCATAATATTTGTATGCACTTCATATTTCTAAAATCATAATATCAAATCATTATGCAGGTTGCTTCTCAAACCCATTGAATATAATGATCCTTCTCCCTCTCCAAACTTTGATTTCTCTGTGTTTGAAGCTGAGGAAGAGAATGATGATGAAGACGTCTCTAATGAGTTATCCCGATTGCTTGAGAATGAGGAAAGAACCATTCATCTGTTTGAAGAGCAGATTGAGTTGGTCAACTTGGGTTCCGATGATGACATCAAGGAAGTCAAGATTGGGTCGCAACTTCGTCCAGAGGTTAAGAATGGGTTGGTTGAGCTTCTCCGAGAGTACTCTGATGTGTTTGCTTGGTATGATCAAGATATGCCAGGTCTTGATACTGATATTGTGGAGCATAGATTACCGCTGAAGCCAGAATGTTTGTCGATCAAGCAAAAGTTCAGAAGAACTCATCATAATATGGCAGTTCAGATCAAGGAATAAGTGCAGAAGCAGATTGATGTTGGTTTCCTTGTTACTTCTGAATATCAACAGCGGGTGTCCAATATTGTGCATGTTCCTAAGAAGTACATAAACATTTGCATGTGTGTTGATTAGGGGTGGCAAACGGGCATGCGAGCCCTGTTTAGGCCCGCCCCGCAAAAGCCCAGAAAAAACGGGGCGGGGCGGGGCAGTCATAGTTGAGGATGCGGGCCTAAAACTTAAGCCCGCCCCGCAAAAAAGTGAGGGCGGGGCGGGTAAAGCCCGCGGGCACTACACTCTTTAAGCCTAAAAATGCAAAAATTTATGTAAATACACGTGCCCGCAAAAGCCCGCAAAAAAATGGGGCGGGGCGGGGCGGACACATTTGAGGGTGAGGGCCTAAATCCTTGGCCCGCCCCACACAAAAATGCGGGCAAAACGAGCTTGCCCAGAGGGCCGAGCCCGTTTTGCCACCCCTAGTGTTGATTATAGAGATTTTAATAAAGCTGGTCCAAAAGATGATTTTCCTCTGCCGCACATTGATATGTTGGTAGACAATACAACTAAGTTCAATATCTTTTCTTTTATGGACGGATTTTATGGTTATAATTAGATTAAGATGACACCCGAAGATATGGAGAAGACCACGTTCATTACAGCTTGGGGAACATTCTATTATCTAGTGATGCCCTTCGGTTTGAAGAATGATGGTGCAACATACCAGAGAGCTATGACCACTTTTTTCCATGATATGATGCATAAAGAGATTGAGGTATATGTTTATGATATGATTGTCAAATCAAGGACTAAGGATGAGTATGTTGAGCATTTACTGAAGCTATTCTAACGTTTGAGGAAATATAAACTCCGCTTGAATCCTAATATGTGTACATTTGGTGTTCACTCTAGTAAGTTGTTGGGCTTTATTGTCAGTGAGAAGGGTATTGAAGTTGATCCTGCCAAGGTCAAAGCAATACAAGAAATTCCTGCGCCCAAAACTAAGAAGCAAGTCAGAGGTTTTCTCGGCCGCTTGAACTATATTTCAAGATTTATCTCGCATATGACTGCCACATGCACGCCTATATTCAAGCTCCTTCGGAAATATTAGTCTTGTGATTGGACCAAGGATTTCCGTAAAGCTTTTGAAAGTATCAAAGAGTATCTGCATGAACCTCCAATTCTGTCTCCGTCTATTGAAGGAATACCTTTGATCATGTATTCGATTGTGCTTGAAGAGAGTATGGGTTGTATTCTTGGTCAGCAAGATGCATCTGGTAAAAAAGAATATACAATTTACTACCTCAGTAAGAAGTTCACCGATTGTGAGTTTCAGTATTCTATGCTTGAGAAGATATGATATGCTTTGGCCTGGGCTATTAAGCGTCTGCGCCAGTATATGTTGAATCATACTACTTGGTTGATATCCAAAATGGATCCAATCAAGTACATATTTGAAAAGCATGCTTTAACTGGGAGCATTTCCCATTGGCAGATGTTGTTATCTGATATTGAATACCGAGCTCAGAAAGCGATTAAAGGTAGTGTCTTGGTTGATCGTTTGGCTCACCAACCTATTGATGATCATCAGTCAGTGTAGTTTGATTTCCCTGACGAAGAGATATTGTATTTGAAGATGAAAGATTGTGATGAACAGTTGCTTGAAGAAAAGGCCAGAACCTGGTTCCCGTTGGGGTATGGTATTTAATGGAGCTATTAATTCATATGGTAATGGAATTGGGGAAGTGATTCTTACTCCTCAAGGCACTCATTTTCCTTTTACAACTAGATTAACCTTCAAATGTACAAATAATATGGATCAGTATGAAGCTTGCATTATGGGGCTCCCAGAAGCCATTGATCTCATAATCAAATATCATGACGTCTCTAGAGATACAACTTTGGTTGTAAACCAGATCAAAGGTGAATGGGAGACGAATCAACCCAGTTTGATACCATATAGAGATCATGCGAGGAGGATATCAACTTTCTTTACAAAGGATGAGTTTCATCATATCCATCGAGATGAAAACCAGATGGAAGATGATCTCACAATGTTAGCTTCCATAACCGTGGTGAAGTATTGGAATGAAGTTCCTAATCTGACTATGATGTGTCTTGATAGGTCAGCTTAAGTGTTTGTTGTTGAAGAAATCAAGGATGATAAACCATGGTATTATGATATCAAATATTTCCTCCAAAGTCAGATTTACCCGCTTGGTGCACCTTTGAAAGATAAGAAGACTTTGAGAAGATTAGCTGGAAACTCCTACCTGAATGGTGATGTACTTTATAAGAGAAATTTCGATATGGTTTTGCTCGGTTGCATGGATAGACACGAAGAAAACCTTTTGATGACAAAATTTCATGAAGGTTTATTTGGTACTCATTCCAATGGAGATGCTATGGCAAAAAATATGTTGAGAGCAGGTTACTATTGGCTGATAATGGAATCTGACTGTTGCAAGTATGTGAAGAAATACCACAAGTGCCAAATTTATGCAGGTAAGATTCATGTTCCTCCGACACTTTTGAATATCATTTCCTCTCCATGGCCCTTCTCCGTGTGGGGAATTGATATGATTGGCATGATTGAGCCCAGAGCATCAAATGGACATTGTTTCATTTTAGTGGCTATTGATTACTTCACAAAGTGGGTTGAAGCAACATCGTATGCAAATGTGACCAAGCAAGTTGTTTTAAGGTTTTATCAATAATCATATTATATGTCGGTATGGTGTGCCAAGTAAGATCATTACTGATAATGGATCGAACTTGAATAAAAATAATGTGGAAGCTCTTTTCAAAGACTTCAATATAACACATTATAATTCTTCTCCCTATAGACCTAAGATGATTGGGGTTGTTGAAGCTGCGAACAAGAACATCAAGAAGATTATCCAAAAGATGGTTGTGATGTATAAAGATTGGCATGAAATACTCCAATTTGATTTGCATGCGTACCGTACATCGGTCCGCACTTCAACAGGTGCAACCCCTTTCTCTCTTATTTATGGCATGGAAGTTGTGCTCCTCATAGAGGTTGAGATCCCATCATTGCATGTGTTGATGGAAGCCAAGTTGGCCGAAGTTGAATGGTGTCAGATCAAATATGATCAGTTGAATTTGATTAAAGAGAAGAGATTGACTGCCATGTGTCCTGGTTAGTTATTTCAACAGAGAATGAAGAAATCTTTTGATAAGAAGGTCAAGCCTCATATGTTTCGAGAAGGAAACCTCGTGCTCAAGAAGATCCTATCTTTTAAACCTGATTCTAGGGGAAAATGAGCCCCTAATTATGAAGGCCCATATGTTGTTAAGAGAGCCTTCTCAGGCGGTGCATTGATTCTTACAACTATGGATGGTGAAGAGCTCACTCGTCCTGTGAACGTCGATGCAGTCAAGAAATACTTTACCTAAAAAAGAAAAGAACAACTCGCTAAGTTGAAAACCCGAAAGGGAGGCTTAGAAAAAAATAAGCATCTCGGTGGATTAAAAACCCAAAAGGGCGATCCAGGTAAAAGATAGAGACATAAAATATAAAAATTATCCTGGTAGATTGAGTACCCTACATTGGAGCAATCTAGGCAAAAATTAGGGATTATGGAAAGTAACTGCATCCAGCTAGATCTGATCGTTGAAGCAGTGTAGCCATTCATTTGGTTCTGATTCATCATTCTCAGCCAAAGACAAGAGTACAGTGGATTTCAAAGTTGGTATAGGTGAGTAGTGGTCATTGTATTCAATGTATCCCCTTTCCATGTAAATTACCATTTTTAAAACTTTGTAAAGATCCGTGGAGTCTCGCCATTTGCGGAATACCATTCCATTAAATAAAGTTGAGCCTTTATCCAATTATTTGTAATTCTTATTTGTTTATACTTAAATAACACTGTATTTTTATGATGATATTTTTGAAATAAATAAATCAATGAATAAACATTTTTCTAAAATAATAAGTCATTTACTTTAAGAACATTGAATTCAAAAAGGAATGTCAACAATAATCTAAGAACGGTAAGTCTTGACGTGTGAAGCACGGTTGCCTTCCCTAAGCAGTGTTCGAAGTTGTT
The DNA here is from genome assembly GCF_024323335.1 of Lathyrus oleraceus. Taxonomy (NCBI): domain Eukaryota; kingdom Viridiplantae; phylum Streptophyta; class Magnoliopsida; order Fabales; family Fabaceae; genus Lathyrus; species Lathyrus oleraceus. The sequence goes on from NC_066579.1 coordinate 234,226,479, forward strand.
TTCTCCCTAAACAGTTCTCCGTTTTTCCCCATCATGGATAATATGTTATTCTCTTTGGAGTCATCATTCTATCCCCAGCAGATGTCTTCATGAATTTTCAATCTCAGTTTGCATTTGAACCATGGATCTCCGGTGAAACCTTTATTTGGTTTTCAGATCCCCCAACACCTCTATTTGGTGGCTGCATAGTCATGGCATGATTTCTCCCTTTGCGAGTTTCTACAGTCCCATTGATATTTTGGTACCTTGGAATTGGTTTATTTCTCAATCTCCAAGAAGAGTCTTGTAGATGTTTTTTTCTTCCTGAGGAAATTATTTCTTATTGCATCCTCGTGTGGCACTTGATTTGTCCTGGCAGATTTTATTCCCTAGTGAAATCCCCATAGAGTTGATATTTGATTGATGGAATCCTCAGTAAGTTGCCCGGTTCCCCACTCAGAGTTTTGCCTCTTATTGTGACGTGGATCCCCAACGGAGTTCCATCTTTTGTTAAAGATCTCCGCATTTGGATAGTATCTGATTCTGAGTAGTATTGATACAAGCGTCTCCTATAGGGTTGTCTCCCATTTGATATGGTATTAACTTAAAATTCCCCACAACGTTGACTTGTGGCTTTGAAGTGTATATATATATATATATATATATATATATATATATATATATATATATATATATATATATATATATATATATATATATATATATATATATATATATATATATATATATATATATATATATATATATCCCTCAGCTTGAGATGTGGATCCTCAACAGATCTCTCTTATCCTTAGCATGTTGGTTGATACCCTCAGCAGTGCTTTCGTCCCCCATGAAGTTGCCAAGTTGTATTTTCTCCTCTCCCAGAGAGTTTAACCTTTAAGCAAGATTTTTGTTAATCTTTGCTTATCCCCTAGCAGTTATTTTCCCCTCTCCCGAGAGTTCATTTTTTGAATTGGATCTGTTCTGATCCGTGTGATTGCTACTGATATATATTATTCTTCATTTCCTCTGAGCGCTGAGTCTTCATTAGTTTTTTGTTGGATGCATGTTCTCCATGCCTTTCTCCATCTAGATTTAGGCATTTGATTTGGATTATTATATCCCTAGTCTTCCTTGAGTACATGGTTGTGTTCTATTCCTTACGAATTGAATATTTGAAGAAATGATTTTATATCCTCGATGATTTATTTTCATCCCTAGTAGGTTCTCTAGTTGGTGTCCCCATCTTGTTGAGATTAGCCGAGTATCTGGTTGTGATGATTGAATGTTCATGTTTGTATCCTTTGTGCTCGTTTGTCAGCATAATCATATACATACTTATGCATATACATGCATAAACATAGCATCAGATATTTCATTGTGCATTTTATACATTGACCGAATTTTTCTGATCCTCTACTTTGGTGATATCTTTTCTCATGCAAATTTTGTGTGTTTGTCCTCCTTCAATATAGAGTGTCAGCCCCTTAAGCGGAAAGAGTTTATCCTTTCTTCTTCCCCACTGAGTTATTTCCTCGCGGATGATTATTATTTTTGTTTCCTCCCTAGTTCATTATTTGGATGGAACCACTCCCCTTGAGTTATGTCCTCATTGGGTTGAGTCTTGTTTGACCATTTCTTTCTAGTTCTTACCTAGATAGATCTTTTGGTCTCTAAGAGTTTATTACCCAGTAACTAGTAATATCCTTCTTGATGATGAGTACTTTATCTGTGTTAATTTGCCTAATAATTGGTAAAAAGTGATTTACTTCTATGATTTCTCAAGCGGATTCGTTTTCGTTTCCATAGTGAGTCTATCCTTGATATGTTCATCTTAACCGATGATAGATATTCTTCCTTCTAAGTCTATCCTTGATATATTCACCTTAATCGGTGACAAATATTCTCTCTTTGGTCTTCTACCCAGTAACTGGTAGTTGTAAATCCTCTTTCTTTTGGTACTTTATCATCGATATGTTCATCTTAACCCATGAAGGATATTCTTCCTTCCGAGTCTATCCTTGATATGTTGACCTTAATTAATGACGGATATTCTCTCTTTGGTCTTCTACCCAGTAACAAGTAGTTATAAATCCTTCTTTCCCAGCAAGTATATCCTTGATATGTTCATCTTAACCGATGACGGATATTCTTTTGTTGGTCTTCTGCCCAGTAACCGGTAGATGTAAACCATATTCATTTCTGAGTTTATCCTTGATATATTCACCTTAACCAATGACGAATTTTCTCTCTTCAGTATTCTACCCAGTAACTGGTAGATATAAATCGTATTTTTTTTTTGCAATCGATCGCCTTTGTTAAGCTGCCTAATTCCCGGTAGTTGGTGACTCTCCCCGGCAGTCTATCCTAGATATGTTTACCCTAAACGGTAATGGATATTCTTCCTTCGGTGTTCTCACCCAGTAACAGGTAGTCGTAAATCCTATTTCTTCATTTTTTTCCCAGTAGGCTATTCTTAACCAGTAACCGGTAATGAATATTCCTCATTTTCCTCAGCGAGTCATCCTTGATATGTTTACCTTAACCGATAATGGATGTTCCTCTGCCAGGGTGTATTATATTCCTACCTAGTAACAGGTGGTAGATAATATATCTATTTTACTCCTGGGTTGAAGTTTTTCTTCCTCAATTGAGTTTGGATTCGTATTTCTTTGTGAAATCGAATTTCCTTATGTTGGGGTATTTTAGCTTCATTCTTATTTACGCCTTTCCCTAGTGATTGTTTCTTGCTATTTTGGTTTTATTCCAAATCATGTAGATTCTTTTTCCCCAGTTTGAGTCTTTCCATTGATTTATTTTCATGGAAATCCCCTCGTGTCTCCAACAATTTTTTTAGTCGTAGTCTAGCCTACGCATAACCTTTTATCCCCAAAGTTTATGTCTCCTCAATGAGTTTTCCTTATGGAATGCATTGTGCTCCTGTGGACTCTCAGCTTCTTCAGATTCTTTTTCCTTTGTGGCAATATATCCCCCACAAATATTATTTTTGCATTCATATCATATGCATCATGAGGTCTCTTAGGGACCAAAATTTGTTTCTTATTGTTGTTATTCAAGTCCATTTTACCGTGTTGATACGAAGATTTTAACCTTCACATTCCCGGATAGAATGACCTTAAATAGGGGCAACTGTAAGACCCCAATTTTGACCCTTAAGATCCCGCATGCCATCTCATAACTTGGCATTGGCATTGGAATCATACCTTAGTATCCTCCTCACCTATCATTCATTGGGTTTGTATTGAGAGAAATCACCAAGCATATTTGATTTTATCATATGTTATTTTCTTTATTTACTAACCAAAATTCCTAAAATATGTTTAGTGTAGCTTTGTTTCTTTTTGTAGGTAGTGTGTGTATCCATATGTGCCTCATCAAACTCACAACTAGGGTTTGAGACCATAAATGTGAGGGATCAAGCAAGAAAAGGTCCACTTGAGTTCTAAGCATCATATATGTATCCCCATTTCTTTATTTGACCTTTTGATCAAGAGTTTGAAGCTTGTTTATCAAGGAAGCCCTAATTTATTTGGTTATCTTGTGTGCCTTCCTCAGCAAGTTTCTTTAACATTTGGTCAAAGATATCAAGGGATACTCCATTGTACATCATCTTAAGCACATATGATCCTCCATGAGCCTCTAAGAGCAAAGGAACTTCAAGTTTGCAAGTTGGTTCAAAGAGGTTGACCAGAAAAGTCAACTGGTCAAATCTAGGGTTCCCTAGACCCCATCTCCTACACCTTTTGTCATATGAAAATGATTCCAAGATAAAGGTTACTTTTTATGACATTCCAAACAACTTTCATGTTGGAATGAAGAACTAATTTTGCATGGAAAGTCATTTTTATGGTGAAATATGATAGGTCATTTTGTATGTGTCCTAGATAGAAGGTCAACTTGCAAGACCCATAACTTCCTCAATTTTTATGATATGAAGATGATCCAAGTTTTATGATTAAATAAAAGATGTCTTCTTCAACTTTTCTTATTTTAGAAAGGTCAAATTTCACTTGAAAGAGCATGTTCCATGAGGAAACGTTATAGGTCCATTTGGGTCCTTATCATTGAATAAGCAATTTCCCTCAACTTCTAAAATCCATAACTCCATCATGATAGATCCAAATGGTGTCAAATTTGTTACCAAATTGAAGGGGATTTAAATAACTACAACTTTTAAGAAGGAACCAAAATCATTTGAAGCTCATAGCAAAAGTTATTCAAAGTAGAAAAATGGGTCATTTGACTTTTAACTTAGAAAATTTTCAAGTATGTTTGATTTCTCCAACTTCAAGGCCATAATTCATCATGATCCAAGATTCAAATGGAAAAAGTCCCAACATCAAAGTTGTTCTGCATGATGATAGCTTTCCAAAGACTCCAAAATCATTCCACTTGGATCAATATTTAAGGGGTTTCATATAGTTTCTTTGCATGGCCCAATTTGGCCATTTTTGAACTCAAATGCTAAACTACTTTGCATGGTTCCATGTTATGATCTCAACATCATTTGTGCACGAATTGGAGTGGATTGCATTGATCATTTGGACCTAAGCACATGCCCATGCACCCATGCACCCATGCACATTGAATTACTATTTTTGGCCAAAATTTGAAATGGTGTGGAAATGAATTCATGAGCTTATAAATACATGTGCATTGCTTCAAATTGAAGGAGGACCGCTGCCCAAGCTCTTCCCAGCAATCCCATAGTCACCATTGAAATAATACCTTGAGGATTTCATTAAAATTGAGCTTCTAGTTAACTTCTGTTTGTGAACTAGAACTCCCAGGATTCACATTCCTTTTGATCCTAATCATCTCCTACAAGCAAGAGGAAGCAAGACCAAGTGAAATTGAATCAAGATCCAGCTTCAAAGTCAGTACCCGAAGATGAATTTTCACAAACTTCTCCTCTTCGATTCTCACTCGTTTCTTAAGATTTTTGCTTGAATTTTGGTTGACTGAAGTCCTACCAATATAGGAATTGACACTGAGTTGCTTTGAGGATGAATCGAAGCAATTCAATTTGCATACCTCAATTTTCAACTTCACATTTCTCATTATAGAGTGAGAGTTGGAAATTTTGGAGGTCATATTTGGAATCCTCGTGATTTTCTCTTCAAAATAGTGTACGATCCATTAATTTTTATGAAGTTTTGATCTGGACCAGTCCGGTGAGGTGACAGGAGAAGATGACCGGAGCTAAGGCTCTGGTGGTGTGTTGGCACAGTCCATGCCATCTGATCCATTTTCCACGTTCTAATCTGGTCCTTTGGTTTTGATTACCAAGTGTATGTGCATGTTGACTCAGGTGCATGGTGGGTGTGATGCGCTTGGCCATCAATTTTACCACCTCAATTAATGAGGGAGATCTGATGGCCCTTGTTTTTCTGATTTAATTCGTTTTGAAATTTAATTTTTTAAATAGCATTTTCTCATTTAATTCACTATAATTTCAATTTTAATCCAAAAAATATGGGACTTTCAACAAATTTTCATAAATAATTCCCTCTTTCCATTTGTGAATTAAAATTATTTTTGCATTAAGTTTTATATTTTTAGAGAATTTTGTGATTTTTGACTTGTTTTTAATTTATTTTAAATACTTCTGCCTTTCAAAAAATGCCAAAAAAAATTAGTCAATGGTCATTTGACCTTGTTTGACCTATGATAAATCCCTTGGCCATTTCTTTGGTGATTTGAAGGGATTTGAGGTTTTTTCCCTTTTAAAATGTATTTTTCTTCATTTCAAAATTGATTTAAATTGTTTTAATTGCTTAAATATTTTGTTGAGCTATTTTATTGACTTTGTGTTGACTCAACTTCTGTTTGGCCTTGGTCTTTGTTGAATTGGACTTTAATTTGGTCAATACTATTGGATTTAGGGGGTTGATGAAGTTTGAACTTCATCCCTCAAGATGAATAGATACTATTGATCAAGTGAGGTTCATCCCTTGATCAATTTGGGATCTCTTCATCTTCATCTCTCTTCTTCCCCAATCCATTCATGGCCAATGATTTCTTATAAGATCAAAATGATACTTGATTCATCAATGACCTTGTATCAGATGAATCAACATAAGCTTGATTGAGATAGGCTTATCCCCTCTTATTTTTGTGTGTGGTATGCTTTAGGAGATTGGTCTTTATACCTTGTCTCTAGCATGCATTAACACCAATATTATTATTGTCCGACCTCAGATAGTTGTGAGTTCTACATAAGTCCAATTACGATTGCTTAACATAGCGCTAAATTTGTCCCAAAAGTAATACCATTTTTGTAAGTGAGATTGTAAGGGCCTGTTTGAAATGCATCTTAAAAACTCTTTTTTAGTTTTTGAAAATTTAAAATTTAAAAATTTGTTTGAATATAATGTTTTTCAAAAGTGTTTTTAAAAACTCTTTTCTATTTTTCAGTTTTTAAAAGCAAAAAAGTGAAACAGTTTAGTTGTGTTTTGCTTCTTACTTTTTAGTTTTTAGTATTATAAAACTTGAAGAAAAAACATAAAAATTTATAATTTTCATTAATAGCATTAATGTAATTTTAATAATTTTTGTATTTTAAAAATAAAATAGAAAAACGTATTTGAAAGAGTATGTTATTTCTTTTATTTATGCTCCTTTTGTTTTTCTTATTATTATTACAAACAAATGTTATGTGATTTGTAAAATTAAAAATTGATTTAATCCAATTATTTGTATTCGACCAAATATCAATTAATTTTCTTAAGTTTGTAATATTTTATACAATAAAATAGATTTTAAAAGTAAATGACAAAATATGCAATTTTATTCTCTTCTTAAAATACTATTAAAAGATTAGATTATCAAGCAAGTTTTTTCATTTTCATATTTTCAAAACAGTTTTTAAAAATTAGTTTATCAAACAAATTTTTATGTTAATTTTCTTCCTAAAAATAGTTTTTTTAAATAGATTTGAAAAACAAATTTTAAGAACTAAAATTGAAAAGTGTTTCGAACAGGCCCCTAAGTCTCTCATTCCTTATGGTATTGTGTGAATATTTTACCTCTTTTCCTTTTGTGAGAGATAATGGCATACTTGTTGATTTTATCCAAGTTGGAGCCCTTCTTATGAATGATGTCTAGGTTCATATCTTCATGCCTGTGAGTGGATGGTTGAGTATTCTCCAAAGAATGACTTAAACAAATTTCTTCTTTCACTAACATTCCTTTTAATTGACTTTATTTTTAATGCCATTTACTTTAATGTAATTTAAATTCTTGCACTTTATCATTCATTGTCATTTACATTCACACAATTTGTTTATGTTTCAGTCATTTTCACTTTGCTCACTTGAGCCATTGTACTTGTGTTTGTGATATATTTTGTGCTTATGCTTTTGTTTTGTTTATGGTCTTAGGACCTTAAAATACTTAATAAACAAAAAAACCCAAAAAAATACATTGGTGGACTATTGGACCTCTATCTGTGACTTGGTATGGATCCTTGGACTTAGAGTTGGCAACATCCCTGAGCTATGGAAGAACTTGGCCAATGCCATTAATTGAGACCATTTCTTGGCCAATGTCATTCATCTGATACAAGCCTTGAGAGAATCATTTAGTTTATCTATTATATTCATTATTTCTTGTTTAAATTGTTATTTTGATCTAATTGATATCATTTTATGCTTGTATTTGTGAGTATGTTTCAAGGGACCTTTCATTTGATACATCTAAAAGACATTTAAGATTGCCTGCTTTGGAGTGCTTTCTTGGATGTTTGGTTATCTTTATTTGATACCACTAGTCTTCTTATTAATTGATTGGATGATTATGCTTTGTTGCTTGCTTAACAAATCCAAAGGAAATGGGTTTCTATCTGACACTATTTTCTTGTGGATGCTTCCCATTGGTTAGATCTTTTCAACTCTAAACTTTTAAATATTGTCTAGGATAGTCCCTTCATATCCTCCTCCTTATTTAATTTCAAAATCTATCTCTCATTATAAAAACATCTTTGCTTGTGTTTTTCAACTTAGACTTGTTTTAATGAGTAGAAACTTTGGTCTTATGCCATCGATTTTCAAAATGTTTTCGTTATCAAATTTGTAAGTAAACTTAATCATATTGACCTTATTTTCAAAAAAAGACAAAAAGGACTAACAAACCTCATCTAATCCTTTTGGCCACTTTGTGCCTTTTTCTTTTAAACTTTTTCAAAAGAGAGCATTTAGATTTGAGTTATCTCTGGTTGATATATAATTCTCCCATTCCATGATATATTGATTGTAAGATTTTCCATTTATTAGGAGTTAGTGGCATACTTGTTGATTGAATCCAAGTTGGAGCCCTCCCTCTTAAATGTTGTAAAGCCCTCATTATTGTTGGATGTTTGGTTGAGTATTCTCTCATTGATAACAAAAGATCTTTAAGCTTTTTTTAAAATCAATCCACCCATCTTTAAATTTTTTACCACGAACTACGAGGTTTTGATCCCTCATTTTTATGTTGGTACGTAGGCATAAGACTAAAGGTCTTATCAAACCCAAAATTGTAAACAATGAATTTTTTTCTCATCCCCTCATTCTATTTTGTAGGAAACATCTTTTTCAACTAAAACACTTGCACACAAAAAGGGCTCCCTAGGAGTACCTAGGACACTTTGGGTGCTAATACCTTCCCTCTGTGTAACCAACCCTCTTACCTGTAATCTCTGACATTTTATTAGTTTTGATTTGAAAACTTCTTATCTTTGGGTTTTGTTCGTACTTTTACATTTTTCTTTGAGAATAATAAAAGCGCGATGAAGACTCTTGTTTTATTAACGTTGAGCTAACCAATAGGTCAATGGTCATGAATTTACCGCTACAGAAAGCTTCAGCATGCCTGGTGTGACACTAATAAGAGTCACATCTCATACTAAGTTGGTATCTCTGAATTGTTCGATCAAGTCCAGTTCTCTCACCATCATAGCTGACATGTGAAACAATTTCCGACCCAAAGCATCGACTACAACATTGGCTTTACTAGGGTGGAAATTTATACCAAAGTCGTAGTACTTCAAAAACTTTAACCATCTCCTCTGCCTCATTTTAAGCTCCTTCTGATCAAAAAGGTATTTTTGGCGTTTATGATCGCTGAATACTTCGAACCTAGAACCATACAAGTAATGTCTCCAAATCTTCAATACAAAAACCACTATCGTTGTAACACCCTTCTAAACCCCTCATACAATTATCAGATATTTTAATTAAAATCGCAACCACAAGGGTGTCACACACATCACAACGTGTCCTGCTCTGTAACACGAGTTACATCAATTCACTTCCAATTTAAAGTATCATCGCAGCGGAAAAATCATCAACAATATTGGAGGTAAGGTAAGTAATGACATTTAGTCTCAAACTTTAACTTTAATAACAAAATAAGGAGGTTGTAATCAATCTACTTAACATGTTTAAGAATGCACAATAACAAAATTAGTCTTATGACTTCAACACAAACATGTCACAAAATTAAAACAAGTGTTCCATGAGTTGGCTTCCACTTACTTCAGCATTGTTATACCTGAGTATCTTCACGATGCCCATGTAAAGGCAACATTTAAACAGAATGGGTGAGAATTCTTTTCAAATAGTAAATAATGCATAAACAATCAGAGTATATTAACTACAATATAGTTAAAACATAATCCATTATACCATACAACATATGTATTCCACTTCCACCCACTTCACAATAATACATAATCAATATGGAATTGTGACTCTCAACCATATCAACAGACTCATATGCATGTGGTACCGACTTCAACAATGGTTCTTATCATGAACTGGGCTCCAATCAACTGAGAACCCATGAGCCTCACACCGAGCTCCAAGCCTTAACATCAAGCTTAGGACAATTACTAGTCACCAACATTAAAACTTGTAATCACCTCTTTCACAATAATTCCAATCATGAATCGGGTTCCAATCAATTGTAAACCTATGAGACCCACACCAATCTCCAAGCCTCAACATCAATCTTAGGATAATTACTGGTCACTAACATTGAAACATGTAATTGCCTTTTTCACAACAACAACAACCACAATAATCACAACAACACAAAGGTATCACATCGAACCGCATAATTTCCTATACAAAATCACATCAAAACCATGCATCACAACCCACATTGTCATAAAAACACAACAATCAAATAGCCTTCACTTATGTTAGCAATTAACCACATCAATTTATCAACAACAGAAAATCAATGTTTCGCTAAACATTTCATAACATCGTCATTAAAACCACAATAGTACACACATAATCATTGTTCAATCATTCCTAACTCTCATAACCATTGGGCATGTCATCTTTCCAACACTTCAAACGGCGTCTAAATCGTACTTACGGAATGAAAGTTATGACCAAACTCGTCGGGATATGTCAACAATTCATTAACCTAATGTATGAACAAAAACTTCACCAACACAACATGCATAGGAATAATAGTCAAAATATATACCTACCAATATCACTTTATATAAATATGTGTTAGCTTTGTAATGCTTCAAACGACACGTCATTTAGATATACGAATCAAAAGTTATGGCCAAAATCGTCGAACACTGCAAAACAAACATTCTGACAGTTATGTGTCGACACATGACTCATACAGGTCGGCTCATGACCTATACAGGTCGGCACATAACATGTAAAGGTTTTGTTTTATTACCTTTACAGGTCGGCTCATGACCTTTATAGGCCGACTCATGACCTTTACAGGTCGGCATATACTTCGAATTTTTGTCTAAAAATCAGTTTTTAATCATTTAAACACTACCATATGTGTCAAAAACTTATGTTACAAAAATATATCAATATATATCCAATTTATTACCGTTATAGCTTCCTAACTCATCATTTACTCCAGAGGTTCATGAACCAACATCATCATGTTCATCATCTCTAAAGCACCATTAACATAATCAAGGTCAAAACCTTAAAATATCAATCAATGGCATAATATCATCAACAACATCAAAACAAAATATATGCATACATAGGGTACACAAATTTCACACCAATTCCCTCATACAACAATAATTATAACACAAAAATCAAAATTGAGATTTAGAACACCCAATCCTAAGGAGGTTAAAGGTTTCTCCATTCTACCCTTCCATCACACCCCTTATTATTGAAACAATTTCCCACTCTTATCTCGGTTCTCCTTGAAGGTAGAGAAAAACAAGAAAGGGGGGTTTGAATTGTTTTTACAGACAATAAATACTTTTGGAGTTTCTACACACACAAATTTAAAGACAAACAACACATAAGTTATCCTGGTTCACTTGAAATTCAAAGTTACTCCAGTCAACCCTACCAAGGTGATTTCGCCTTCAAAAAGGACGTAATCCACTAATCTGAAAGATTACAACAATGTCTAAGAGTACAAAGCTCTCTTATCCCTCTTAAGTCTACAGACTTCACAAGTCACTTGAGAAAATATTACAACAAATATTATAGAAATACAATAAGGTGTTTAATGCTTCTAGGTAAGAAAAATGAACACAATAAGAACAATTGAATCTCACACTAAGAGCAAAAACTCGTGTGAAAAAGTGAAGCAAGAATTAGTGAGTCTTTGAAATTTGATGAGCATAATTCTTGTTGAGTATTTTCATATGTTGGTATGATGATGGTTGGACCTTTTTATAGTGCTTGGAGATGATATTGTTGGATGAAACATTTATGTTGATATCTTGCCAATGATGGGACTTAATTGTCATTAAGTTTATTGTCTTTTCCATAGCAGTTTAGAAGAGTGCTTAATTTTCTCCATATATAGATTTATACCATTTTGGAATACTTTGTTGTTAAGTCTTGATCTGATTTTATTTGTGAGAGTCAGAGCGTGGAGTTCAGATACTCCACTCAGATCTTATATCCTTCGGATAGTTGCCTGATGTTTCCATTAGAAACTCTTGATTAACCTTTGACTTGACATTCCTCAGATGTAGTGCTCCTTAGAGACTTCAGATGAGGGATCTTTCAGATCTAGAAAGTCAGAGTCTTGAGTCGTCCAAGCGACGCTTTTAGCTTTTAGTTCAGTTGTTCTGGACTTGCTTAATGGTTAGAGGTTGTTCCATCATATGCATTTAACGTTAGAGCCCTGCACACTTAGAGAATTTTATCAGGGTACCAAATGAGGAAATGAGGAAATGGGGAAGAATAAAGATGAAGATGAAGAGGGAGGGGAAGATAGAAACACAAATTGACCAATGGAGGATTTTATCAAATCAGAAACATTAATTCATTTTGGGAGATGAAATATACATTTCATCAATCCCCTAAGTCTAATGGTTTTGATTGAACAAAAGTCAAATTAACCTTGACCAAGGCCCAAACAGAAGGTCAAACATCACAAGACCATAAAAATGGCTCAACATAATTTTTACACATTTAATCAATTAAAAAATTCCATTAAAAATGAATTAAAATGTATTTTTATTTGGTCAAAACCTAAAATCTCTTCAAAACTCCAAATAAATGGCCAAGAGATTTATCCTATGTTAAACAAGGTCAAAGGACCTTAGAATAAAATTTCATGATTTTTGAAAAGTCAGAAGTATTTTTAACCAATTAAAAATATGCACAAAAACATTTAATTCATGAAAAATATCAAAATTAATCAAAAAAATAACTTTAATTTAGAACATCAAAGAGAGAAATATTTAAAGACTTTTGGTAAAAGTCCCATATTTGTTGGCTTAAAAATGAAATTATTATGAATTAAACAAAATAAAAGGATTAAACCTAAAATCATAAATTAAAATAAAAATAGAAAAAACAAGGGCCATCAGATATCCCTCATTAATTGAGGTGGCAGATCTGATGGCCACACGCGTGCTCCATTTGGTGGACTTCAGTCAATGTAATGTACGTGTGGTACTCAAATGCAACGGTCTAGATTAGAACGTTTTAACATGATCAGATGGCTAGAAAGCGTGACAACACACCACCGGAGCTAGGGCTCCGATCATCTTCTCCGGTGACCTCCACCAAACTGGTTCAACTTCATCTCAATGGAAAATAAAAAACAAGAACATTATTTCAAAGAGAAAATGCTTAGGATCACGAATTTGGCCTCAATTTTCTCCAATTCCAAGTATATAAAAAGATATAGGGATTTTAATTTTGAGGATCATGAACTGAGTTGCTTCGATTTGAACTCAAAGCAACTCAATCTTGTTCCCTACATTAGTAGGACTTCAGCCAACCAAAAATCACAAAGAATGGTGAAGAATTGAGAGAGAATCGAAGAGATGAAAATTTTAGAAAATCACCTTCTAGTGAGCTTCAAACTTGCTTGATCTTGCTTCCAATTGGCCTTGGCTTGACTTTAGAAACTTGTAGGAGTTGAATTGGATCAAGGAAAGGCTTGGACTCTTGGAGTTTCAATCTCAAAACAGAAGGAGATTTTAACTTAATTTTCAAATGAAAACCTTCAAGATTATCCTCTAATGGGGAAGGTTTGGATTGCAGGTTTAAAGCTTGGGAAATGTGTCCTTCATGTGCAATGCTGAAATAATGTCATGTGATCATGCAATGGAGATTGAAATGTGAATGTGAATTTCATCCAAATGAAACCTTGAAAGGAACCCATGCGCAAGTCCTCAAATTATTGGACAAATGAGATGATCTTTGACTTTTTAGAAAGGTGATATCAAGGGGAACAACTTTCAAGTTGAACACTTTTCCATTTGAATCCTAGATCATGATGAATTTTGAGGTGGAAGTTTGGAAAATCAAACATATTTGAAAATTTTCTAAGTACCAAGTCAAATGTTCACTCCTTCCATCTTGAATAACTTTTGCTATGGGCTTCAAATGGAAAACGTTCCTTCATAAATGTTGTATCTCTTTCAAACATATTCAATTTGGATACAAATTTGACCTCATTTGGATTTGGCATGAAGGAGTTATGCATTTTAGAAGTTGAGGAAAATCACTTGTTCAATGGTAATGGCCCAAAATGACATATAATGTTTCCTCTTGGCACATGCCCTTGCAAGTTGAATTTGAATTTCGTCCAAGAGTAAAAGTTGAAGAGGACATCTTAAATTTAATCATGAAACTTTAATGTCTTTAATCACATAAAAATTGAACAAGTTATGGTCGTTGGAAGTTGACCTCCTAACTAGGGTTCAAACAAAATGACCTATAATCTTTCACAATAAAAAATGACTTTCCAGGCAAAACTAACTCTTGACTTCAACATTAAAGTTGTTGTAATATAATAAGGAGTAACGTTTATCTTGTAATAATTTTCATATGACCAAAATTGTAGGAGATAAGGTCTAGGGAACCTCAGCTTTGACCAGTTGACTTTCTCTGGTCAACCACCATGAACCATCTTGCAAACATTAAGTTCTCTTGATCTCTTGGACTCATGGAGGATCATATATGTATAAGATGATGTAACATGAAGTATCCCTTAAAATATTTGATCAAATGTTGAGGAAACTTGTTGAGGAAGTCACACAAGATACCTATATGAATTACGGCTCCTTGCATTGACGGTTTCAAACTCTAGATGTGAGCTCGATGGAGCATGGATGGACACATACACTACCTACAAAAGAAGTAAACTATACATATACATATTTTTGGTATTTTGGTTAGTAAATAATGAAAAACAAAGTATGATACAATCAAATGTGCTTGGTGACCTCTCCCAATGTGTAGCGGTAAATTCATGATCATCAAGATATGGATAAGCAAGACATCAAATAACAAGAGTCGCCACCGCACTTTTATTGTTTCCAAGGGAAAAAGGGAAAAGTACGAACAAAACCCAAAAGTAAGAAGTTTTCAAATCAAAACTAATAAAATTTCAGAGATTACAGGTAAGGGGGTTGGTTACACAGAGGGAAGGTGTTAGCACCGAAAGTGTCCTAGGTACTCCTAGGGAGCCCTTTCTTGTGTGCATATGTATTTTGTACAAAGTGATGTTTACAAACAAATAGAATGGGGGATGAGAAAAGAATTCATTGATTATGTTTTTGTGTTTGACAAGACCTTCGAACTTGTGCCTACGTACCAACGTAAAAATGAGGGATCAAAACCTCGTAGTTCGTGATATAAATTTCAAAGTGGATGCATTGCTTTTAACAAAAACTAAGTTTGAAAGGCACAAAGGCCAAAAAAATGGTTTGAATGAGTTAGTTCTTTTTGGCTTTTTGAAAGTTTAGGTCAAGTATAATTAAGTCTATTTACAAGTTTGATTAAGAAAAGAAGTTTGAAAAAGCAATGGCATAAGGCCAAAGTTTCTAGTTTGCAAAGTGGTCAAAGTTTAGAACAAAACTAGTTCAAGCAAAGAAGAATTTTTTTTTAAAGGAGGGAGAGATTTTTAAATTAAATAAATGGGGAGGAGATGAAGACACTAATCCTAAGCACAAAATTAAAAGTTAAGAGTTGAAAAGACCTGACCAATGGGTAGCAATCCAATAGACAAGAATGTCTTATAGAAACCCCAAATTCCCTTGGATATTAGAATCAAGCCACAAACACATGCATACAATATTATCTTGAAGAGAAAGGCATCAAATAAAGATAGCCCCATCCAAGCCTTAGCCACTCCATGATCTTTTTCAAATTTCCCCATGTAGTAGATGAATTCCACAAGTCACAGGTTCAAATTAACAGCTTCACAATGACCATGTCGCAGATGAACTCAAAGGGATCTTCAAAGATGTATCAGATGAAGTTTCAAATTGCAAGCACTTGGTTTCACAAAAGTTGGCATTGGTCAAGTCCTTTAGCATATGAATGTTGCCTAAATTCTAAGTCCAATTGTTCAAGATCAAGTCAACAGTCCACACAGACTTTTTTTAGGGTTTTTGTTCTTATTATGTACATTAATGGTCAAAGACCACACAAACAAACAAAATATACACAAACAAGATATATCACACAATATGGTCCAAATGGACAAAGTGAAAATGGAATTAACATAAACAATTAGAATGGTATGAATAATGGCAAATGAATAGAACTTAAAAATTAAAGTGCATTAAAATAAAGAACTTGAAATTAAATGTTAGTTGTTAATAAGTTAGAAGTTAGTATTTTTTTGCTTTTGCTTTTGTTTTAAGTCATTCTTTGGAGAACACTCAACCCACTTATCACAAGCATGGATCCTTGAACCAAGACATCTTCCAAAGGAAGGAAAAAAGGCCAACTTTCCACACAATATCATGAAAGAGGGGAGACTTACGATCTCACTAACTAGAATGCTATGCCTTTTGTGTCAAAAATTTAGCGTTATGTTAAACAATCGTAATTGGACTTATGTAGAAGTCACAACTATTTGAGACCGTGCAATAGAATTTTGGTGTTAATGCATGTTAGAGACATAGTATAATGGACTATGCTCATGAAACATACCACACACACAAAAAATATGCAAAAGAGGTGGCCTAATCTCATCCATACTTATGTTAATTTTGCAATCAACTAGCCTTAGGATTTAGAGATATCATAGAGCAAATGAAATGAATGCATAAAGAAGGGGAATTAGATGAAGAGGGAGAGGAATGGATCAAACGAGGACTTTTACCAAGTTAATATCATTCATTCATTTTGGAAGATGGAACGTACATTCCATCAATCCCCTAAATCCAATGATATTAACCTAGCAAAGTCAAATTAACCTTGACCAAGGCCCAACAACACAAGTCGAACTTACACAAACCATCACAAGAGGTCAACGCAAATATTTGGCATTTATTCAATTTTAAAAAATACTAAAATAATGCATTTAAATTAAATATAGTTTGTCAAATTCCTAAAACCTCATAAAAACACCAAAGAAATGGCCATGAGATTTATCATAGGTCAAACAAGGTCAAACGACCTTGGAGAATTTTTTTTAGAATTTTTAAAGACTTAAAAGTATTTTTAAACAATTAAAAATAATCACAAAATCAATTAAATCATGAAAAATATTAATAATGATCCAGAAAATAATTTTAATTCAGAATATGAAAGAGGAATTTATTTAATTTTTTTGTTGAAACTCTTATATTTTTTGGATCAATATTAAAATTAATATGAATTAATGAAAATTAAATGAAATAAAACAAAAATCAAAAAATCAAAGAAACGTGAGCCACTTGATCTCCCTCATTAATTGAGGTGGCAGATCAAGTGGATCAACGCGTGTGTTTCATGGTGGAACCTAGTCAGCGCGCCACACACGTGGTAATCAAAACCAACGCCTAAGATTAAAACATTTCAAATGGATCCTGTGGTCTTGAGACGTGCCAACACACCGTCGGAGCCAAAGCTCTGGTCTTCTTCTCCGGTGGACCTCACCGGACTGGTCCACTTTTAACCATCACCAAAATAAAAAAGGAGGACATGATCTGAAAGAAAAAATGGCGTAGAGCACGAATCTGGCCTCAATTTCAACTAACTCCAAATATATAAAAAGATATGAGGAGTTGAATTTTGAGGTGTGACAACTGAGTTGCTTTGATTTGACCTCAAAGCAACTCAATCTTCTTGCCTATATTGGTAGGACTTCAGACAACCAAAGATCCAAGAGAATTGATGAGAATTGAGTAAGAATCTAAGAGAAGAAGTTTTCTGATATTTACCTTCAATGCTATGCAGAACTGGATCTTGCTTGCTTCAACCTTGATCTGATCACACTTGAGAAGCTTGCAGGAGAGGTTTGGCAATGGTACAAAGCTTTGGATCCTGGAGTTTCTGAATCTCCAAAC
This sequence comes from Lathyrus oleraceus, assembly GCF_024323335.1. Taxonomy (NCBI): domain Eukaryota; kingdom Viridiplantae; phylum Streptophyta; class Magnoliopsida; order Fabales; family Fabaceae; genus Lathyrus; species Lathyrus oleraceus. The sequence continues at coordinate 234,244,228 of NC_066579.1, forward strand.
AGTGAGATTCAAACTCAATTTTCAAGTTAAAAATTCTCAGGTTTTCCTTTGAATGGTGAGGGTTTCAATTGGGGCGCAAAGTTGACGCACAAAGTCTGTTTGAATTGAGCTCCAAGGGCCTGTATTTAGAGCAATTGGGACTGATTATTTGCACACTTGAAAAATTGCTAAATTTGGACATTTCATGCACAAACATGCATGGGCGTGTACAGGCTCATGAAGCAATCCAATTTGATCCATGTACAATCATTCTGAAGTTCAACTGAAGCTTGGATGTCAAGGCAATGTGAAATTTGATTTTTGGCATTTGATTTCTTCCAATCATGCAGACCTGTTAAAGCCATGCGCAGCCCTAGCAAACTTTACCCAAAATGACTTAGGCTCTTTGGAAACCTTAGATCAAGGGGAACAACTTTGATGTTGGACACTTTTTCATTTGGAACTTGGATCATGGTGAATTTTGAGGTGGAAGTTTGGAAATTTCAACATGTTGAAAAAATTTCTAAGTGTCGAGCCATATATCTCAATATTCCACCTTGCTTAACTTTTTATGTGAGATTCAAATGAGAAAAGTGTCTTCATCAAAGTTGTAGCTATTTAAAAGACATTAAAAATGGTTACCAATTTAATGTCATTTGGATTTATAATGATAGAGTTATGCATTTTTGAAGTTGAGGAAAATCATTTGTTCAAAGGTATAGGTCAAAAATGACCTATAATGTATCCTCATATCACATGCTCATAAAAGTTTAATTAGCTCTCACTCCAAACATCAAAGTTGAAGTAGACATCCTGAATTTGATTGTGTAACTTGGAAATCTTTCATCTCATAAAAATTGAGCAAGTTATGGCCTTGGGAATTTGACTTTCAAATTAGGGTTTAAACAAAATGACATATAATGTTTCAACATAGAAAATGATTTTCCAAGCAAAACTAGCTCTAGGTATCAACATGAAAGTTATTTGGAATGTCATTTAGAGTAACTTTGAATTTGTAATCATTTCAATACGGTGAAAATTGTAGGATATAGGGTCTAGGGAGAAAATTTAACTTTGAAAATTTAACTTTGAAAATTGTAAGACATATTTTTGGTATTTTGGTTAGTGAAATGATAAAACACAAGTATGATACAATCACATGGTGCTTGGTGATTTCTCCCAAAATAAACCCAATGAAAGAGGGGTAAGGAGAATGCTAAGGTATGATCCCAATGCTGATGCATATGATGAAATTGCATGAGGGATCTTAGGGTCAAAATTGGGGTCTTACAGCTGCCCCATTTAAGGACATTCTAACTGAGGAGGTGAAGGTTAAAATCTTTGTGTCGACTCAGTAGAATGGGCATAAATAACAACATAGAAACAAATTTTGGTCCCTAAGAGACCTCATGATGCATATGATATGAGTGCAAAAAGCAAATTCTCTGTGGGAATTGTTGCCACAAAGGAAAAGAAATCAGAGAGACCGAAGATTCGCAGGAGTATAATGCATTCCGTAAGGAAAACTCACTAGGGAGACAAAGACTCTAGGGGGTTAAAAGGTTACGCGTAGGCCAGGCTACGACTTAAAACTGATGGACGGACTAGAGAAATTCCATAAAATGGAAAGACTCAGTTGGGGAAACAAAACATCTGTAGGGGATTACAAGTAGAAGAGGATAAAACTATCATACTTGAATCATGCAGGAAAAGGGATTTCACTAAGGAAATGCGCATTCAACTTCAACTGGGGAAGAAACAATCTTTAATACAGGAGGAGCAGAAATCTATTATCCATTACCTATCACTGGGTAAGGAGATAATAAAAGTCTGACAAAGAGGACACCCGTCATCGGTTAGGATGAACATATCAAGGATGACTTGCTGGGAACCAACAGGAGGGAATGTTCATCACCGGTTACTGGGTAAGAATAGCCTTGCTGGGTAAAACTGTAGAAATAGGATTTACAACTACCAGTTAATGGGCAGAAGAAGGAAGATGAGAATATTTGTCACCGGTTAAGGTGAACATATCAAGGATAGACTCAATGGAAAGAAAATCCATCATCGGTTAGGATGAACATATCAAGGATAGTCTTGCCTGGGAATTCTTAAGGAGGATACCCGTCATCGATTAAGATGAACATATCAAGGATAAACCAACTGAACAAAAAGTAGGAATTACATCTATCGAATACTGGATAGAAGACCATCAAATAGAAAATCCGTCACCGGTTAGGATGAACATATCAAGGATAGACTCTGTTCAGGGGAAGAGCAGGATTTACAACTACCGGTTACTGGGTAGCAGACCGCAAAGAGGAGGAAATCTGTCATCGGTTAGGATGAACATATCAACGATTAACCCTATGGGGAACAAAATAGGGATTACAACCACCTTTACTGGGTAGAATACCAAGGATGAGAATATCCGTCATCGGTTAGGATGAACTTATCAAGGATATACTTCCTGGGGGAATGTGAAAATGAATCCGTTGGGGAGAAAAAGTTGCTCTTGCCGGGTATTGGGAAAAAGTGAAAGCATGAAAAGAATATTACTAGTTACTGAGTAATAGGCTCTCAGGGGACCAAAAGTATCTATCTAGGTAAGGTCTAGAAAGAAAAGGTCAATCAAGACTCAACCCAATGGGGATATAGCTCAAGGGGAGTAATTCCATCGGGTAATCAACTAGGGGGAAACTAAAACAATGATCTTCCACAAGGAAATAACTCAGTAGGGAAGGGAGAAAGGTTAAAATCTTTCTGCTTAAGGGGCGGACACTTCTACCATTGAGAGGACAAATACCAAACTTGTATGGGGATGAAGTATCGCCATAACATAGATTAAGAATCTCATACAATGAATCAGCAAATATGATTATGCAAAAATATGTAATCATGAAATTATATGAGTGTATATGTATACGTATATGTATATGTATGATGATTATGTTGACAAAACAATCGAAAGGATACAAAAGTGTCGCAGAAATTCGAATCATCGGTACAATCCTCGGTCAATCCACAACAAAGGGATACAGCTGCCGGAGAACAGGGAGATAAACATCCCAAAGGCTCAACATTATCCGGGGAAGGAGGAGATCTCCTGAGGAAAGGAAATATTATCAAATCTGCAGGGAATTTTAGGTCAACACCATATCAAATGGGAGAAAACCATATAGAGGATAAACACAAATAGATGCTCAAAAACTAGGATGAAACTCTAACTGGGAGTGAGTCAGATGGCTACTGGCAGAGAAACCAACGCGATCTACTGGGGAAATCGATCTTACTTTGCTGAAGACCAAAACAGAAAATCAACCCTGCTGAGGAACATACAAAAATACTGCCGGGGGCTGAATTAACCAACTCAGCTGGGAAAAGTACAGAAGCTCCGCTGGGGATCGAACACTCCGCAGGGGAACTAGACCAACAAACTCGGCTAAGGATACCCGAAGGGATATCTGCTTGGGGAACCTAGAGAGCTCCGCACTTAAGACTTACTGTTTTTCGAAATGCTGTTGATATTGCTTTAAAAACTGCTTTTGAAAAATTCTTGCTTTTATATGTCTAAGAAAATGATTTTAATTAAAAAATTTAATTTCAAAAATGATCATAATAAAATTTAAAACTATTTGGATGAAATAAATAAGAGTAGAAACATTTGGATAAAGGCTCTACTTTATTTAATAGAATGGTAGTCTGTAAATGACAAGACTCTATAGATCTTTACAAAGTTGAAAATGGTAATTTACATGGAAAAGGGTTACATTAAATACAAATGAGCACTAATCCTTCTACCAACTCTTGATGTTCGTTGTGCTTTTGACCGCCACTGGGGATAATGAATCACCGTCAACCCATGTGCTTAATAAAGTTTCTCCAATACTGGACGATCGATAGCATGCAGTTACTTGCCATAATCTCTAATTTTTGTATTAATTTCCCCAAGGTGGGTTACTCAATGTATCGAGATAAATTTTTCTGTTTTATGTCTCTAATTTTTGCCTGGATCGCCCTTTAAGTTTTTCAATCCACCGAGACGCTCCTTTTTGCCTAAGCCGCCCTTTCGGGTTTTCAACTTAGCAAGATGTTCTTTTCTTTTTTAGGCAAAGTATTTCTTGTCTGCATCTACGTTCACAGGACAAGTGAACTCTTCACCAGCCATAGTTGTAAGAATCAAAGCACCGCCTGAAAAGGCTATCTTAACAACATATGGGCCTTCATAATTAGGGGTCCATTTTCCCCTAGAATCTAGTTTGAAAGATAAAATCTTCTTGAGCACAAGGTTACCTTCTCTGAACACCCGAGGTCTGACCTTCTTATCAAAAGCTTTCTTCATCCTTTGCTGATATAACTGACCATGACACATGGCAGTTAATCTCTTCTCTTCTATCAAATTCAACTGATCAAACCTGGTCTGACACCATTCAGCCTCTGTCAAATTGGCTTCCATGAGCACACACAATGAGGGAATCTCAACCTCTATGGGGAGCACTGCTTCCATACCATATACAAGAGAGAAAGGGCTTCCATACCAATCTTTATATGTGACAACCATTTTCTGAATGATCTTCTTGATGTTCTTATTTGCAGCTTCAACAGCCCCATTCATCTTAGGTTTGTAGGGAGAAGAATTATGATGTGTAATCTTGAAGTCTTTGCAAAGAGCTTCCACCATATTATTATTCAAGTTAGATCCATTATCAGTAATGAACTTACTTGGCACACCATACCGGCATATAATCTGATTCTTGACAAACCTCACAACAACTTGCTTGGTTATGTTTGCATACGATACCGCTTTAACCCATTTTGTGAAGTAGTCAATTGCCACCAGAATGAAACGATGTTCGTTCGAATCTTTAGGCTCAATCATGCCAATCATATCAATTCCCCACATGGATAAGGGCCATGGGGAAGAAATAACATTCAACAGTGTCGGAGGAACATGAATCTTATCCGCATAAATTTGACACTTGTGGCATTTCTTCACAAACATGAAACATTCATATTCCATTGTCATCCAATAGTAACCTGCTCACAACATCTTCTTTTCCATTGCATGTCCATTGGAATGAGTACCAAAGGAACCTTCATGCACTTCAGTCATCAACAAGTCTGCTTCGTGTCTATCCATGCATCTGAGCAGAACCATCAAAATTTCTTTTGTACAGTATATCACCGTTTAGGTAAAAGTTGCAGGATAATCTTCTCAAAGTCTTCTTATCTTTCAAAGATGTCCCGTGCGGGTAAATATGACTTTGAAGGAAACATTTGATGTCGTAATACCACTGATTTTCATCTTTGACCTCTTCAACAGCAAATACATCAGCTGGTCTATCAAGACGCATCACGGTTAAATTGGGAACCTCATTCCAATACTTCACTATGATCGTTGATGCCAACATTTCAAGAGCATCTGCCATTCGGTTTTCATCTCGAGGTATATGATGAAATTCAACCTTGGTAAAGAAAGTTGAAATCCTCCTCGTATAATCTCTATATGGTATCAAATCGGGTTAATTCGTCTCCCATTCACATTTGATCTGATTTACAACCAAAGCGGAATATCCGGAGACATCTAAATACTTGATTCTGGGATCAATGGCCTCTTCGAACCCCATAATGCAAGCTTCATATCTGCCATATTATTTGTACACTTGAAAGTTAATCTAGTTGTAAATGGAAAATGCGTGCCTTGAGGAGTAATAATCACTGCCCCAATGCCATTTCCATATTGATTAACAACTCCATCAAATGCCATGCTCCAACGGGAACCAGGTTTTGGCCCATCTTCAAGCAACGGTCGTCACAATCTTTCATTTTCAAGTACAAAATATCTTCATCAGGAAAATCATATTGTACTGACTGGTAATCTTCAAACGGTTGGTGAGCCAAATGGTCAGCCAAGATACTACATTTGATCCTTTCTGAGATCGGTATTCAATATCATACTCTGATAGCAACATCTGCCAACAGGCAATCCTCCCAGTTAAAGCAGGCTTCTCAAATATATACTTGATTGGATCCATTTTGGATATCAACCAAGTGGTATGATTCAACATATACCGACACAGACGCTTAGCAGCCCAAGCCAATGTGCAACAAGTCTTCTCTAGCATAGATACCGAGTCTCACAGTCGGTGAACTTCTTATTGAGGTAATGAATCGCAAATTCTTTCTTTCCAATCTCATCTTGCTGACCTATAACACAACCCATACTATCTTCAAGCACAATCAAATGCATGATCAACGGTCTTCCTTCAACAGGCGGAGACAAAATTGGAGGTTCGAGCAGATATTCCTTGATACTGTCAAAAGCTTTCTGGTAGTCTTCGGTCCAATCACAAGACTAATCTTTTTGAAGAAGCTTGAATATAGGAGCACATGTGGCAGTCATGTGAGAAATGAATCTGGAGATATAATTCAAGCGGCCGAGAAAACCTCTGACTTGCTTCTCAGTTTTGGGCGTAGGCATCTCTTGTATTGCTTTGACCTTGGCGGGATCAACTTCAACACCCTTCTCGCTGACAATAAAGCCCAAAAATTTACCAGAAAGAACACCAAAAGTACACTTATTGGGATTCAAACGGAGTTTATACTTCCACAAACGCTGGAATAACTTCAACAAATGCTCAACATGTTCCTTTTCATCAATTGATTTAGCAATCATGTCATCGACATAAACTTCATCTCTTTATGCATCATATCATGAAAAAGAATAGTCATTGCTCTTTGGTAAGTTGCACCAGCATTCTTTAAACTGAAAGGCATCACTCTATAACAGAATGTTCCCCAAGATGTCATGAATGTTGTCTTCTCCATATCTTCGGGTGCCATCTTGATCTGATTATACCCGGAAAATCCGTCCATAAACGAAAAGACGTTGAACTTAGCAGTATTGTATACCAACATATCAATGTGTGGCTGAGGGAAATCATCTTTCGGATTGGATTTATTCAAATATCTATAGTCAACACACATGCAAACTATTCCATCTTTCTTCGGCACATGCGCTATATTGGCCGCCCATTGCGGATACTCAGCGATCACAAGGAAATCGACATCAATTTGCTTCTGCACTTCCTCTTTAATCTTCACTGCCATATCAAGATGCGTTCTTCTCAACTTTTGCTTGACTGGCGGGCATTCTGGCTTCAACGGCAATTTATGCTCCACAATCTCTGAATCCAAACCAGACATGTCTTGATAGGACCAAGCAAACACATCTGAATATTCTCGAAGAAGATCAACCAACCCCTTCTTGACATCTGAACATAGTCGAGACCTAATCTTGACTTCCTTCACGTCGTCCTCGGAACCCAAGTTGACTAGCTCAATCTGCTCTTCGAACGGCTGAATGGTCTTTTCGTCATGCTCAAGAAGACGAGATAGTTTATCAGTCACTTCTTCATCACTTTCCTCCTCGGCCTCAAACACAGGGAATTCAAAATTTGGAGAAAGAGAAGGATCAATGTATTCAATGGGGTTAGAAACCAACCTGCATAATGATTTGGTATTTTGATTTTAGAGAAGTGAATTTGTGACCAAATATTATGCAGATGGACAATTATATTGTTTATTTATGTTTTCTGTGATTACCATTTTCATAATAAAGCAAAAAGTAAAAACAAAACATCATAGATGTGGATGAATATAATTAATTTTATTCATGATCAATTTCAAAATGCCCAAACAATGTTCACTTCTCCCTTAGGCATAAGAGAAGGATTTTTCACAACATATAAAAGCAATTACTTAGATCGATGCAAAATAACAGGAACATCAACAATAGTCCAATTGTTGTAAGCCTTTCGATACGTCATAAAATTAGTGCAGTCTTCCTCTTCGTCATCCTCTAGCACATCAGCTAAGTTGCATATCCTCAGACCTTACAGTTAATGAACCTCGCTGAAATCCCGGACCGGTTCTTCCTTTGTTGTCGGAGACCTCTACCATGCGCCCCCACTAATCAACATTGCCTTCTTCAACAATCTTCCTTGCGTCTTTCAATAAGGACATAGGTGCCCCAACTCTCTTTTCAGCAACAATAGATAAGGCTTGGAACGGAGTTCCAACCTCATCCTCAGCTTCAACATAAGAGAAAAATGACAGGTGGCTAACCAACATTGTCTTTTCCCCGCCAACAATAACAAGTTTTCCATTCTTCATAAATTTGAGCTTCTGATGCAATGTGGAGGTAACAACTCCCGCCTCATGGATCCATGGCCTTCCCAACAGACAACTATAGGCCGGGTGGATATCCATTACTTGAAAAGTAATCTGGAAATCATTCGGACCTATATTTACTGGAAAGTCCACTTCACCTATCACTGTTTTGCGTGAACCGTCAAAAGCTTTGACGATTACACCACTATACCTCATAGGCTCTCCTTGATATGATAGCTTTGATAGAGTTGACTTCGGAAACATATTAAATTAAGACCCGGTGTTAAGAAGCACATTGGACAAAGCATCATATTTGCAATTCATAGAGATATGCAAAGCCAAGTTATGATTTCTACCCTCCTCAAGGAGTTCTTCATCATAGAAACTGAGATTGTTGCAAGAAATGATGTTAGCCACAATATGGTCGAATTGATCCACCGTAGTATCATGTTCTACAAATGCTTGCTCAAGAACGTTTTGCAGTGCTTCTCTGTGCGGTTCTGAATTCATAAGCAGAGACAGTACTGAAATATTTGAGCGGGTTTGGAGCAGCTGCTCCACGATATTGAACTCGCTCTTCTTGATTAGACGAAGTACCTCATCATCATCATTAGCCTTCAAATAGCTGAATTCACCAGACTGAAACTTTGAAGCACTAAGCAGATCCACAACAGGCACTTCCACCTTCTTATTGACAGTTGATTCTTCTTTGTCTTTTGGGAACACCGACCCAAACACACGACCACTTCGGGTCACCTTGGTAACATCAGTAATGCTCACTACAAAGCTGGTCGTAGGCAACGGGATCTCTTGACCATCTTTCATCATTGTTGCATTATACTGATACGGAACAGCTTTATCGGATGAATAAGGGATTGGGCCCGCTAACCATATGACCAACGACGATACCGATCTGTTGCTGACGTTGTTACTGTTACTGCTGTCGTACTGAATTACTACTCTCTCGGGATTCTTAAAAACGAGTACTATGACATTCACATCGTCATCTACATGACGGGATTGAACAATTTGAATCATGCCTTCATCCATCAACCGTTGGATATCCCTTTTCACAATCTCACAGCCTCTCGGGTTGACACTACAGATAGCACAACCATCATGGTCATGCTCACAATCACTCACCATACAAATGTCCTTGTGCATCGTCACCAAGGACCTCCGGGTGAAACGAACATCAAACACTTTAAACTCCCCAGGACAACCGTCCACCATATTAACATAAGAATTCCCATGAGCGGGTAGTGGATTTGCTTTCACGTTTGGTGCACGGTCCTCAAAGGACACCGTTCCACTCTTTATCAGCTTCTGAACCTCATACTTGAGCGGATAGCAATTCTCTATGTCATGTCCGGGTGCTCCTTGGTGAAAAGCACAACGGAGTTCAGGCTTGTACCACCATGGAAGTGGTTTTGGAATTTGTGGCGGGTTTCTTGGTTGGAGTAGGTTCTTGAAAACCAAAGATGGGTATAGCTCTGCATAGGTCATAGGAATTGGGTCAAAAGAGACCTTCTTCCTCTCGAAAGTTTGGTGTTGATGATTTTTGGTATTGTTGTTGTTGTTGTAAGTGTTTTCCGTTGATGCGGTTGTTGCTATTGACGTTTTTGTTATTGAATTGGTACTGATTGATTATTCGAAAATACAGGAATGACTGAAGATACTTGATGATGGTGTTGACGGGATGGTTGATTCCTTCTGATCTGAGGCCTCCTCTGCCTCCCACTAGAAATTGCATTAGCTTCGCTATCTTTCTTCTTCCCAAAGCTACTGCCATATCTCTTGCTCAATGATGCTTCCTCCTTTGACAAACGTCCTTCTCGGACACCTTCCTCAAGCCTCATCCCCATATTTATCATTTTGGTAAAGTCACTGGGGGCACTGGCAATCATACGTTCATAATAGAATGAGGTTGTTCAAAAAGATCTTTGTCATCTCTTTCTGCTCTAAAGGAGGAGTAATCTGAGCAACCAATTCTCTCCATCTTTACGCGTATTCTTTGAATGTCTCCTTATCCTTCTGAGACATAGACCTCAATTGGTCTCTATCAGGCGCCATATCCACATTGTACTTATATTGTTTGACAAAAGCTTATCCCAAGTCATTGAAAGTGTGAATGCTTGCACTGTCCAACCTCATATACCAACGGAGCGCAGCACCGCTCAAACTGTCTCGGAAGTAGTGTATCAACAGTTGATCATTGTCAGTTTGGGTAGACATCTCGCGGGCATACATCACTATATGACTGAGCGGACATGTGTTCCCTCTGTATTTTTCAAAGTCAGGCACTTTGAATTTCACTGGAATCTTCACATTCGGCACCAGTCATAACTCAACAGCCTTCTTCCCAAACAAATCCTTACCTCTCAACGTCTTCAATTCTTGCGTAGCTCAAGAAACTGATCCTTCATCTTGTCCATTTTCTCCTAAACATCCAGACCCTCAGACGGCTCAGAATGATAAATGGTGTCCTCTACACGAGGTAAGGTGTGTACGACGGGAGGTGGCACAGACATGATCGGGATAGATGTCGGCATAGAAGTAAAAGTAGGCGCAAATCCTTCAGGCATGAAGTTCGACGTCATTCCCCATGGGAATCCGGCAGGCATAGCAGGCGCAAAGTGATAGGTAGCAGCATGCATGGTAGAGGTAGCCACCTCTGAAATAACAGTCCTCTGAGGAGGAGGAGTTGCGGGTGTTGGAGAAGATTGACTCTGAGCAGCTAACACTGACTCCATCATGGTAGTCAATCGAGTGATCTCGTCCTTCAACTCTCTATTCTCTTGCTCAAGATGTTCCATGATTCTCAGATGATTGGCACGAGTGTTGTACCGATGAGTCAGCTTGGCTGAAGCACAGAAGAAACACCAATGAGACATCTGGCGAAAGAGAAACCTTCTTATGCAAATGATTCATGAAATGCAATGCTTGTTTGTTTATTTTTATTTTCAAGGAACTTACTATATCATTTACAAATATATATAAAAAACAACTGCAACAATTTGATATGACCATAAAAATTTCTTTTCATTTATATAATTGGAAGGATTACACTGAGTACAACTTCAGAAACCAAAAAATAAAAATACAAGAGAAAAGGAGACTAGTCATCCTAAGGATCCCTAACAACGTCAGAAGATCTGGCTGAAGGCACGTACTTCCTTCAAATGCGTCGAATCTCGGTCTCAAAAGAAGCCTTCATATGAGTCTTCTCGAGGACAAGTTGATAAACAATCTTCTTCCAAGCAACGGAAGGCTGAGGCATGCTAGAAGATGAAACCTCCGACTCTCTCTGTCTCTTTATCACTCGGTCTTCAAGTAGCTCAATAAGTGCATCTTTGTCTTAAGACTCCAACTGCAACTCTTCATGCATATTGCTCAAAGCACAGAAACGATCTTCCCGCAAATCTTTCTATTGCTTCATCTTGGCGAGTGCGTCTTCCAAGTCCTCTACATCTTGGTTAGGGAGAGTTAATGGCTCAACCACAACCATAGATATAGGTCTCTCATAGGGATAAGGCATCTTCAACTCAAAAGCTCTATTCTTCACCCAAAGAATGTATGCTTCCAAAGCTACACAATTGCACGGACCAAGCTCGGATCTTCCCTTCCTATGCACATTATGCCAAGCATGCACAATCTTCTGCTTCAAATGTTGGGGATCTTTACCCTCTTGATAGAAAAGACCTTCTAACAAAGTGTTATTAGGTTTGTCTCTCAAGGGGAACCCAAGTTGACGACGAGCCAAAGCAGGGTTGTAGTTAATTCCTTCTTGTGCACCAATGAGAGGTACATTAGAGAATTCACCACAATAATCAATAATCTCCAAACTGCTCAAAGAAGGATTATACCAAACTATATCATCATTAGTGAGAGACATAAATCTCTGAGACCACCCTAGACACTGTTTGTTCTCCATAAAAGCAGGTGTCTGAGGCAAGTGCGAAATAAACCACTTGTACATAAGAGGAATGCAACAGGCAATAGTCCCACCACCCTTAGAATTACTTAGATGCAAAGAGAAATACATATCACCCAACAAAGTAGGCACAAGATTCCCAATTAAGAAAAGTCTAATGGCGTTAACATCAACAAAACTGTCAATGTTAGGGAACAAAGCTAATCCATAAATGAGCAACACAAAGATAGCTTAAAAAGCGTCCACACTACCGGCTTGAGCAAAAGTAGTAGCTTCCTTGATGAGAAAATCAGATGGAAACCCAAATAAATCTCCTTTCTTCACCCAATGAGCCTCTATCTCAGACTTCTTCAAGTGAAGGGCTTCAGCAATAAGATAATCTGGGAAAGTGAAGCAACAGTAGAGAGGATCATAAAACTGCACTAACACACTCAAAAGTCCTTCAACCACATAAGCAGACAAGATAGACAAAAGCTTCCCATGACGTTGTTTGAAGTCTAAGGAATCTAATACAAAAGATGCTAGCTTCCTTAACTCTTTCAAGTCGGGACATCTGAAACCGTACTTCTTAGTGTTCCTTCGTCCATAATCCATGGTCTGAAAATATTTGCAAATGATACCTCAGTTCCTTGAAATTTTCGTGTGATGAATGTTATGATGCGCATGAATGCATGAATGCAACAATCACAAATAAGGGATCACACATAAGGCAAACAAACAAAGGTAAAGGGATAAATCAAGTTATTGTCAAGATCAATCATCCATTTTGGTGGATTATGGTTTACACCTTATCAACACTCAAGTTCCATTGATATTGACAAGACTTGATTGGATCAACCAAGAATCTAGGGTTTGTTGTAAGTCACGAGCATGGAGTCTGGGTAAGAATCATTCCAAAGGAGTGAACTAAGGATAAACCTGTAGATCATGTTCTAAAAAGTTCCTAGAGTCTTAATTCCATCTATCAGATATTACAGGTTAAGATGACTAACTCATCGACCCATAATATTCTCAAGAGAAACTCGTCTGAGTGTAGTATCGCGTAACAACTGTTATCAAGTCTACACATGAACAGTCTCCACAGTACGTCCTAAATAGGCTAAGAAGGGGTAAATGTTCTATGATCCTCAACTTCTCGGACCCAAATTAGAGATAATAATGCCTAACCACAAATACCTGTGTGACATTTCCAAATCCAAAAGAGTCTCCACGGAGCAGATGGATCTCAAGCCAATTTTTAAGGACTACTTCACACAAGTCGAACATGACTATACCATCCTCCTATCTTAATTGCACTCAAGTTCGGGTTAGAACTTATCTCACCACTCAGAGATCACCAAGCACAACAAGCAGATTATATCACACAAACAAATATACATATATCACATGTATACAATCATAAACACACAAAAAAGTAGGCTAAACCCACTGGAGACTACTCCCCAGCAGAGTCGCCACTTAATTTATGTAGCGGTAAATTCATGATCATCAAGCTATGGATAAGTGAGACATTAAATAACAAGAGTCACCATCGCACTTTTATTGTTTCCAAGGAAAAAAGGGAAAAGTACGAACAAAACCCAAAAGTAAGAAGTTTTCAAATCAAAACTAATAAAATGTCAGAGATTACAGGTATGGGGGTTGGTTACACAAAGGGAAGGTGTTAGCACCCAAAGTGTCTTAGGTACTCCTAGGGAGCCCTTTCTTGTATGCATATGTATTTTGTACAAAGTGGTTTTACAAACAAATAGAATGGGGGGATGAGAAAAGAATTCATTGATTATGTTTTTGTGTTTGACAAGACCTGCGGACTTGTGCCTACGTACCAACGTAAAAATGAGGGATCAAAACCTCGTAGTTTGTGATATAAATTTCAAAGTGGATGCATTGTTTTTAACAAAAATTAAGTTTGAAATGCACAAAGGCCAAAAAAATGGTTTGAATGAGTTATTTCTTTTTGACTTTTTGAAAGTTTAGGTAAAGTATAATTAAGTCTATTTACAAGTTTGATTAAGAAAATAAGTTTGAAAAAGCAATGGCATAAGGCCAAAGTTTCTAGTTTGCAAAGTGGTCAAAGTTTATAACAAAACTTGTTCAAGCAAAAAAGAATTTTTTTAAAAGGAGGGCGAGATTTTGAAATTAAAGAAATGGGGAGGAGATGAAGAGACTAATCCTAAGCACAAAATTAAAAGCTACGAGTTGAAAGGATCTGACCAATGGGTAGCAATCCAATAGACAAGAATGTCTTATAGAAACCCCAAATTTCCTTGGATATTAGAATCAAGCCACAAACACATGCATACAATATTATCTTGAAGAGAAAGGCATCAAATAAAGATAGCCCCATCCAAGCCTTAGCCACTCCATGATCTTTTTCAAATTTGCCCATGTAACAGATGAATTCCACAAGTCCTAGGTTCAAAATAACAGCTTCACAATGACCATATTGCAGATGAACTCAAAGGGGTCTTCAAAGATGTATCAGATGAATTTTCAAATTGCAAGCACTTGGTTTCACAAAAGTTGGCATTGGTCAAGTCCTTTAGCATAGGAATGTTGCCTAAATTCTAAGTCCAATTGTTCAAGATCAAGTCAACAGTCCACACAAAAGTTTTTTAGGGTTTTTGTTCTTATTATGTACATCAATGATCAAAGACCACACAAACAAACAAAATATACACAAACAAGATATATCACACAATATGGTCCAAATGGACAAAGTGAAAATGACATTAACATAAACAATTAGAATGGTATGAATAATGGCCAATGAATAGAACTTAAAAATTAAAGTGCATTAAAATAAAGAACTTGAAATTAAATGTTAGTTGTTAATAAGTTAGAAGTTAGTATTGTTTTGCTTTTGCTTTTGTTTTAAGTCATTCTTTGGAGAACACTCAACCCACTTATCCCAAAGGAAGGAAAAAAGACCAAGTTTCCATTCAATACCATGAAAGAGGGAAGACTTACAATCTCACTAACTAGAATGCAATGCCTTTTGTGTCAAATATTTAGCATTATGTTAAGAAATCGTAATTGGACTTATGTAGAAGTCACAACTATTTGAGGTCGGGTAATAGAATTTTTGTGTTAATGCATGTTAGAGACATAGTATAATGGACTATGCTCATGAAACATACCACACACACAAAAAATATGCAAAAGAGGTGGCCTAATATCATCCATACTTATGTTAATTTTGCAATCAACTAGCCTTAGGATTTAGAGATATCATAGGACAAATGAAATGAATGCATAAAGAAGGGGAATTAGATGAAGATGGAGGGGAATGGATCAAAACTCAAATCGATCAAAGGAGGACTTTTACCAAGTTAATATCATTCATTCAATTTAGGAGATGGAATGTACATTCTATCAATCCCCTAAATCCAATGATATTAACCTAGCAAAGTCAAATCAACCTTGACCAAGGCCCAAGAACACAAGTCAAACTTACACAAACTATCACAAGAGGTCAACGCAAATATTTGGCATTTATTCAATTTAAAAAATACTAAAATAATGCATTTAAATTAAATATGGTTTATCAAATTCCTAAAACCTCATCAAAACACCAAATAAATGGCTATGAGATTTATCATAAGTTCATACAAGGTCAAAGGACCTTGGAGAAAAAATTTCAGAATTTTTAAAGACTTAAAAGTATTTTTAAAAAATTAAAAATAATCACAAAATCAATTAAATCATGAAAAGTATTAATAATGATCTAAAAAATAACTTTATTTCAGAATATTAAAGAGAAATTTATTTAAATTTTTTGGTGAAACTCTCGTATTTCTTGGATCAATATTAAAATTAATATGAATTAATGAAAATCAAATGAATTAAAATAAAAATCAAAAAATCAAAAAAACGTGACCCACTTGATCTCCCTCATTAATTGAGGTGGCATATCAAGTGGATCAACGCGCGCGTTCCATGATGGAACCTAGTCAGTGCACCACTCACGCAGTAATCAAAACCAACGCACCGCCGGAGTCAGAGCTCCGATCTTCTTCTCCGGTGGACCTCGCCGGACTGGTCCACCCTCAACCATCACCAAAATAAAAAAGGAGGACATATCTGAAAGAAAAAATGGCATAGAGCACGAATCTGACCTTAATTTCAACTGACTCCAAATATATAAAAAGATATCAGGAGTTGAATTTTGAGGTGTGACAACTGAGTTGCTTCGATTTGACCTCAAAGCAACTCAATCTTCTTGCCTACATTGGTAGGACTTTAGACAACCAAAGATCCAAGAGAATTGATGAAAATTGAGTGAGAATCAAAGAGAAGAAGTTTTCTGAATTTTACCTTCAGTGTTGTGCAAAACTAGATCTTGCCTGCTTCAACCTTGATCTGATCACACTTGAGAAGCTTGCAGGAGAGGTTTGGCAATGGTACAAAGCTTTGGATCCTGGAGTTTCTGAATCTCCAGATAGTGAGATTCAAACTCAATTTTCAAGTTGAAAATTCTCAGGCTTTCCTTTGAATGGTGAGGGTTTCAATTGGGGGAAAAACTTGCGCGCAAGGTCTGTTTGAATTGAGCTCCAAGGGCCTGTATTTATAGCAATTGGAACTGATATTTGCACACTTGAAAAATTGCTAAATTTGGACATTTCATGCACAAACTTGCATGGGCGTGTACAGGCCCATGAAGCAATCCAATTTGATCCATGTATAATCACTCTGAAGTTCAAATGAGGCTTGGATGTCAGGCAATGTGAAATGTGATTTTTGGCATTTGATTTCTTCCAATCATGCATACCTGTTAAAGCCATGTGCAGCCCTAGCAAACTTTATTCAAAATGCATGAACTTTGGCTCTTTGGAAAGCTTAGATCAAGGGGAACAACTTTGATGTTGGAAACATTTTCATTTGGAACATGATTCATGGTTAATTTTGAGGTGGAAGTTTGGAAATTTCAACATGTTGAAAAAATTTCTAAGTGTCAAGCCATATATCTCAATATTCCACCTTGCTTAACTTTTTATTTGAGCTTCAAATGAGAAACGTGTCTTCATCAAAGTTGTATCTCTTTCAAATACTATCAAAATGGTCACCAATTTCATGTCATGTGGATTTAGAATTATAGAGTTATGCATTTTTGAAGTTGAGGAAAATCACTTGTTCAAAGGTATAGGTCAAAAATGACCTATAATGTATCCTCATATCACATGCTCATAAAAGTTGAATTAGCTCTCACTCCAAACATAAAATTTGAACTATAAATCTTGAATTGGATTGTGCAACTTGGAAATCTTTCATCTCATAAAAATTGAGAAAGTTATGGCCTTGGGAAGTTGACTTTCAAATTAGGGTTTAGACAAAATGACCTATAATGTTTCAACATAGAAAATGATTTTCCAAGCAAAACTAGCTCTAGGTCTCAACATGAAAGTTGTTTGGAATGTCATTTAGAGTAAATTTTCCTTTTGGAATAATTTTCATATGGTTAAAATTGTAGGATATAGGGTCTAGGGAGACCCAGGTTTGATCAGATGAATTCATCTGGCCAACCACCATCAACCAACTTGCTAAACTTCAATTATCTTGACCTTTTTTAGGCTTATGGTAGATCATATATGCATAAGATGATGAATTTTGAAGTTTCCCTTGAGAAATTTGATCAATTGGTGAGATAGCTTGTTGGAGAAATTACTTAAGTTACCTAGTCAAACTAGGGCTTCCAAGGCAAATCACTTCCAAACTCTTGAAGAATGCTTGATCAATATGACATGTAGAGATCATTGGGACTCACATATGATGCTTAGAGACATTGTGGATAAATCCTTGGTTGTGCTTTTATCCATGAGGGTCTCAAACCCTAGGTGTGAACTTGATGAATATTGATGATCATGTCCTACCTACAAAAGAGTTAGGCAAATACAAAGACATATTTTTGGTAATTTGGTTAGTGAAATGATAAAACACAAGTATGATACAATCACATGGTGCTTGGTGATTTCTCCCAAAATAAACCCAATGAAAGAGGGTTAAGGAGAATGCCAAGGTATGATCCCAATGTTGATGCATATGATGAAATTGCATGAGGGATCTTAGGGTCAAAATTGGGGTCTCACACAATGCAAACCCAATGAATGAGGGGTAAGGAGGATGCCAAGGTTAAAATCTTCGTACCGACTCAGTATAATGGACTTAAATAACAACATCATGAAACAAATTTTGGTCCCTAAGAGACCTTATGATGCATATGATATGAATGTCAAATTATTTTTATAGGGAATGGTGGCCACAAAGGAAAAGAATCCGAAAGAGACTGAAAGTCCACAGGAGCATAATGCATTCCATAAGAAAAACTCATTGGGGAGACAGAGACTCTAGGGGGATAATATTTGTGCGTAGGCCAGGCTACGACTTGAAAACTACTGGAGACACGAGGGGAAGTTCCATGAAAATAAATTAATGGAAGGACTCGGTTGGGGATAAGGGAAAGCTGTAGGGGAAAAGGGTAAATCAGAACAAAGCTGGAATACGTTAATCAAACTTAACTGGGGAAGAATGATCTTCAACACCAGAGTACCAGAAATATATTATCTATTACCGGTTACTGGGTACGAAGATAATATACTCTGACAGAGGGACATCCGTTACCGATTAGGGTAAACATATCAAGGATTACTCGCTGAGGAAAAAGTGGTGTATTCATTACCTGTTACTGGGTAAGAATAACCTACTGGGGAGAGAATTCGAATAGGATTTACAACTGTCGGTTACTGGGCAGAATCCCAAAGAGAGAGTATCTGTCACCCGTTAAAGTGAACATATCAAGGATAAACTAAAGGGAAGAATATCCGTCATCGGTTAGGATGAACATATCAAGGATAAACTGCCGGGGAGAAATAGGAATTATATCTATCAGTTACTGGATAGAACACCAAAGATAGAGAATATCCTTCATCGGTCAAAGTGAACATATCAAGGATAGACTCAAAGGGAAAAGATAAAATATGAATTATAACTACCGATTACTGGATAGAATACCGAAGAGGGGGGAGAAAATCCATCACTGGTTAAAGTGAACATATCAAGGATAGACTCTCTGGGGAATGAAATAGGGATTACAACTACCTTTTTACTGGGTAGAAAATTAAAGAAGGAAGAATATTTGTCATCGTTAGAATGAACATATCAAGGATAAACCACTTCGGGAGATGGGAAAACGAAACTGCTGGGGACAATAAAGGAAGTAGATTACTTTTACCGGGTATTGGGTAAAAGTAAACTACTCAAAGGTCGAGAAGAATATTACCAGTTACTGGGTAATAGACTCTCAAGGGACCAAAATATCTATCTAGGTAGTAACTAGAAAGAAACGGTCAAACAAAGACTCAACCCAATAAGGATATAACTCAAGGGGAGTGATTCCATCTAGATAATTAACTGGGGAGGAAATTGAAATAATGATCATCCACGAGGAAATAACTCAGAGGGGAATGAGAAAGGTTTAAACTCTTCCTGCCTAAAGGGGGCTGACACTCTACAATTGAAGGAGGACAGACACAACAAACCTGCATGGGGAAATAATATCACCGTAGCAGGGGATCAGAATAAGGGAATCAAAATGAAAAAAAATGCATAATGAAATATCTCCGTAGTGGAGGGTTCATTCATGGGAATGATCAACACTCAACTGTCGTGATTGAGGACAACGGTGATGAAGACGAAACTTGCGCCAACTTTGTGACGCATGGCCAAACCTACAACAATTGGGTTGTTGTTGATGTTCCTACTGTTATTCATTGCTCTAAGTATTTTGTTTTTCATTTTTAAGAAAATCCTTCTCCTATGCCTAAGGCAGAAGTGAACATTGTTGGGCATTTCTATTATCATCAATAAAATACAATTTTTTTATTCATCCACATCTATGATTTTTTATTTTTACTTTTTGCTTTTCTGAAAATGGTAATCACAAAGAACACAAATAAATAATAATCTTCCTTCTGCATAATATTTGGTCACAATTCACTTCTCTAAAATCAAAATATCAAATCATTATGCAGGTTGGTTCTTAAACCCATTGAATACAATGATCCTACTCCCTCTTCAAAGTTTGATTTCCCTGTGTTTCAAGCTGAGGAAGAGACTGATGATGAAGAAGTATATGATGAATTATCTCGTTTACTTGAGCATGAGGAAAAAGCCATTCAGCCGTTTGGAGAGCAGATTGAACTAGTCAACTTGGGTTCCAAAGATGATGTGAAGAAAGTCAATATTGGGTCTCAAATGTGTCTATAAGCTAAGAAGGGGTTGATCGATCTTCTTCGAGAATATTCATATGTGTTTGCTTGGTCCTATCAAGACATGCCTGGGTTGGATTCTTAGATTGTGGAGCATAGATTTCCGTTGAAATCAGAATGTTCGTTGGTCAAGCAGAAGTTAAGGAGAACTCCTCTTGATATAGCAGTTAAGATCAAAGAGGAAGTGCAGAAGCATATTGATGCTGGTTTTCTTGTTACCTCTGAGTACCCATAGTGGGTGGCCAATATTGTGCATGTTCCGAAGAAAGATGGAAAAGTTCGCATGTGGGTTGATTATAGATATTTGAACAAAGTTAGTCCTAAAGATGATTTTCCTCTACCACCCATTGATATGTTGGTAGACAATACAACTAAATTCAAAGTCTTTTTGTTTATGGATGGATTCTCTGGTTATAATCAGATCAAGATGGCACCTGAAGATACGGAGAAGACCACATTCATTACACCCTGGGGAACATTCTGTTATAGAGTGATGCCTTTTGGTTTAAAGAATGCTGGTGCAATGTACTAAAGAGCTGTGACCACTCTTTTTCATGATATGATGCATAAAGAGATTGAAGTTTATGTTGATGATATGATTGCTAGATCAAGTGATGAAGAAGAATATGTTGAACATTTGTTGAAGTTATTCCAGCGTTTGAGGAAATATAAACTCCGCTTGAATCCCAATAAGTGTACTTTTGGTGTTCTCTCAGGTAAGTTGTTGGGCTTTATTGTCAGCGAGAAGGGTATTGAAGTTGATCCTGCCAAGGTTAAAGCAACACAAAAAATGCCTGCGCCCAAAATTGAGAAGCAAGTCAGAGGTTTTCTCGGCCGCTTGAATTATATCTTAAGATTTATATCGCATATGACTTCCACATGTGCGCCTATTTTCAAGCTTCTTTGGAAAGATTAGTCTTGTGATTGGATCAAATATTGTCAGAAAGCGTTTGACAGTATCAAAGAATATATGCTTGAACCTCCGGTTCTGTCTCCGCCTGTTGAAGGAAGACCCTTGATCGTGTATTTGATTGTGCTTGATGAGAGTGTGGGTTGTGTTCTTGGTCAGCAAGATGAATCTGGGAAGAAAGACTATGCAATTTAATACCTCAGTAAGAAGTTCACCGATTGCGAGACTCAGTATTCTATGCTTGAAAAGACTTGTTGCGCATTGGCTTGGGCAGCTAAGCGTATGCACCAGTATATGTTGAATCATACTACTTGGTTGATATCCAAAATGGACCCAATCAAGTACATATTTGAGAAGCCTGCTTTAACTGGGAGAATTGCCCGTTGGCAGATGTTGTTATCCGAGTATGATATCAAATACCGATCTCAAAAAGAGATTAAAGGTAGTGTCTTGGCCGACCATTTGGCTCACCAACCGATTGAAGACTATCCGTCAATGCAGTCTGATTTTCCTGATGAAGAGATTTTGTACTTAAAGATGAAAGATTATGATGAACCATTGCTTGAAGAAGGGCCAGAACCTGGTTCCCGTTGGGGCATGTTATTTGATGGAGTTGTTAATTCATATGGTAATGGCATTGAGGCAGTGATTATTACTCCTCAAGGCACCCATTTTCCATTTACAGCTAGATTAACCTTCAAGTGTACAAACAATATGGTTGAGTATGAAGCTTGCATTATGGGGCTTGAAGAGGCTATTGATCTCAGAATAAAGTATCTAGACGTCTATGGAGATTCAACTTTGGTTGTGAATCAAATCAAAGGTGAACGGGAGACGAATCAATCCGGTTTGCACTACGCCAAATAAGGGAAAAGAGGGCGCTTATTTTGGCCTATAACAGCGCTTTTAAGCGCCCTCTAATCTGGCGCTGGCATAGGTAAAGACAGCACTTTGTTTTCCTGGAGAAAGCGCTGTCTAAAGTGGCCACATTATAGTGCGCTTTAAGACAAAAGCGCCCTCTGGAGTGGTCCATAAAGGGACACCTTAGAGGGCGCTTTCTGGAGAAGCGCCCTCTAAAGTTGTCAATGTAAAGTGTTTAGAGGGCGCTTTCAGGAAAAAGCGCCCTCTAAAGTTGTCAATGTAAAGTGTTTAGAGGGCGCTTTCAGGAAAAAGCGCCCTCTAAAGTTGTCAATGTAAAGTGTTTAGAGGGCGCTTTCAGGAAAAAGCGCCCTCTAAAGTTGTCAATGTAAAGTGTTTAGAGGGCGCTTTCAGGAAAAAGCGCCCTCTAAAGTTGTCAATGTAAAGTGTTTAGAGGGCGCTTTCTGGACAAAGCGCCCTCTAAAGTGTTAGTTATTTTAAAAAAATTTGTTTGAAAAACAGTGGATATATATTTAATTGGTAACCTGTTCGCATGCTGCAAAAGTGTAAAATTCATATTGATTTCATCCTTTAATCCAATGTTATACACCATTAATCCATTGATATATACAACATGAATCCATTTATATACAACATTAATCCCCCATATATACAACATTAATATATGATTCTTTGATCAACAATATACAACAACATATTCTCAAAGTACTACAATTAAGAGAATAAAACATAGCAACCAACACCCAGTGACCACTGTATCCAAAAGCTGTCTAGTAGTTCTAACCAATACTAAACAAAAACGCCCATCCACCCATTGTGGCAAACATGTTCTGTATATCCAAAAGCTGTCTAGTAGTTCTATCGCACATCCATACAAAATAAGGCTCAACCAAAACAACAGATGGCAGCATAAGTAGTCCCCTGCAAAAAGAACACGTCCAAATGCAAATAACACAGAACTGTCAAAAGGCGATTGAGCAACAAATAGTAAACAATGGCATAAAGTTAAATGACATAGCTAATATTACCTGAATTCCTGCATGGCTGTTAAGGTAAAAATCAAATTCCCTAGGGTAACAAATGCTGGTGTCTACCAGGGTTCCTTTGACAATTTAGAACAACAAAATCAGCAAAAAGTGATAAATTCAAATGATAATATATACCAGCTGCGTTGAGAAATATATTGAAAAAACCTGGCATAATATTTCCACTTCTATCGGTCTCTTTGGGGTTGACAGGAAAGAGACGGGTGTGATGTCTCTTTTGGACCACTACAAAAGTAACTTTAGGTAGATACCCATCCTCTATTGAGACAAAAGCCTGATGAAAAAAAATTAAAAATTAAACGCAGAGAATTTAGTGGTGTATTTTATGAACGACAAAGTAACAAGAAATCAACTTTGAGAAGTCCTAAATTCTGCCTACAATACAGTGCTGCAAAGTTGATGCAACAAAAAACATATAACAATATATGGTAAGTACCTGTATCTCCGACCATATTTTTTCTTTGCCAACCTTCAAGTCCGGACTTCTCCAATTATCACATGTAATCGGAATATGTTGTCGAACAAGGAAACCAATGTAACTTGCCAACATTGAACCCTTATCTTTTGAAGATAGAATTGATATATGTTTAGATGGACATGTTCCACTGTCGTAGAGGGATACTTTCAAATATCCAGCATCATCATCTACGCGAGTGAGGCTTGACGACAATAGAGCATCTCCATCTAAACAAATATCCAGCATCATCATTTTACCTATAAAAAAGAAAACAATTAAAATCAGATGACAAATGAAAAAACAATTAAAATCATAAAAGTCATTTTACCTGTAATAAAGAAAACAATTAAAATCATTTGACCTGTACCTTTTTCACTAAGTTCTCTTTCTTTTCTTAACAACACGGACGGTTGGATTGATCCAAATACCCTCATTATGATCATTTCTAATATATGAATCATTTGATATAATATTCTCATCTTGATCATTTCTGGTAAACGATTCAATCTCAACATCAATATCACCTTGATCTCCAGTGTTTTCATCAATTACTTTGTTGGAAAAAAGAACTATAGACCATTTCGTACTTTTCGGATCATTGACATAGAACACTGGTCTAGATTGAGAGGCTAGAATAAAAGACTCATCTTTGTATCCCACCCTATTAAGATCCACTTGCAAAAATCCTGACTTATCCATTCGAATGCCGTTATTATTTTCAACCCACTTGCAACCAAATATAGGAATCTGAAATTTCTCATAATCAAACACCCAAATGCGCTCGATAACACCAAAATACGACAGATTTGCAAATTTGGGGTTTAAGTCCTTCACACTTGATATGTGCATTGCTTCAGCTACCACGGTGACACCACTATTCTGCATAGTACTTTTATCATCTTGTTCTTTGGTATAAAATGTGTATCCATTAATCGCGTATGCGCTATAAGAAAAAACATGGAAACTTGGACCATATGCTAAGCATCTCAACCTTTCTGTTATTGAAGCGGGATCTGAATAATACTTTGAATAAATATGATCCTTAAACCAAGGTATAAAACATCGATTGTGCTCTCGTACTATCCAATTTTCATTTCTATTGGGATTTAAACCTCGGAGAACATCCTTGTGAATTTCAACATACGGCTCAACCTCATTCTCATTGTGCAGAACATACAAATGCACTTGATCCCGTTCGACCCTTGATACTGCCACGATTTTATTTCCAATTAGATTTTTTCCTTCTTTCTTTTCGACAAGCTGAGACTTGGGGAGTCCGATTGACTGAACATTAGACAAATATTCAGTACAAAACTCAATCGCTTCTTCAACAATGTATCTTTCAACCATACCACCTTCTGGTCGACTTCGGTTCTTCACGTACCCTTTTAATATTTTCATATAACGTTCAACAGGGTACATCCATCTCATATAAGCTGGTCCACACAATTGTGTCTCTTTCACAAGATGAACAACTAGATGTACCATTATGTCAAAAAATGATGGAGGAAAAAACATTTCAAGCTCACACAAAGTAATAACGATTTCTTTTTGCAACATTGGTAAGATCGCAGGATTGATCACCTTACTGCAAATTGACTTGAAGAAAGAACACAACTTAGTTATAGAGCTTCTTACTTTTTCTGGAAGAATAGAACGTATACCTATTGGGAGAAAATGTTCCATTATAACATGGCAATCATGGGTCTTTAAACTCTTTAACTTGAGGTCTTTCATAGACACAAGTCTTCTAATATCTGAAGAGTACCCTTCTGGAACTTTAACTTCACTTAGAAACTTACACAATGTTTTTTTCTCCTTTCTAGATAGAGTATAAGCAGCAGGCGGTAGATATGTTCGTTTTCCTTTCTTCAAGGGTCCTAATTCAGTTCTTATTCCCATCGCTATCAAGTCCTTTCTTGCCTTAAGGCCATCCTTAGACTTTCCTTGTATATTGAGTAACGTGCCAATAACACTTTCAAATACATTTTTTTCAATATGCATAACATCAAGAAAATGTCTCACATACAAGGACTTCCAATACGGCAATTCAAAAAAAACTGACCTCTTCTTCCACCCACTTTTGACAAGTGTGTGGGCAAAAGGCTTGCCAAACTGAGTATCCAAATCTTTCACCTTTTCAAAAATTTGATCACCCGTCAATATAGGTGGAGCTCTGCCTTGTTCTGTCTCTCCATTGAATGCCTTTCTCCATCCACGGTAGTGATGATTTGAATTTAAGAATCTCCGATGACCGAGAAAGACATTCTTCTGACCAAACTCCAAGCGCTTCCAATCTGTTTTATCTTCACAAACAGGACACGCACATTGACCTTTTATGCTATACCCTGATAGATTTCCGTATGCTGGAAAATCATTAATTGTGCCAAACAACATCGCCCTCAAGTTGAAACTTTCTTTCCTATATCCATCATAAACCTCCACACCGGTCTCCCACAAAATCTTTAAATCTTCGATTAAGGGCTTCAAGTACACGTCTATGTCATTCCCTGGTTGTTTAGGTCCAGAAATCAACATAGACAACATCATGTACTTACGCTTCATACATAGCCATGGAGGTAGGTTATAAATCATAATAATCACAGGCCATGTACTGTGTGAGATACTCTGGATACCGTGTGGGTTCATTCCATCAGTAGATAATGCCAAGCGAAGGTTTCTTGATTCGTCTCCAAATTCAGGATAATCATTATCAATTTTCAACCACTGTGGTGAATCTGCCGGATGTCGATACTTTCCATCTATAATTCTTTCATCTGCATGCCAGGTCAAGTGTCTTGAATCGGTTTCACTACGAAACATGCGTCTAAATCTCGGAATAACAGGAAAATACCACAAGACCTTTGCTGGAGACAACTTGTTCTTATATCGCGAGACACCGCATTTAGGACACTCATTTAACGATGCATACTCATTTCGAAACAAAACGCAATCGTTTCGACATGCATGTATCTTATCATAGCTCATGCCAATAGAGCACAACATCTTTTTGGTCTCATATGTTCGATTGGGAAGAACATTATCCTCAGGAAGCATATCTTTCAAAAGGGCTAATAACTCTGTGAAACTTTTATCCGACCACCCATTGCCCGCCTTTAAGTTGTACAACTTTAATACCGCAGACAATCTTGTGAATTTAGTGCAACCATCATACAAAGGTTTCTCTACATCACTTACCAACCTCTCAAACATTTCGGGACAATCCTTAAGATCTCCTTCAAGTGCTTCTGCAATCTCTTCAACTCGATCACAATCGTATGTATCTGCGCCACTATAGTTTGAGGCATAGGTTGTACTATCCCCCGGTTCAACATTCTCGTTACTTTTCTCACCATGCAAATTCCAATATGTATAACTTCGATCAATTCCATGCCTCATTAGATGCGATGTCAACTGAACTGCGTCAACCCGTTTCCCATAACAACAACCCAAGCAAGGACATATCATTCTACTGGGGTCTTCGGCGTGCGCAACGGCAAACTTAACGAATTCTGATACCCCATTCTCGTACTCTCTCGACAATCGATTGGAAGACATCCATGTATTATCCATTACTAATTAGAATAAATAAAAAACAATTTCAGAAGAGTTCAAACACATTCGGACCTAGGTTTCTAATGATACTGGTGTTGACACAAAATCAGATGTTTCATAGGTTGTATAACCCATTGCATCCGCAATCATGGTCACTAAAAACCAACCGTCAATTTCCTAGTGCATCCGCTATCATGGTCGAAACAAACGTAGAAGGAGGAAACGCGCAATAATAAGGTAAAACAGAAATTGGGCAAAGCTAAAACAAAGCAATAACATAAAACAGTAATTGGGAAAAGCGTGTACCTTTGATTGGTAGAAGGAGGAAACGCGCATGTAGATCTAACAGAGGTGGAAGGAAAACGCCTCAGAACCCTAACGTGAAAAAGAACGCTAATAACAGATAGTGAAATAATAAAACGCGCAGTATGTTATAATTTTAATGTTTACTAAAGGGGACATTAGAGGGCGCTTGTGGAAAAAAAGCGCCCTCTAAAGGGGGCCTAAGAGGGCGCTTATGAAAGCGCTCTCTAAGGCTTTCCAGAAGCGCTTTATAAGCTGGAAATGCACGTGGACTTATAACAGCGCTTTATTAAAAGCGCCCTCTAAGGGTAACCTTAGAGGGCGCTTTCTATAAAGCGCCATGTATTGTTGTCCCTCTATCTCCTCCTTATTTTTTCGTTTCACCTTAGAGGGCGCTTGTGGAAACAAAGCGCCCTCTAAAGGGGGCCTAAGAGGGCGCTTATGAAAGCGCTCTCTAAGGCTTTCCAGAAGCGCTCTATAAGCTGGAAATGCACATGGACTTATAACAGCGCTTTATTAAAAGCGCCCTCTAAGGGTAACCTTAGAGGGCGCTTTCTAAAAAGCGCCATGTATTGTTGTCCCTCTATCTCCTCCTTATTTTTTCGCTTCACCTTAGAGGGCGCTTTATTACAAAAGCGCCCTCTAAAGTGCGCTGTCTATTGCTCCTTATTTTTCGCTTCACTTTAGAGGGCGCTTTTGTAATAAAGCGCCCTCTAAGGTGCGCTGTCTATTCCAGTTTTTGGCGTAGTGTTGGTACCATATAGAGACTATGCGAGGAGGATTTCAACTTTCTTTACAAAGGTTGAGTTTCGTCATATCCCTCGAGATGAAAATCGGATGGCAGATGCTCTTGCAACGCTGACTTTAATGATTATGGTGAAATTCTGGAATGAAGTTCCCAATTTGACTATGATGCATATTGATAGGCCATCTCATGTGTTTGCTGTTGAAGAAGTCAAAGATGAGAAGCCATGGTATTATAATATCAAGTGTTTCCTCCAAAGTCAGATTTACCCGTCTGGGGAATCTTTGAAAGACAAGAAGACTTTGAGAAGATTAGCTGGCAACTCCTACCTGAACAATGATGTGCTTTACAAGGGAAACTTCGATATGGTTTTGCTCAGATGCGTGGATAAACATGAAGAAGACATGTTGATGATTGAAGTCGATGAAGGTTCCTTTGATACTCATTCCAATGGATACGCTATGGAAAAAAAGATGTCGAGAGCAGATTACTATTGGGTGACAATAGAATCTGACTCTTGCAAGTTTGTGAAGAAATGCCACTAGTGTCAAATTTATGCAGATAAAATTCATGTTCCTCCGACACTGTTGAATTTCATTTCCTCCCCATGGCCCTTCTCCATGTGGGGAATTGATATGATTGGCATGATTGAGCCCAAAGCTTAGAACGGACATCGTTTTATTCTGGTGGCTATTGATTACTTCACAAAGTGGGTTCAAGCGGCATCATACGTGAATGTCACCAAGCAAGTTGTCATGAGGTTTATCAAGAATCATATTACATGTCGTTATGGTGTGCAGAGTAAGATCATTACTGATAATGGATCAAACTTGAACAATAATATGGTGGAAGATCTTTGTAAAGACTTCAAGATTTCACATCATAACTCTTCTCCCTACAGACCCAAGATGAAGGGGGTTGTTGAAGCTGCAAATAAGAACATCAAGAAGATCATTCAGAAAATGGTTGTGATGTATAAAGACTGGCATGAGATGCTCCTATTTGCTTTGCATGGGTATCGTACATCCATCCACACTTCAACAGGGGCAACCCTTTTCTCTCTTGTTTACCGCATGGAAGTTGTGCTCCCCGTGGAGGTTGAGATCTCATCATTGCGTGTCTCGATGAAAGCCAAGTTGATAAAAGTTGAATGGTGCCAGACCAGATATGACCAGTTGAATTTGATTGAAGAGAAGAGATTGACTGACATGTGTCATGGTCAGTTATATCAGTAGAGAATGAAGAAAGCTTTTGATAAGAAGGTCAGGTCTCGTGTGTTCAGAGAAGGTGACCTTATTCTCAAGAAGATTTTATCTTTCAAACCAGATGTCAGAGGGCAAATGGACTCCTAAATATGAAGGCCCATATGTTGTTAAGAGAGCCTTTTCAGGCGGTGCTTTGATTATTACGACTATGGATGGTGAAGAGTTCACTCGTCCTATGAATGTCGGTGCAGTCAAGAAATACTTCGCCTAAAAAGAAAAGAACAACTCGCTAAGTTGAAAACCTAAAAGGGCGACTTAGGCAAAAATGAGCGTCTCGGTGGATTGAAAACCCGAAAGGGCGATCTAGGAAAAAGTTAGAGACATAAAAGCATAAAATTTATTCTAATAGATTGAGTACCCCACTTTGGGGCAATCTAGGCAAAAATTAGGGATTATGGCAAGTAACTGCATTCGGTTGGTCCTAGTCATTGAGACTATTTTTGAGCAAGTCATTTGGTTCTGATTCATTATTCTCAACCGAAACCAAGAGCAGAGTAGATATCGAAGTTGGTAGAAGGACTAGTGATCACTGTATTCAATGTAGCCCTTTTCCATGTAAATTACCATTTTCAACTTTGTAAAAATCTATGGAGTCTTGTCATTTATAGACTACCATCCTATTAAATAAAGTTGAGCTTTTTACCCAATTGTTTCTACTCTTATTTATTTTAGCCAAATAAAATTGAATTTTTGTGATGATAATTTTGAAAGGAATTAATAAATTAAAATCATTTTTTCTTAAGAATATAAAAGCAATTACTTTAAGAACAATCGATTTCAGCAAGGAATATCAACAACAATCCGAGAACAGGTAAGTCTTGAAATGCGAAGCCTTATTGGTCTTCCCCGAGTAGTTGGTTTGGTAAATTTTCCCAAACAATTCATCATTTATCCCCAATAGAGTTGAGCTAGTGATCGGTCCCTTTTGCAAACTTCTTCCCTAGCTGAGTTTTAGGCTCACATCCTTAGCAGTTTTCCTAGTTCCTCCATGCAGAGTTTTATCTCTTGTACTCCTCGGTGGGGTTCATCTTCAGATACGGCAGTGTTGATTCTGAGCAGTATTTGGTTTGGTCCCCTGCGAGGTTGTCTCCCATTTGATATGGTGTTGACCTAGAATTCCCTGCAGAGTTGACAACTTGGATCCTCAGCAAACCTTTTCTCTTTCCCTAGTTAGTATTGAGACATTCAAAGCCAAATTATTTGTGTTCATCCCCAACATTTTTCTCCAGTTGGTGTTTCCATCTTGTTGAGATTAACCGAGTGTTGCAGCGGTGATTCAAATTTGTGATATTTGTATCCTTTGTGATTGTTTTGTTAGCATAATTATAATCATATACATGCTTATTCATGCATAAAGCACAACATCATATATTTTCATTATGCATTTTATTGCATTTGATTTCTTATTTTTGATCCCCTGTTATGGTGATACTTACTCCCCATAAGCAGAAAGAGTTTAACCTTTCTCATTTTCCCAGTGAGTTATTTCCTCGTGGATGATCATTATTTCAGTTTCCTCCCTAGTTAATTATCCGGATGGTATCACTCCCCTTGAGTTATATCCTCATTGGGTCGAGTCTTTGTTTGACCATTTCTTTCTAGTTACTACGCAGATGGATATTTTGGTCCCTTGAGAATATGTTACCCAGTAACTGGTAATATTCCTCTCAATTTTTTTAGTACATTTACATTTGCCCAATACCCGATAAAATGTAAGCCACTTCCTTTGTTTTCCCTAGTGGATTCGTTTTCACGTTTCCTCAGGAAGTTTATCCTTGATATTTTCATCCTAATCGATGACGGATATTCTCCCTTTGTGGTTTTCTACATAGTAAACAGGTAGTTGTAATCCCTATTTCATTCCACAGAGAGTTAATCCTCGATATTTTCATCTTAACCGATGACGGATTTTCTCCTCTTCGCGGTCTTCTGCCCAGTAACAGGTAGTTGTAAATCCTTC
The DNA here is from genome assembly GCF_024323335.1 of Lathyrus oleraceus. Lineage (NCBI taxonomy): Eukaryota > Viridiplantae > Streptophyta > Magnoliopsida > Fabales > Fabaceae > Lathyrus > Lathyrus oleraceus. The sequence continues at coordinate 234,275,697 of NC_066579.1, forward strand.
TTTCCCCTGATGAGTCTATCCTTGATATGTTCATCCTAATCGGTGGCGGATATTCTCTCTTTGGTATTCTATCCAGTAACTGATAGATATAATTCATATTTTTCCCCGATAGTACATTCTTGATATATTCATCCTAGGCGATGACGGACATTTTTCCTTTGAGTTTATCCTTGATATGTTCACTTTAACTAGTGACGGATATTCTCTATTTGGTCTTCTGCCCAATAATGGGTAGTTGTAAACCCTATTTAATGTTTTCCCCAACAGGTTATTCTTACCCAGTAACTGGTAACGAATACACCTCATGTTTCTCAGTGAGTCATCCTTGATATGTTTACCCTAATCGGTAACGGATGATCCTCTGTCAGAATATATTATCTTCCTACCCAGTAATCGGTAATAGATAATATACTTCTGATACTCCTGTGTTGAAGGTTCATTCTTCCCCAGTTGGGTTTGAGTGCGTATTTCCCCAGTGAAGTCGCCAATCCCCTGTTTGGTTCGAGTATTTCAGCGTTGTTCTGATTTACCCATTTCCCCTGCATATTTTCTCTTATTTCCACAACCGAGTCCTTCCATTGATTTATTTTCATGGAATTCCTCTCGTGTCTCCAGCAGTTTTAAAGTCATAGCCTGGCCTACACACAACTGTTTATTCCCTAGAGTCTCTGTCTCCTTAGTGAGTTTTCGTTATGGAATGCATCATGCTCCTGTAGACTTCTATTCTCTCCGGATTCTTTTCCTTTGTGGCAATATTTTCCCCACATATATTATTTTTAACATTCGATATCATATGCAACATGAGGTCTCTTAGGGAACAAAATTTGTTTCTATTGTTGTTATTTAAGTCCATTCTACTGAGTTGATACGAAGATTTTAACCTTCACATCCTCAGTTAGAATGTCCTTAAATAGGGGCAGTTGTAAGACCCCAATTTTGATCCTAAGATCCCTCATGCTATCTCATTATATGCATTAGCTTTGGGATCACACCTTGGCATCTTCCTTACCCCTTTCATTCATTGGGAGAGATCACCAAGCATTTTTAATTGTATCATACTTTGTTTTTCATTATTTACTAACCAAAATACCCAAGATATGTCAATGTATAGTTTGTTGCTTTTGTAGGTAGTGTGTACATCTACCAATGCCTCATCAAGCTCATATTTAGGGCTTGAGACCCTCAATGAAATAAGAATAATCAAGAGATGGTTCACATTGACTCTAGACATAATATACGGATCCCCGTGGTCTCCTCATATCATTATGATAAAGAATTCATCAAGAGTTTGAAGCTTGTTTGCCTTGGAAACCCTAATTCATCTAGGTATCTTGTGTGACTTCCTTAGAACGTTTCTTCAACATTTGATCAAATATTTCAAGGGGTACTTCATATTACATCATCTTACACATATATGATCCTCCATGAGTCCTAAAGATCAAGAAAATGTCAAGTTTTCAAGTTGGTTCATGGTGGTTGATCAAAGAAAGTCAACTGGTCAAAACTGGGGTTCCCTAGACCCTATCTCCTACACTTTTTGTCATATGAAAATGATTCTAAAAGAAATGTTACCCATCATGACATTCCAAACAACTTTAATGTTGAAGTCAAGAGCTAGTTTTGCTTGGAAAGTCATTTTTTATGGTGAAAGATTATACGTCATTTTGTCTAAACCCTAGTTAAGAGGTCAACTTCCAAGAACCATAACTTGCTCATTTTATATGATTTGAAATCCATTAAAGTTCCATGATAAAATTCAAGATGTCCTTTTCAACTTTTATGTTTGTAAGAATTTCAAATTAAACTTGGAAATTCATGTGCCAAGAGGAAAGATTATAGGTCATTTTGGGCCATTACCATTGAATAAGTGATTTTTCTCAATTTCTAAAAGGCATAACTCCTTCATGCCAAATCCAAATGAGGTCAAATTTGTGACCAAATTTAAGAGGTTTGAAATATATACAACTTTTATGAAGGAATATTTTCCATTTGAAGTCCATAGCAAAAGTTATTCAAGGTGGAAGAAGTGAACATTTGACTTGGTACTTAGAAAATTTTCAAATATGTTTGATTTTCCAAACTTCCACCTCAAAATTCATCATGATCCAAGCTTCAAATCGAAAAGTTTCCAACATGAAAGTTGTTCCCATTGATCTCACATTTCCAAAAAGTCAAAGATCATCTCATTTTCCCAAGGAATGAAGGACTTTTGCATGGGTTCTTTCAAATATCCATTTGGATGAATTTCACCATCACTTTCCAATTTCAAATGCATGGCCACATGACATGATTTCAGCATTTTACACAAGCAATTTTGGACCTGAATACATCACTTGATGGGCCTATCACACGCCCATGCAAGCATGCAATGCAAATTGCTAAATTTGGAAAAATTTGGAAGTGTGTGGAAATGAATCACATTTGCTATAAATACAACCCTCATGGCTCAGAATTGAGGACCTCGTGCTCAAGCTTTGAACCTGCAATCCAAACCCTCACCATTGAAGGATAATCTTGAAGGTTTTCATTTGAAAATCGAGCTTCAAATCTCATTTTATTTTGAGATTGAAACTCCAAGAGTCCAAGCTTTTCTTTGATCCTAATCACTTCCTACAAGCTTCTGAAACCAAGCCAATGACAATTGGAATCAAGATCAAGCAAGGTTGAAACTCCTTCAAAGATAATTTTTTCGAATTTTCATCTCTTCAATTCTCTCGCAATTCATCACTATTCTTTGTGATTTTTGGTTGGCTGAAGTCCTACCAATATATGCAACAAGATTGAGTTGCTTTGAGGTCAAATTGAAGCAACTCAGTTCATGATACTCAAAATTCAAATCCCTGTATCTTTTTATATACTTGGAATTGGAGAAAATTGAGGCCAGATTCGAGCTCCTGGGCATTTTTTTCTTTAAATCTATGTCCTTGTTTTTCATTTTCGTGGTGGTTGGTGGTGGACTAGTCTGGTGAGGTTCACCGGAGAAGAAGACCGGAGTTAGGGCTCCGATGATGTGTTAGCGTGTCCAAATCCATTGGATCATGATCTCCCATTTTAATCTTAGGCTTATGTTGTGATTACCAATTGTGCTACGTGTTTGACTCAAGTGGTAGTGGAATGCGCACTTTTGGCCATCAGACATGCCACCTCAATTAATGAGGGAGATCTGATGGCCCTCGTTTTTTTGATTTTCTTTTTAATTTCTGATTTTATGTTTAATTGATTTATTTTGTTTAATTCATAATAATATCATTTTTACTCCAAAAAAGTATGGGATTTTCACCAAAAATATTTAAATCTTTTTCTCTTTTATTTTCTGAATTAAAATTATTTTTTGGATTAATTTTGATGTTTTTCATGAATTAAAAGTTTTTGTGCATATTTTTAATTGTTTAAAAATACTTATGAGTTTTCAAAAATGATGAAATTTTTTGTCTAAGGTCCTTTGACCTTGTTTGGTCTAGGATAAATCTCTTGGCCATTTATTTGGTGTTTTGAAGAGAATTTAGGTTTTGATAATTGAATTTTAATGCATTTTTAATTTGATTTTTAATTGATTAATTCTGTAAAAATTATGTTGAGCCATTTTAATGGACTTGTAATGTTTGACTATTTGTTTGGGCCTTGGTCAAGGTTGATTTGACTTTTGTTGGATTAAAATCATTGTATTTAGGGGATTGATGAAATGTACATTTCATCTCCCAAAATGAATGAATGATTTTAATTTGATAAAATTCCTCCCATGACCAATTTGTGTTTCTCTCACTTCCCCTCCCCCTTCATCTTCATCTTCATCCCCGTTCTTTCCCATTTCTTTCATTGACCAATGAAATTTCAAATGTCCTAAGGCTAATTGATTCATCAATGACCTTGTGTCAGATGAATCAATACAAGTATGGATGAGATAGGTCCATCTCTCTTGATATTTTATTTTAGTGTGTGGTATGTCTTAGGAGTTTGGTTCATTATACCAAATCTTTAACATGTATTAACACCTAAATTTCTATTGCCCGACCTCAGATAGTTGTGACTTCTACATAAGTCCAATTACGATTGCTTAACATAGAGTTAAATTTGACCCTAAAGGCATAACATTCTAGTAAGTGAGATTGTAAATCTCCCATCCTTTATGGTATTATGTGGAAAGTTGGCCTTTTTTCCTTCCAATGCAAGATGTCTTGGTTCAAGGATCCATGCTTGTGAATGAATGGTTGAGTGTTCTCCAAAGAATGAATTAATCAATAAAAAAAGCAAAACACCACTAACATTCAATTAACCTTGACTAACATTTTACTAACTCTTGTTAATATTGCTCTATTTTCAAGTCATTTACTTTATGTAATTTAATTTTCACTCATTTATCATTCATTGCCATTTACATTTCATTTAATTTTTTTATATTTATGTCATTTTCACTTTGCTCATTTGATTCATATCTTGTGATTGTATATATTGTTTGTGCATTTTGATGTTGTTTGTGGTCTTAGGACCTTAAAACACTTAATAACAACAAAAACCCAAAAAAATGTTTGGTGGACTGTTGATCTTGATCTGAACTTTTGGACTTATAACTAGGAAACATTCCCTGTGCAAAAAGGACTTGGCTAATGCCAAGATTTTGAGACCAAGTTATTATGAACTGAGCCTTCATCTGATGTAAGTCTTGGGATTTATTTGAATTCATCTGCTACTTTGATCTTGTGGCTGATGCTTTGTTCTGAGTTGATCAAGGAATATGTCATCTGGTACATGATAAGACAAAGAAGACTGATAGCCATGGGAATTGCTTGCTTGGATGTGGCTATCTTTATTTGATGCCTTGATCTTCATGATGTTTGGATATTGCTAATCGCTTATTGATTATTGCTTGATTCAAAGTCCAAAGGGAAAGTGGGTTTTCTATATGACATTCTTGTCTGTTGGATGACATCTCATTAGTCATATCTTTTTCAACTCTTAACTTTTAAATTTGTGCTTAGGATAGCCTCTTCATCCCTTCCCATTTCTTAAATTTCAAAATCTCTCCCTCTTTTCAAAAACTTCTTTGCTTGTGATTTTAAACTTAGACTTTGTTTTAATAATTAGAAACTTTGGCCTTATGCCAATGAATTTTCAAACCTTTTATCTTAAATCAAATTTGTAAATAAACCTAATCATATTGACTTAACATTTCAAAAACACAAAAAGAACTAACAACTTCATTTAAACTTTTGGTTCTTTGTGCCTTTCTTATTAAACTTTTCTGTTAAAAGCAATTCACCAACTTCTTTGAAATTTTTACCATGAACTACGAGGTTTTGATCCCTCATTCTTATGTTGGTACGTAGGCACAAGTCCGAAGGTCTTGTCAAACACAAAAATATAATCAATGAATTATTTTCTAACCTTCACACTCTATTTCATCAAACATCTTTTATACCCAACACATATGCACACATAAAACAGGGCTCCCTAGGAGTACCTACGACACTTTGGGTGCTAACACGTTCCCTCTGGGTAACCAACCCCCTTACTTGTAATCTCTGGCATTTTATTAGTTTTGATTTAAAAACTTCTTATCTTTGGGTTTTGTTCGTACTTTTCCCTTTCCTTTGGAAACAATAAAAGCGCAATGGCGACTCTGGTTTTATTGACGTTAAACGTATCCATAGCTTAATGGTCATGAATTTACCGCTACAAAAACTAATAAAATGCCAGAGATTATAGGTAAGGGGGTTGGTTACACATAGGGAATGTGTTAACATCCAAAATATCATAGGTACTCCTAGTGAGCCCGTTTTTATGTTTGCATGTGTTTTTGGTAAAAATGATGTTTGAGAAAAATAGAGTGTGGGGATGAGAAAAAAATTCATTGATTATATTTTTGTGTTTGACAAGACCTTCGGACTTGTGCCTACGTACCACCATAAAAATGAGGGATCAAAATCTCGTAGTTCGTGGTAAAAATTTCAAATAAGTTGGTGAATTTCTTTTAACAAAAGTTTAATAAGAAAAGACACAAATGGCCAAAAGTTTGAATGGAGTTGTTAGTTCTTTTTCTCTTTTGAAATTTCAAGTCAATATGATTAATTTTATTTACAAATTTGATTTAAGAAAAAGATTGAAAATTTAATGGCATAAGGCAAAGTTTCTAATTATTAAAACAAAGTCTAAGTTTGAAATCACAAGCAAATAAAGTTTTTGAAAAGGGGGAGAGATTTGAAATTTAAGAAGTGGGAGGAGATGAAGAGGCTATCCTAAGCACAAATTAAGAGTTAAAAGTTGAAAAGATCTGACTAATGGGATACAATCCAACATACAAGAATGTCATATAGAAAACCCATTTCCCCTTTGGACTTTGAATCAAGCAATAATCAATGAGTAATTCACAATATCCAAACATTATGAAGATCAAGGCATCAAATAAAGATAGCCACATCCAAGCAAGCAAATCCCATAGCTAGCAGTCTTCTTTGTCTTCTCATGTATCAAATGAATTATTCCTTGATCAACTCACAGCAAAACATTAGACACAAGGCCAAAATAACAAATTAGCACAAAGATAGAGTAACAGATGAATTCAAACAAATCCCAAGGTTTGCATAAGATGAAGGCTCAGTTCACAGTAGCTCAATCTCAGAAAGTTGGCATTGGCTAAGTCCTTTTTGCATAGGGAATGTTGCCTAATCCTAAGTCCAATAGTTCAAATCAAGATCAACAGTCCATCAGACATTTTTTATGGTTTTTGTTGTTATTAAGTATTTTAAGGTCCTAAGACCATAAACAAAATCAAAATGCACAAACAAATATATACAATCACAAGATATGGCTCAAATGAGCAAAGGGAAATGACATAAACATAAACAATTTAAATGAAATGTAAATGACAATGAATGATAAATGACTGAAATATAAACTGCATAAAGTAAATGACTTGAAAGTAAATCAATATTAACAATAGTTAGTCAAAGGTTAGTCAAGTGTTAGTGGTATTTTTTAATTGATTAAGTCATTCTTTGGAGAACACTCAACCATCCATTCACAAGTATGAATCCTTAAACCAAGACATCTTCCATGAGAAGGTCTCCAACTTGGATAATTCAACAAGTATGCCACTAGCTCTCATGAAAGGAAAAAAGGTCAAGTTTCCACCTAATACCATGAAGAATGGGAGACTCACAATCTCACTTACTAGAATTTTATGCCATTTAGGATCAAATTTAGCTCTATGATCGTAATTGGACTTATGTAGAAGTCACTACTATCTGAGGCCGGGAAATAAAAATTTAGGTGTTAACGCATGTTAGAGATTTGGCATTAAGAATCAAGAGGGAGGGACCTATCTCAGTCATACTTGTATTGGTTCATCTGACACAAGGTCCTTGATGAACCAATTAACCTTAAGACATTAGAGATTTCATTGGTCAAATGAGGGAATGGGGAATAATATAGATGAAAATGAAGAGGGAGGGGAAGATAGAAACACAAATTGACCAAGGGAGGATTTTATCAAATTAAAATCATTCATTCATTTTGGAAGATGAAATATACATTTCATCAATCCCCTAAATACAATGGTTTTGATCCAACAAAAGTCAAATCATCCTTGACCAAGGCCCAAGCAGAAGGTCAAACATCACAAGACCAGAAAAATGGCTCAACATAACTTTTACACATTTAATCAATTAAAAAATTCCATTAAAGATTAATTAAAATGTATTTTCATTTGGTCAAAACCTAAAATCTCTTCAAAACACCAAATAAATGGCCAAGAGATTTATCCTAGGTCAAACAAGGTCAAAGGACCCTAGACAAAAAATTTCATGATTTTTGAATAGTTAGAAGTATTTTTAAACAATTAAAAATATGCACAAAAACATTTAATTCATGAAAAATATCAAAATTAATCCAAAAAATAATTTTAGTTCAGAATATGAAAGAGAGAAATATTTAAAGATTTTTGGTGAAAGTCCCATATTTTTGGGATTAAAAATGAAATTATTATGAATTAAACAAAATAAAAGGATTAAACATAAAATCATAAATTAAAATAAAAATAGAAAAAACAAGGGCCATCAGATCTCCCTCATTAATTAAGGTGACAGATCTGATGGGCACACGCGCGCTCCACATGGTGGACTTCAGTCAATGCAATGTATGCGTGGTAATCAAATGCAACGGTTCATATTAGAACTTTTTAATATGATCAGATGGCCAGGAAGCGTGACAACACACCACCGGAGCTAGGGCTCCGATCATCTTTTCTGGTGACCTCGACCGGACTGGTTCAACTTCCTCTCAATGGAAAATGAAAAACAAGGACAGTATTTTTCAAAGAGAAAAGGCTCAGGATCACGAATTTGCCCTCAATTTTCTCTAATTCCAATTATATTAAAAGATACAGGGATTTGAATTTTGAGGATCATGAACCGAGTTGCTTCGGTTTAACCTCAAAGCAACACAATCTTGTTGCCTATATTGGTAGGACTTTAGCCAACCAAAAATCACAAAGAATGGTGAAGAATTGAGAGAGAATCGAAGAGATGAAAATTCTGGAAAATCACCTTCGAGTGAGCTTCAAACTAGCTTGATCTTGCTTCCAATTGGCCTTGGCTTGACTTCATAAGCTTGTAGGAGTTGAATTGGATCAAGGAAAGGCTTGGACTCTTGGAGATTCAATCTTAAAACAGAAGGAGATTCGAAGCTTGTTTTTCAAATGAAAACCTTCAAGATTATCCTCTAATGGTGAGGGTTTGGATTGCAGGTTCAAAGTTTGGGCAAGGTGTCCTTAATTCTGAGCCATGAGGGTCTTATTTATAGGCAATACATTTGATTTCCACACACTTCCAAAATTGACCAAAAATAACAATTCACTTGCACGCTTGCATGGGTGTGTGATAGGCCCATCAAATGATGATATCAAGTCCAAAATCCTTCATGTGATCATGCAATGGAGATTGAAATGTGAATGTGAATTTCATCCAAATGAAACCTTGAAATGAACCCATGCGCAATTCCTCCAATTCTTGGCCAAATGAGATGATCTTGGACTTTTTGGAAAGGTAAGATCAAGGGGAACAACTTTCATGTTGAACACATTTCTATTTGAAGCTTGGATCATGATTAATTTTGAGGTAGAAGTTTGGAAAATGAAACATATTTGAAATTCTTCTATGTACCAAGTCAAATGTTCACTTCTTCCACGTTGAATAACTTTTGCTATGGGCTTCAAATGGAAAAAGTTCCTTCATAAAAGTTGTATCTCTTTCAAACATATTAAATTTGGCGACAAATTTGACCTCATTTATATTTGGCATGAAGGAGTTATTCATTTTAGAAGTTGAGGAAAATCACTTGTTTAATGGTAATGGCCCAAAATAACCTATATTGTTTCCTCTTGGCACATGCCCTTGCAAGTTGAATTTGAATTTCTTAAAAGAATAAAAGTTGAATAGGACATCTTAATTTTAATTATGAAAATTGAGTGGTTTCTATATCATAAACATTGAGCAAGTTATGGTCCTTGGAAGTTGACCTCCTAACTAGGGTTCAAACAAAATGACTTATAATCTTTCATCATAAGAAATGATTTTACAAGAAAAAGTAGATCTTTAATTCAACATGAAAGTTGTTTTTAATGTCATAAGGAATAATGTGTTTCTTGGAATAATTTTCATATGACAAAATTTGTAGGAGATAGGGTCTAGGGAACCCCAGCTTTGACCAGTTGACTTTCTCTGGTCAACTACCATGAACCGTCTTGCAAACTTGAAGTTATCTTGATATCTTGACTCATGGATGATCATATATGTATAAGATGATGTAATATTAATTATAAATTGAAATATTTTATCAAATGTTGAAGAAACTTGTTGAGGAAGTCACACAAGATACCCTAATGAATTAGGGCTTCTAAGGCCAACAAGCTTCAAACTCTTGATGATTTCTTGATCAAAATGATATGTGAAGACCACGGGGATCCATATATGATGTCTAGAGTCAATTTGAACCATCTCTTGATTAGTCTCCTTGCATTGAGGGTTTCAAACTCTAGATGTGAGCTTGATGGAGCATGGGTGGACACATACACTACCTACAAAAGAAGTAAACTATACATATACATATTTTTGGTATTTTGGTTAGTAAGTAATGAAAAACAAAGTATAATACAATAAAATGTGCTTGGTGACCTCTCCCAATGCAAACCCAATGAATGAGGGGTAAGGATGATGCCAAGGTGTGATACCACAACCAATGCAAATGATGAGATAGCATGAGGGATCTTAGGGTCAAAATTGGGGTCTTACAAACAGGTACATAAGCAAAAAAACACTTATGGGAACACAAAAGAAGAAGAAACATAGCAGGAATCCTAAGGTTCCTAAGGGTTTAGAGGAGGCGGCATCCTCTGGAGCAACTGAATCAGGAGACTCTGAATGCTGGAGTTGACAGAGTCCTGTTGATCCAATCTGGCTCTTATGATCTGTTGTTCTTTCTGGAGTTCCTCTAGAGTCTTCTGCACCAGCAGAGCAAGATCAGAGTTAGATGACTCACCTTGAGTCAGATCCACTTCCTTTGCCTTGGCAGATTCTTCCGCAGCAATGTGTGCTACTTCTTCAGCGTCAACCATGGTTGTGGCTTCAGCTTCAACAACAACAGCCTCAACGACGACCTTTTCTTATGCTTTTTTTATTGCTTTCTCTTCAGCTTCTAGTCTTGCCTTTTCTTCAGCTTCATGGCGAGCGTTCTCTTCAGCTTATCTGGCCAGACGAGCCTCTAGCCTCTCTTCAGCTTCTGTGATGTAGTCGTTTTGGACTTGTTCAGAGAGGCCTTTCAGCTTGAATACCTCAAATGTCATCCATCTGATAACTTTATTCCAGTGATTCCTCACTTCAGAGGGATTATCACTTAGTTTGGAATTTTCAGACAGTGATCTGAGCTTCTCAGCTGAAGACTCAGAAAATAAAGCAACTGCCTCTTCCAGGGTGGGGAAGGTTGGTTCAGGGTCAAAATCTAGATTGATGGTTTCTGGTGGGGTGGGGTTGGTTTCAGTGGGAGGGTCATAGGTTTGTGTAACAGTGGTTTCAGATGGATGTTCAGTGGGAAGTTCAGATGGTGATGTTGTTCGAGGTTCAGATTGTGGTTCTGTTAGATGTTCAAATGTGGAAGGCATTGAGGTTTCTGGAACAGATGGGGTTTGATCAGATAGTACGCTGGCTTGGAGTTGAGCTAGTGTTAGGGATGGAGGATCAGTGGTTTTTGGCTAGTCAGAGTCATAGGATATGTCATAGTAAGGTGGAGAGGAGGGAGTTATAGAGGGAGGTGAGATTGATTCATTAAAAAGTAAGGCCTTAGAGACAGGGAGTGTTGTGGTGGTGAGATTAAAAGGTTGGAGAGGAGGGGAGGATGGGTTAGATTTGTGAGGTTCATAGGGATTTGAAATGGATGTTGTGGATATAGAGTTTGAGTAGGTAGAAGATGGTTGAGGCAGAGAGGAAGATAGTTGCTTTAAGTTAGAGTTTAAAGGAGTGTTAGAGGGAACTGACTTACTTGAAGCAGAGGAGTCCAGAGGCACAGGAGGTCTGGTTTCTGACGCTTCTCCCAGCTTTAGAGTCTTCTTCTTTGACTTCCTTTTAGAAAGCTCTCGCATCCTCTTCATGAAGTTAGGTGGATGCTCACTCTGAGATGTCCACTCCTTGAGCTGCCAGATCCTAGAGGTAGTAGGCAATGACCTCAGGAGGATCTAACTTAGAGAACAGATAGAGACCATTTGGAATCTTTCTCTAATTCTTCATAGATTCCCAATATGTATCAAGAGTTGGTCTTGCTAAGACCCTTTCAATGACCCCCATGCTTTTTAGATTCCTGGCATTTAGAGGTTTGCCAACGTGTATGGTCACATCTTCCATCAGATTGTGGGATATCAGATGGTCCACTAAACCGCTTTCAATCAGCACATCATAAATGAGTCTTCCCAAAGGTATGTAGTTTTTGTGTTTCATGTGATTCCTTGTGTCTCTGACTAAATCCCTTAGGTACTGGAAAAGTAATGCAGGGAGATTCAACTTCAACCCTTTGTGAAGGCAGTATAGGATACACTTCTGGTCGGTGTTTATGTAGTCATAGGAGTTTGAAGTTGGACGATGAAGAATGGTACCCATAATGATCTTCAACCAGACTCTCAGATTCTGGTGAAGTTCCTTTTTCTTGGAGGATCTGCCTTCAGAGCTTTGTTTTAAGATAGTGGGCACAATCTCCTGGGACATGTATCTTGCCCTAGGGTTTATGTTGTAAATTATTCTTCCCCCAGCTTTCTCCATGTTGAGAAGCTTGGCAATAGATTTTTCGGTGATGACCATCTTCACACCCAGGACATGTGAGACAATACAGTGGTCATCGCAGTCTGCAAATCTATAAAACTCTTTGACAAGGAAGGTATAAATTGGACCATAGAGCCTCTGAAAGTAAGTTTCCCAACCTTGTTTCTTCATTTCTTCAGTGAGGTCGACTCCATTGAGCTTCATATTATCAAAATCCACGAGAGACTCACAAAGAACTTCCAGTTTATCAAAGGGTGTTGCAAGGTTGATGTGAGTTGGACGATCAAGAACATGAGGTTCCTTGTAGGCAGTGATAGATGTTGTAGCAGTTTCAGTAGAGGTTTGATAGGGAGTATTAGCAAGTTGTTTAGTAGCTTCCATCTGTTGTGAGTAGTTGTACACTTGTTGTTGTTGGGAGTCCATTTGAAGAAGATGAATGTTGAATGTTGATGGAGATGAAGAACGTTGAAGAACTTCGAGAGAGTTTGAGTACAAGGGTTTTGTGTAGGTTTGTGAGTGAGAAAGTGTGAGAGTGAGAGTTGTGACAAAAATACATACAAATTAGTTTGCATGCAAAACGACAGTGTTAACTAGAGAATAGTAAACAACACAAATTAATTAACACAGAATTTTGAGTTGACACACAAGAGTGGAATTAATTACAGCCAATGATGGATGTCTAATCCCAAAAATATGCACGTTGCTCGAGGAGATCTCAATAGTCTGGCTCTTGAGTTATGTGCTAGACAATTGTCTAGAAGATCCAAGATCAGACGCAAGAGAGGCCACATGTTGATGTATCTAACCTCAAGAAAACCAAGAGATTTATGATCCAGAGGATTTCTAATTCAGATTACGTCTAACTTGTAGAAGTATCAGAATCATAACCATATTCCAGATAGACTTTAAATTATAGCCTATTTTTACACTTCAGAGAGGGAGCACAAGTTTTAGAATCATTCTGGGCAATCTGCCATGTTTAAATGTTTCAGAATGAACGAGAATCTATCTTCAGCTAGGGGTTTTGTGAAGATATCAGCCCACTGGTGGTCTGTATCAATGAATTTTAAAGTTATTACCCCTTTCTGAACATAGTCTCTGATAAAATGATGTTTATTTTCTATGTGATTTCTCTGGAGTGCAGAATAGGAATCTTACTTAAACATATGGAAGTAGTATTGTCACAGAAAATAGGAATGTTACTCTCATATATCTGAAGGTCCTCTAATTGATTCTTCATCCAGAGCATCTAAGTAGTGCATAGTGAAGCTAAAATGCATTCTGCTTCTGCAGTTGAGAGTGAAATGGTTTATTGTCTTTTGCTAGCCCATGAAATAAGGATTCCTTCCAGAAACTGACAGTTTCCAGATGTGATTTTTCTTTCCAATATGTCTCCAGCATAATCTGCATCACAATATCCGGAAAGCCTATACTCTGATGTTTTCTCATACATCAGGCCATGGTTAGGTGTTCCTTTCAGATACCTTAGGATTCTCTTAACGGTTGTTAGGTGAGATTCCCTTGGATCTGACTGGAATCTGGAACAAAGATATATGCTGAATAGTATATTTAGATGAGTAACAGTCAGTTAGAGAAGAGGATGTATCATACCACGATAGAGTTTCTGACAAACCTTTTGACTTACCTCTTATTTCTCCAGAATACATATGGGGTGCATAGGAGTCTTTGTTGGTTTTCTTTTTGACATTTCAAACTTCTTCAGAATGTCTTTTATGTACTTTCTTTGATAAATATAAGTTGCATCATATGTTTGATTGATTTGTATTCCTAAAAAGAACTTTAGTTCTTGCATCAAACTCATTTCAAATTTAGCCTGCATTAGCTCAGAAAATTCTTGACAGACAGAGGGATTAGCAGAACCAAAAATTATGTCATCAACATATATTTGACAAATCATGAGGTCGTTTCTGATGTTTTTACAAAAGAGTGTAGAATCAACTTTGCCTTTGACAAAATCATTTTCCAGAAGGAAAGCACTCAGTCTTTCATACCAAGCTATGGGAGCTTGTTTTAGACCATAAAGAGATTTTTCAGTTTAAAAACATGTTCTAGACATTTTGAGTTTTCAAAACCAGGAGGCTGATGAACATACACTTCTTCATAAGTATATCCATTCAGAAACTCACTCTTGACATCCATCTGATATAGTTTGATGGAATAATTTACAGCAAAAGATACAAGTAAGTGAATAGATTCTAACCTGGCGACTGGAGCAAATATTTCATTGTAGTCAATAACTTCTTGTTGACTATAACCTTGTGATACCATTCGTGCTTTGTTTCAGACCACTTCACCCTTTTCATTTAGTTTGTTTATGTACACCCATTTGGTTCCAATTACATGGGTTCCCTTGGGTTTTGGTACAAGATCCCAGACATCGTTCTTTGCATATTGATAAAGTTCTTCTTTAATTACTAGAATCCATTCTTTGTCTTGAAGTTCTTCTTCACAAGATGTTGGCTCTATAAGAGATACTAGTCCCATAAGCATTTCTTCAGATCCCTTGAATGTTGATCTTGTTCTGACAGGTTCGTCTTTGTTTCCCATAATCAATTCTTCATATACATTTTGTCTAGTTCTTGATCTTTTCTGGTTTAAAGTGACTTCAGGAGCTTCTGAAGTTCTCTTTTCTGCTTCTTCAGATTCTTTAGCCTTTTCCTCAGAGCCTGCAAGTGTTATTTCTAATTCTGCAAAATTTTCGCTTAGCTTTGACTTTTCAGAGTCAAGCTTTTCATCAAATCTGACATGTATTGATTCTTACATAATTAATGTTTTTGTATTGTATACTCTATAAACTTTAGAGTATTATGAGTATCCCAACATAATACATTTTTGTGTTTTAGAATCAAACTTGTTAAGTTAATCTTTAGTATTTTGGATAAAGCAAGAACATTCAAAAGGATGAAAATAAGAGATATTGGGTTTTCTTCCCTTACACAGTTCATAAGGAGTCTTCTCCAGAATAGGTCTAATGGAGATTCCATTATGAATATAACACGATGTATTCACTGCTTCAGCCCAGAAGTGCTTAGTTACATATGTTTCATTGATCATGGTTCTGGCCATTTCTTGAAAGGTCTTATTCTTCCTTTCTACAACTCCATTTTGTTGTGGAGTTCTAGGACAGGAGAAATCATGGGAAATCCCATTAGAATCAAACAGTTCCTCAAAATATTTTTTTTCAAATTGCTCACTATAATCACTTCTAGCTCTAATGATTTTAGAGTTAAATTCATTTTGCACTTTTGAGCAGAAACTAGTAAACACAGAGTGTGACTCATTCTTGTGTTTGAGGAACTTTACCCATGTCCAACGACTATAATCATCAATGATGACCAGTCCATACTTCTTACCATTGACTGAGGTTGTTTAAACAAGTCCAAACAGGTCAATGTGAAGAAGTTCCAGAGGTTTAGAGGTAGAAACAACATTTTTATTTTTGAAAGTTGTTTTAGAAAATTTTCTCTTCTGACATGCTTCACAAAGGGCATCTGAAGAAAACTTCAACTTGGTGTAATACCCCAATTTTGACCCTAAGATCCCTCATGGCATCATAACATTTCATTTGCATAGCCTCAAGGATCATAAGCATCTTGGCTCCTTAACTTTGGGTGGGATCTCTCTTGTGAGTGGTTTGAGATCACCAAGCATGCCTAAATTGTATATTATTGCTTTTCTCATTTTATTTACTAACCAAAAGCACAAAAATATGTCACTAACATCTTTTGTTTGTAGCTTGAGCAGTCACAAGGTCCAAAGCTTCTAGGAGATCCTATGTGCATTGATATGGTCAAGAGAAGATGAAAGCAAGCATGGTAATGGTTCTCAAAGCTCTCATCCATCAAATATGCCTCCCAGGTATCTTAACTCATCATTTTGATCAAAGCAAGTCAAGGGGTTTGAGGTGTTTCCAAGGAAACCCTAATTCATCTGTTCATCAATTGTGCCTTGCTCATGAAGCAACCTCAGCCCCTGGTCAAATAAAATCAAGGGAAGTTCTTTAATTCATCATTTCATGCATTTTTTAACTTATTTGAGTGTCCTCAATCATCCATTCATCAAGATATGAGGTGTGGACTTAAGAATTTGATCAGTCAATTTATCTGACTATTTTGAAATATATTGAGACCTAACATTTTATGTGTTGGTAAAATGGAGATGATCCCAGGAGAAAAATTGTTCTTAAGAACAATATGAAAAACTTTCATGTTCGTCAAAAATTGATTTGAAGCTTGGAAGGTCATCATCCATTCCAAGACATTATAGGTCATTTTGACTGAAACCCTAATTTTGGGTCAACTTCCCAAGAACATAACTCATTCATTTTTCATTATTTTTAGGTGAGACTTAATGCATTGGAAAGCTTATTGTGTCTAATTCAAATTTTATGTTGAGAAAAATTGCAAAATCTCAAAATAAATACATGCGATAATGCAAAACATTAAAGGTCACTTTGGCCTAAATGCATTGAAATGTTAAAAAGTCCAACTTCAAGTTCCCATAACTTCTTCATCAAAAATCCAAATGATGCAAAATTTGAGCCCTAATTGATAGTCTTGAAAATATCTATAACTTTCATGTTGAAGATTTTATCATTTGGAGCTTGCATCATTGAGACAGAGGCGTTTGAACATTGGCCAAATTTGGAAATTTCACATGTATATGTTTTGCACCCTACACTTCAAGCTCAAATTTCATCAATTTCCAAGGCCCAAATGAAGTTTTGATCAACATGACATTTGTTCCTTATGCAACAAGCTTTCCAACCATTACCCATAAGCCTATGTTTTAATTTTGGAAATATCATTTTCGAAGAGGAGAACATTATGTTTCAAACACATTGCATGAGTTGTTAACATCCAATCTGCACGTCCATTTCTCATTTGGTGATGTATAGCAATCAATTCCAATCAGAATTGGGCCCTCCATGCGCCTGTACAGGCCCATGCATGAAGGCTCTCTTCTCCCATGCACACTTTGTTCATGCACTTTCAGATGGCTTTGGCTATAAATACATGGCATGTGAGCTCTCATTATTCAACCTAAAGGCACCTAAACCTCTACTGAATTGAATCCACACCCCTACCAAAGGAACAAATCTCATTTTTCTCTAAAAATTTCAGATATGAATTTTGATCTCCTCGATTGAAATTTCAGATCCAAAGTTCCTAGACCTTCTTTATTTGATCCATAGTAGCTTCTGTTTGCAAAAGGAATCAAAGAGAGTGACTCAATTCCTCACAATTCAAAAGTTTTGCTCAACTGCATTTTGCTTCGAAACAGCCTATACATTGCTCCATTTGCCTTGATTTTGTGTGATCTGAAGTCCTCTGCATAGAGGCATCATTGTTGTGTTCTTAATTTTTGAAATCAATCAATTTCAGTTGAACACCACCAAAGTTCCATCTCTGATTTCTCTCTTAATAGGGATCTAGAGTGGAATTGAGTGGCATAGGAGTGATGTACATCACTCCACCTTTCGAATGGTACCTGGATCGTGCATTTTAGTTAAAAAACATTGACCTGCAATTTTTGATCTTCATCGGAGCTAGCTGGAGAACACGGTGGCGCTGGCCACCGTCTCGTCTCCAGATCCAATCATGGTCGTCCATGTTTATTTCCAGATCTAATCTCAGTTGTCCAAACTTATGACGTATTTTAATATAGCGTGTGGTTGCATTGACTTTGGAACACGTTGGACGCGCGCTTGTGGATGCTTGGATCTGCCAGCTCAACTAATGAGCTCAGATCCAAGGGCTCACGCTTTTCCATTTATTTTAATTCTGATTTTAGTTTCTATTTTATTTTTTAATTCCATTTCATTTTCTAAAATTCATATGTCTTTTATTATTGGTCCAAAAATTATGGGACCAATTGCATTATTTCTCTTTTAATTTCTAGTTTCTAAAAATGATTTTTAATATTTTTTATTTTATGATTAGCTATTTTTTAGTAATTTTCTCTTTTCTGGTTATTTTTAATTCATTTTAAATAGTTTTTGATATTCAAAAAATACAAAAATATTTTCTCAACCTCTTTGAATGATGATGGATCTATGAAAAATATTCTCATCAATTTATTAATTGATTTGAGATTTATTTGAGATTTTAGTTCAATTAGGTTATTTTTAAGCATTTTTAATTGATTAAAAATAGTTTTTGACTTTTAAAAATGCTGAAATTTTTTGTCAAACTTTCTTTGACCTTGTTGAACTTGGGATAATTCACTTGGACTTTTCAAAGTTGATTTGAAGTGAGTTTGAAGTTTGACCATTCTTTATTATTTTAATTCAAGTTTTATTTTAAATATTAAAAAATGCCAAAAATATTTTTGTTTATTTCTTGACTTCTAATATACATTTTGCTTCTGTTTTCTATGGTTTGACCTTGATCTCCCCTATCTTTGGTCAATATTTGTTGATTAATACATTCCATTTCATTTAATGCACTTTAATTCTTCATCTCTTTCTTCTTCTTCTTCTTTTTCTTTTTTGATCAATGAGTTAAAGATTGGTGGTTAACATTGATTAGGGAGGTTTAATCTTCCTTGATTCAAATATAATTCATCTTGATCATGGATCAAGTGAATGGCTTTGCATTAAGGATAGATTGCTTTCTAAATCATGCAAAGGACCTCAATCAATACAAGATCATTTCTCTTCTTCTTTTTGGCATGGCAAGTTGTTGGAGTATGATTCACTAATCAAGACCTCTAACTTGTGTTGTTGCCTACATTATTATTGACCGACCTCAGATGGTTGTGACTTCTACATAAGTCCAATTACGATTGCTTAACATAGTGGTAAATTTACCTTATGGCACACTAACTACTAACATTAACCATTAACTATTAACATTTAATTCTTGCTCTTTACATTTATGCAATTTACTATTCTTATACATATTATTCATTTGCTTTTCCCCCTTTGCTCACTTGAGCACATATTTATGTTAATGCAATTTGCCTTTTTCTCATTTGAGCATATAATTGTGTATATATCATTGTGCTTGTGTTTTGTTTTGATTGTTGTGGACCAAATGCAAAGAAATGGACAAATGGACTTAGTTTCTAGGACTTTCCCTATGCAAATTGGAGTAAAAGGACTTTAAATGTTGAAGATGGATTAGAAGGACCAAATCTCTAAACTCACTCTTGTCCATTCTGGATTTGCTTCATAAAACTCTTTGATGTGTGTGCTCTTGTGCTAGGGATCCTATGTGAGCCAAATTGAAGAACCATTGCCATGTTCATCCAAAGTGAAAGATACAAGATACATTGGGGATCTTCTAAGAAGCTTGTTTGATTATGTTGATTGCTTGAGCTTACTATTATTTCGCTTATTCCAAAGGATTAGGAGCTACTTGGATCATCAATATGATCTCAAGAGAGGAACTCCATTTGTGGTCTTGTTTCCTATCCCTTATCTCTTGTATGATTAGGACTTTAGCCCTTCTTCTTCTTCCCTCCACTCTAACCCAAGCCAACACTCTTGTGCAAACATTTACCATTTCTTTCAAACATTAGAATCCTAAGCCTTATGCTTTTGATTTTCAAACATTATTTTCATAACACTTAATTTGAATTGAACCTTAAATAAACTTTGACCATATTTTGTAAATACTTCTCATTGGTAAATATCACTCATTCAAATACCTTTTTGTGGTTTCAATGGCTACTCTCTTAATCAAAAACTTTTTCATAACCTTTAGCTATTAGGTTTGAGTTATCCTTGAGGTAGATGTAATACTCACCTATATCCTTAGTGATGGACAATGAGTCTTCTATGCTTATTATAGGGTTAACCCCTCATTAGCATGTTGAAGCTATCCTCACATGGTGGATTTGTAGTTTTAGGTTGAGTTTTCTCCCTTGGATAACAAAAGACCTTAAGGCTTTTGGACCAATCAATTCACCAACTCATTTTGAGATTTTTACCCCGAACTACGAGGTTTTGATCCTAATCTTTTTTAAGATGGTACGTAGGCAATGGGTTTATCCATCCAAACACAAAATGTAAATAATTTGTATATTCTCTTCTTATCTCTTCAATCATGTTTGCACAAACAAATTTTCACAAAATACCAACCTTACAACAAATGTGAAAAGGGCTCCCTAGGAGTACCTAGGATGTTTTGGGTGCTTAAAACCTTCTCATTGCATAACCAACCCCCTTACCCCGATCTCTGACATTTTTACTAGTTTTTGATTCGATAAAACTTTTAGCTTTTTGTTCGCTTTCTAACCATTCCTTTGGATAAATAGAAGTGCGGTGGCGACTCGACTTGTATGGTTTACCTTGGATTTAGTCAATATCTCTAATGGTAACGAATACCCCGCTACAGAAAAGTGGCGACTCTGCTGGGGACATTTGCCTAGTGGGTTTTGCCTACTTTCCATATTTGTTGTATCGTATTGTATATTGTTTTGTGACATATTTTTGTGCGAATTGGGATTACTGTATTGTATGTAATGATTAAATTGCTTGAATATTAATTCCTTGTATGCTTAGTGATCTTTGTGAGATGAGTTCTATACCCGAACTCGAGTGCACTTAGGATAGGAGAATGGCATACTCTTGTTGACTTATGTGGAGTTATTCCTTAGCAAGTTGACTTGCGAGCCCATTCACTTGGTGGAGGTCATGTTGGGATCAATAATGTCACACAAGTAGTTGTGGTTAGACATTACTCTTTCCAATAGAGACCTTAGAAGCCAAGGACCTTAGTTTACCAAGCCCATCTTGGCCTATTTTTAGGACGTAGTGCGAAGGTCGTTCAAGTGTAAGATTTCATACGATTGTTACGCGATACTACACTCATAAGAGTCTCTCTTGAGAATATTTTTGGAATACGAGTAGTCGTTTATCCGATAATATCCGAAAGATGGGATGATGACTATGGAACCTCTTGTAGAACATGTTTGGCAGGTTTAAACCCTAGTGCACTCCCTTTGGGTGGTTCTTAACCGAGACTCCATGCTCGTGACTAACAACAAACTCTTGATTCATGGTTGATCCGTTCATGAATCCTTAATATCAATGGAACTTGGGTGTTGATAAGGTGTAAACCATAATCCACCAAAATGAATGATTGATATTAAGGATGACATGATCCATCCCATGACCTTTGTTTGGTGTGCTTTGCTTGATCCTTGAGTGTGTTTGTTGCATTCATGCATTCATGCACCCATTTGCATTCATATCATTAATAATGAGAAAATTTTCAAGGAACTTAAGAGGCCTATTTGCAAATTTTCAGACATGGAAAGACAAAGAAGGAATACAAAGAATTACAGTTTCAGACAACCCGACTTGAAAGAGCTAAGGAATTTGACATCCTATGTATTAGATCCCTTGGTTTTCAAGGCTCGTTTTGGGAAGCTTCTATCTGTTCTGACTACTCGGGTGAACGAAGGATTGATGAGTGTATTGGTGCAGTTTTATGATCCCTTGTACTGTTGCTTCACATTTCCGGATTTTCAACTTTTGCCCTCGCTTGAGGAGTATGCCCACCTTGTGGGTATACCTATTCTAGACCAGTTGTCGTTCAGTGGCTTAGAGAGTGTTCCTACTTCTCAAGAGATAGCTGATATGTTGCATATAGATGAATCTCTGGTTGGTGCTCATATGACTACCAAAGGAGGAATTCAAGGTCTCCCTTCTGAGTTCCTCATTGATCAAGCTACTATGTATGGGAAGGCCATGAGTGAGGACACCTTTGAAGCCATATTTGTACTTCTTACCCATGGGCTAGTGTTATTCCCCAACATCGACAAGTTTATGGATATGAACGCTATTAGGATTTTCTCTACTCTTAATCGCGTTCTGACTCTGTTGGGTGACACTTACTTTTCTTTGCATATGAGGAATGCAAAGGGTGGTGGTACCATTGTGTGCTGTTTGCCTCTGCTGTACAAGTGGTTTATTTCGCACTTGCCGTAGACGGTCGCCTTCAAGGAGAACAAAGGATGTCTACGGTGGTCCACGAGACTTATGTCTCTCACCAATGATGATATCTTTTGGTACAACCGTGTGTATGATGGTGTGCAAATTATCGACTCTTGTGGTGAATTCTCCAATGTGCCTCTTCTTGGTACGTGTGGTGGGATTAACTACAACCTTATTTTGGCACGTCGTCAGCTTGGGTTCCCCCTAAAGGATAAACCCAATAACATTCTGTTGGAGGGTGTGTTCTTTCAGGAGGGTAAACATCCCCAAGGCTTGAAGGGCAGGATGGTCCGCGCTTGGCGCAAGATCCATAAGAAAGGAAGGAAGGAGCTAGGTCCAAAGACCTGTATCGCTTTGGAGCCTTATACCTCTTGGGTTAGGAGGAGAGCTTCCGAATATCTCATGCCTTATGAGTATCCAAGACCTACCCCTTTGGTTGTGGCTAGGCCTTCAACCCTCCCTGACCAAGGAGTAGAAGAGTTGAGAGACGAAGACCGTTCACGTGCTTGGATCCGTGAACGAGAGGAGTTGCTTTAACAGGTCAAGGAGAAGGACACTTTGATAGAGTTCTTTGAGCACCAGGTTATTGATGATCCTGATGATGCATGGACTTCTCTACTTCCTCAGTCTTCCAAGTTTTGGAAGAGGAAATATGATCGACTCGCCAAGGAGAAGGCAAATATGGAGGCAGCCTATGAGAGGGAGGTGAAGAGGCTTCGTACATCTTTTCTTCCTGTGTCCAAAGCTTTAGATGATTGCTTCTAGGGTTCCATAGGATGTTCATTTTCCTTTCCTCTTGTATTTGGTTACCAAGACTGTACTTCTTTGGTGTAAAAATGTTTCCAGATATTATTTGATGAGACATTTCCATATGTGATAAATGTTTAATACTTCCAATATTTGCAAATAGGACTCTAAAGTTCCTCTGATAAAAAATAAATCATATGCATTGCATGCATCATGTGCATCAGCAGGTTTTGCTCCAGGCTTCTTGTTCTATGGTCTAACTCTGTGTTATTCATTTATTTTGAAGACAAGCTGACTCACCGGTACTACACCAGAGCCAGCATATCAAGACTGATGGATCATTTGGAATAAGAGAACCGCGAGTTGAAGGAGGAAGTAGCCAGATTGACTGCCCTGATGGAGTCATTCATGGTTGCCCAAAGCCAGTCTTCTCCGACACCTTCAACTCCTCCCCAGAGGACATTCATTTCTGAGATTGTCTCATCAACTGTGTCTGCGGCCAGCGCACACTTTGCTCTGACGGCCATGCCATACGGATTTCCGTGGGGGATGCCTCTTAATTTCATGCCTGAGGGTCCTGCACCCACTTTTGCTTCTCTGCCGGCATCTAGCCCGGTCCTTGCCATTCCTACTCCTGTCGTGCATACTATGCCCAGAGTAGACGACACCATCTATCATTCTGAGCCGTCTGAGGGCCCGGATGTCTATGAGAAGATGGACGCTATGAACGATCAATTTCTTGAACTCCGCAAGGAATTGAAAACTCTTCGAGGAAAGGTTCTTTTTGGCAAGTCTGCTGCCAAACTCTGCTTGGTCCCGAATGTGAAGATCCCTGTGAAGTTCATGGCCCCTGACTTTGAAAAGCACAAGGGAAATACTTGCCCTCTCAGCCACCTGGTCATGTATTCCAGGAAAATGTCGACTCAGACCGACAACGACCAACTGCTCATCCACTACTTTCAGGACAGTTTGTCTGGTGCTGCCCTACGTTGGTATATGGGCTTGGACAGTACGAACATTCGATCCTTCAACGACCTTGGCGAGGCCTTCATCAAGCAATACAAGTATAATATGGATATGGCTCCCGATATGGATCAATTGAGGGTTATGTCCCAGAAGGACAAGGAAACATTCAAAGAGTACGCCCAAAGGTGGCGAGAGGTGGCAGCACAGATCGTGCCCCGCTAGAAGAGAAAGAGATGACCAAGATCTTTTTAAAGACCTTGAGTTCTTTTTATTATGAGCAGATGATTGCCAGCGCTCCTTCTGACTTCACCGAGATGGTGAATATGGGGATGCGACTGGAAGAAGGAGTCAGGGAAGGGCGACTGACCAGAGAAGAAGGCTCTTCTACCAAGTGGTATGAGACGTTTGGGAAGAAGAAACATGGCGAGGCACATGCTGTGACCTCCCATATAAAACCAAGAAGACCCTCTGTGAGGAGGAAGACTGTGCGTCCGGCCGGTAACCAGCACCAGGTGGCTCATATAGCACCTGTTTTCAGAGATAATCAACAATTTCAGCATCACAATAGTAATCAGCAACAACCACATCCACAATATCAACAACAACAACACCGTTCTCAGCAGCAGGCCTATCAGCCTCGAAACAGTAATCAAACCCGCACAAGCTACGAGAGGAAGAGGGTCACCTTCGATCCTATTCCAATGACATATGCAGAGTTATATCCCTCCTTGATAGAGAGGAAGTTGATTATGCCACGAGACCCACCGGCTATACCTACCAATCCCCAGTGGTGGTATAAGCCCGAATTACATTGTGTTTATCATTCCGGTGCTCCCGGACATGACGTGGAGAGTTGCTACCCTTTGAAGACCAAGGTTCAAGACCTTGTGAGATGTGGCATTCTGTGTTTTGAGGACGTAGGTCCTAATGTAAAGAAGAACCCATTGCCCGAGCATGGGAAATCTGTCAACATGGTCCAGGGATGCCCTGGCAAGTACAAGGTCAAATTTGTCAGTCATATTCGACAATCTTTGGTCGAGATGCATAGATTGATGTGTGATTATAGTCATTATGAGCATGACCACGATAGATGCCGAGTCTGTTCTGTCAATCAAAGAGGTTGTCGCCAGGTGCGCAAAGATGTTCAAGAAATGCCGGATGAAGGAGTCATTCAGATCCTTCAAAACATAAATGTTGATGAAGATGCTGATGAAGTGAACGTTATTTCTCCAGTATTCCGGATCCCCGAGCCTGTTATCATCAAGTATGATGGTAGCAAGCAAAAAGCTTCTCCTACTTTGACCATTAAGCCAACTGGCCCTGTACCGTATTCTTCTGAGAAGGCGGTCCCTTATTGCTACAATGTTGTAGCATTGGAGAATGGGAAAGAGGTGCCCCTGCCCTCTTCATCTGTTGTTAATATTGCCGACGTTAGCGGCCTGACCCGTAGCGGTCGTGTTTTCTTGGCTCCGCCAAAGCCGCAAGTTGATGTTCGAAGGAATGATATTGTTGATTATGTTGAACGCCCGATTGGGAATGCTGTCAGCGCTCCGAATCCGGCACTTGTTGCTAAACCCGCCTCTATGTTGAAAACTTCTGTCTCTGTTGGCCCAAGCGGCAACGCGAAAGAAGATTGTGATAAGATACTGAGGCTCATCAAGAGAAGTGAATACAACGTGGTAGATCAGCTTCTACAGACGCCTTCCAAAATCTATGTACTATCATTGCTGATGAATTCAGAACCGCACCGGGAGGCTCTCCAAAAGGTGTTGGATGTGGCGTATGTGGATCACGACGTCATGACTGAACAATTCGACAGTATTGTTGCAAACATTACCGCTTGTAACAATTTAAGCTTTTGTGATGCTGATCTCCCTGAGGAGGGAAGAGACAACAATCTGGCATTACACATATCTCTGAGCAGCAAAGATGACGCCATGTCCAATGTGCTGGTGGACACTGGGTCATCATTGAATGTATTGCCAAAGTCCACTCTTACAAAGTTATCATATCAAGGGCTTCCCATGAGGCAGTGTGGAGTAGTTGTGAAAGCATTCGATGGGTCTCGCAAAATTGTGATTGAAGAGGTTGATCTCCCAGTCAAAATCAGACCAAGTG
Source organism: Lathyrus oleraceus (assembly GCF_024323335.1). Taxonomy (NCBI): domain Eukaryota; kingdom Viridiplantae; phylum Streptophyta; class Magnoliopsida; order Fabales; family Fabaceae; genus Lathyrus; species Lathyrus oleraceus. Next base: position 234,301,791 of record NC_066579.1, read on the forward strand.
ATTTCCAGATTACCTTGCAGGTTATGGAAATTCACCCATCGTATAGCTGTCTCTTAGGCAGACCATGGATTCACGAGGCAGACGTCGTGACATCCACCCTACACCAGAAACTGAAGTTTGTGAAGAATAAGAAGCTGGTGGTGGTAGGGGAGAAAAGGCTCTCCTGGTTAGCCATTTGTCTTCTTTCTCTTATATAGATGCTGAGGATGAAGTTCGAACGCCATTCCAAGATTTATCCATTGTTGAACCTATTAAGAAGGGAACTCCTTCATTTGCATCCTATAAAGATGCAAAGTTGGCCATTGAGCATGGTGCGACTGCTGGATTGGGGCAAATGATTAAACTGGAAGACAACAAATCCCGTGCTGGCATAGGCTATTCTTCTGGTGTCTTCAACAAGCAAGGGTTGTTCAAGAGTGGAGGTTTCATCCACACCGGTCAAGGTGAAGAGGCTGCTGCCATTCTGGAAGAGGATGAAGAGGATTCTGGCAACTTCATCATCCCTGGAGGGGTCTGCAATAATTGGGTTGCTGTTGATACTACAACAGTTATCCGTAAGTCAAAGTAATGTTCATTGTGTTTGAAAACCCTTTTCCCATGCCAAAAGGAGAAGTGATGACATTGTTGGCGCATAAATACAATGATATTTTCATTCAATAAATTCATGTTAAATGTTTGTTTTTCCAATTATTTTCCCTTTTCGCTTTTGCATGAAATTGGTGATCACATAAAACCCAAAAATAAGAATAAAATCAATATTTTCATCTGCATAATGATTTTCCTCGTTTGAATTCTAAAATCTCTTTATATCCAAAATCATTATGCAGGTTGATCAAACCCATTGAACATAATGATCCAACACCATCTCCCAACTTTGAGTTCCCTGTATTTGAGGCGGAAGAAGATGATGTTGAAGAGATTCCTGACGAGATTACCCGTCTACTTAAGCATGAAGAGAAGATCATTCAGCCGCATCTTGAGAATCTGGAAACAGTCAACTTGGGGTCTGAAGATTGTGTGCGAGAGGTGAAGATAGGGGCACTCCTGGAAGAATCTGTTAAGAAGGGGTTGATTGAGTTGCTATGAGAATATGTCGACGTCTTTGCCTGGTCATATGAAGACATGCCTGGTCTAGATACTGATATTGTGCAACATTTCCTGCCTTTGAAGCCTGAGTGCATGCCTGTGAAGCAGAAGCTCAGAAGAACTCATCCTGACATGGTAGTGAAGATCAAAGAGGAAGTTCAGAAGTAAATTAATGCGGGGTTTCTGGTGACTTCTACATATCCTCAATGGGTGGCCAATATTGTGCCCGTGCCTAAAAAAGATGGAAAATTCCGAATGTGTGTGGACTATAGAGACTTAAATAAAGCTAGTCTGAAATATGATTTCCCTCAACCACATATTGATATGTTGGTAGATAATACAGCTAAATTCAATGTCTTCTCATTTATGGACGGATTTTCCGGATATAATCAGATTAAGATGGCACCCGAGGATATGGAGAAGACAACATTCATCACACCTTGGGGAACATTCTGTTATCGAGTGATACCCTTCGGTTTGAAAAACGTCGGAGCCACATATCAACGAGCTATGACTACCTTGTTTCATGATATGATGCACAAGGAGATCGAGGTATATGTTGATGATATGATCGCGAAGTCAAGAATGGAAGTTGAACATGTAGAGCACTTGTTGAAGCTTTTTCAGCGATTGAGGAAGTATAAGCTTCGTCTGAATCCTAACAAGTGTACATTTGGAGTCCGTTCCGGCAAGTTATTGGGTTTCATTGTCAGTGAAAGAGGTATTGAGGTTAACCCTGCAAAGGTCAAAGAAATACAAGAGATGCCTGCGCCCAAAATTGAGAAGCAAGTCCGAGGTTTTCTTGGCCGCTTGAATTATATTTCCAGATTCATATCCCAAATGACTGCCACATGTGCGCTGATATTCAAGCTCCTCCGGAAAGATCAGTCTCATGATTGGACCGAGGATTGCCAAAAGGCTTTTGACAGTATTAAGGAGTATTTGTCTGAGCCTCCTATTCTGTCTCCACCTGTGGAAGGGAGACCGTTGATTATGTACCTAACAGTTCTTGAAGACTCGATGGGTTGTGTTCTTGGTCAGCAAGACGAATCAGGAAAGAAAGAATATGATATCTACTATTTGAGTAAGAAGTTCACCGAGTGTGAGTCTCGATACTCGATGCTTGAGAAGACATGTTGTGCTTTGGCTTGGGTTGCTAAGCGCTTACGCTAGTATATGTTGAATCATACGACTTGGTTGATATCCAAAATGGATCCAATCAAGTATATCTTTGAGAAGACTGCTTTAAATGGGAGGATTTCCCGTTGGCAGATGTTGTTATCTGAGTATGATATTGAGTATCGAGCTCAGAAGGTGATAAAAGGTAGTATCTTGGCTGACCACTTGGCACATCAACCAATTGAGGATTATCAGTCAGTTCAGTATGACTTCCCAGATGAGGAGATTCTGTATTTGAAAATGAAAGATTGCGATGAGCCTACGCTCGATGAAGGGCCAGAACCTGGTTCCAGATGGAGTATGGTGTTTGATGGCGCTGTTAATCAGTATGGAAATGGTATTGGGGCAGTGACTATTACTCCTCAGGGCACACATCTTCCTTTTACAGCAAGGCTAACTTTCAAATGCACGAATAATATGGCTGAGTATGAGGCCTGTATTATGGGATTGGAAGAATGCATTGATCTAAGGATCAAGCATCTTGATGTTTATGGTGATTCAACCCTTGTTGTTAATCAGATTAAGGGTGAATGGGAGACGAATCAGCCTGGCCTCATCCCATATAGAGATTATGTGAGGAGGATTTCAACGTTCTTTACTGAGGTTGATTTCCATCATATTCCTCGAGATGAGAATCAGATGGCAGATGCTCTTGCTACACTTGCTTCGATGATTGTGGTAAGACTGTGGAATGAAGTTCCCAATATCAATGTGATGCACTTGGACTGACCAGCTCATGTATTTGCAGCAGAAGAGATGCAAGACGACAAGCCATGGTATTATGATATCAAGTGCTTTCTTCAGATCCAGATTTACCCGCCTGGGGCATCTGTGAAAGATAGGAAGACTTTAAGGAGATTATCAAGCAGTTTCTACCTCAATGGCAATGTGCTTTATAAAAGAAATTTTGACATCGTTTTACTCAGATGCTTGGATAGACATGAAGCAGACCTGTTAATGACTGAGGTCCATGAGGGTTCATTTGGTACTCATTCCAATGGACATGCCATGGCTAGAAAGATGTTGAGAGCAGGCTACTATTGGGTGACAATGGAGTCTGACTGCTGCAAATACGTGAAGAAATGCCACAAGTGTCAGATTTATGCGGATAAGATTCATATTCCCCCGACACTTCTAAATGTGATTTCGTCACCATGGCCTTTCTCCATGTGGGGAATTAACATGATTGGCATGATAGAGCCAAAAGCGTGTAACGGTCACAGATTTACTCTCGTAGCAATTGATTACTTCACCAAGTGGGTTGAAGCGGCATCATACGCAAATGTGACCAGGCAGGTGGTTGTGAAGTTTATCAAGAATCAACTCATATGCCGTTATGGTGTGCCAAATAAGATCATTACTGACAATGGATCTAACTTGAATAACAAGATGATGAAAGAGCTATGTAGCAAGTTCAAGATTGCACATCATAATTCTTCTCCTTACAGACCCAAGATGAATGGGGTTGTTGAAGCTGCTAATAAGAATATCAAGAAGATTATCCAAAAGATGGTTGTTACGTACAAAGATTGGCATGAGATGCTGCCATTTGCTTTGCATGGATACCGTACATCTGTCCGCACTTCAATAGGGGCAACCGCTTTATCTCTTGTTTACGGCATGGAGGTTGTACTCCCAGTAGAGGTGGAGATCCCATCAATGAGAGTCTTGATGGAAACCAAGTTGGCTGATGCAGAATGGGTTCACAGTCGTTATGACCAACTGAACTTGATAGAAGAGAAGAGATTGACTACCATGTGCCACGGTCAGTTATATCAGCAAAGGATGAAGAAAGCCTTTGATAAGAAGGTCAAGCCTCGTGTGTTCCGAGAAGGTGATCTTATACTCAAGAAAGTCTTGTCTTTCGTGCCCGATTCCAAGGGCAAGTGGACTCCAAACTATGAAGGTCCATATGTTGTTAAGAGAGCCTTTTCAGGCGGTGCTTTGATACTTACAACTATGGATGGGGAGGATTTCGCTCGTCCTGTGAATTCAGATGCAGTCAAGAAATACTTCGCCTAAAAATAAAAACAGAATAGCTCGCTAAGTTGAAAACTCGAAAGGGCGGCTTAGGCAAAAATGAGCGTCTCGGTGGATTGAAAACCCGAAAGGGTGATCCAGGAAAAAGTTAGAGACAAAAAAAAATGAATATATATCCTGCTAGATTGAATACCTCACCCTGGGGAAATCTAGGCAAAAATTAGGGATTTGGCAAGTAACTGCATCCTGACAAGACTTTGTTCTCCTAACTGTCATCTGTCAGAGATTCTCGCTCAGTCATCGTCAACTGAAGCTTCAAATACATCGGATTCAGAGTTGGTGGAGAAATAGTCATTATGTTCAATGTAGCCCTTTTTCCAATATATATCACCAATTTCAAATTTGTAAAGATCTATGGAGTCTTGCCATTTGCAGACTACCATTCCATCAAATAAATTTGAGCCTTTATCCAATTATTTGCACTCTTATTTGTTTCTATTCAACAAATGTTTTGCATGTTTTAATTGAGAAATATCATTGCTTTAAATAAATGAAATTTCATAACTTATTTTTTAAACAGAGTGAACATTCACAATGATGAAAAGGATACTGGCAATGTTTTCAGTGCTCTCCCAAAGATGGTATGATTCCCAACAGAGTGAGACATTTGTTCATATTCCTGGCACACTTGTATCCTCTTTCTCTGGAGCCTCTTGTGGTTTTTCTCCCGAGCAAAGTGTTTGGTAAAGATATTCATCCCTCTTTCCTTCAGTAGAGTAGTGATCCTTCCTCCTCAGCGGATGTGCTCTCTTTGATAGAGCAGTATTTAGTGGTGACCTTGGAAGCTTCTGATTGGTGGTTGTTCCCCACGAAGATCCATCCTCCCCTTTGATAAATTCCCCAGTAGAGTTGCTCCTACAGTGGAGTTTATCTGTGCGATGATCCTGTCCCCAGCTAGAATGGCTGATGTTTCCCCTGCAGAGATTTTTGCTTCCTGGTATCTCTTGCCCCTCATCAGATTGGATCTTTTCCACTGGGCCTGACTTTCTCTCTTGAGATGTAGTACCGGATGTTTGTTCATCTTTTTGTTGGACCTGTTTGTGTTAGACATGTCTGTTTTGTCAGCATTCATCATACATAAACCACGCATATGCATATAATTTTAACATTCAGATATTCATGTTGCATTCTTTGCCATAAATCTTTGTTTGTTATCTCCTGCTAGTTGGTAATATATTTCCCCAAGCAGATGTTTGTGTGTGATCTCCCCATGTAGAGTCAGTCCCATAAGTAGAAAGGGTTTACCCTTCCTTCCATATTCCCCACTGAGTTATGTCCTCGTGGATGATGGTTGTTTCTGTTTCCTCCCAACGCATATATTGGGATGGAGTTTCCCCTGGGTTATATCCTCACAGGGATGAGTCTTGTTTCATCGTACCTCTCTAGTTTGTTCCTAGATTGGCTGCTCTTGTTTTCGTCCTGTGCTTCCCCGTAGTTTAGATGAATGATTGCTCAGTAACTAGTAATTATCCATCTTTTGCCCAGCGGAGTCTTTGGCCTTCTACCTTCATACAGGTAGGTATAAGTCCTATTTCTGTGGTTTTCTACCCTTATACCGGTAGTTGTAAACCCTATTTTATCCCCTTGCAGAGTTAACCTTATTTCCGTTCATCCTAACCGATGACGGTTACTCTTCCGTGGTTTTCTACCCAATATCTGGTAGATGTAATCTGTCGCACCTCAAAAAATGAGTGATAATGCGATCCCTCGCGATAAGACGCGGAAAAAATGTTGTTCGAACAGAGTCGCCACCGAACTTTATTTATCCCAATGAAGGGATAGGAAAATATCGAGAAAACCTCTATAGATAAGAATAATGGTCGTCGCAACCATATTCGGGTTCGGGAGTCGATTACGTAAGGGGAAGGTATTAGCACCCCTTACATCCGTTGTACTCAACGGGAACCTCTTAGTCTGATTTTGCTATTTGACTGTTAATTGACTGTTACTTGTTTGCTTCGAGTGGTTAGAATTGATGATAGATATGGATGAAGACCTCAGGAGGGGGAAATGGGAGGTTTTTTATTAGTGTGCTCGCGAAGATACAGCAATCTCCTGCCTACGTATCCTTATGGTGCAATAAGGAAATCAGAGCATTCGTAGTTCGGGCAACTACGAATATTTGGGTGTGTTTTGTTTTGATGAACGACTGTGTAAGTCGGCGTTCTAACGGCTAAACGCTGGCATGTCTACTCTCGGGGGAGGCTCTAGCACTGGTTTGTTGTGCGCATTAGAAAGGATTGACAGTGTTCTTTTTTGAAAGGGTTTTGGTCACGCGGGGGTGACAGGTTGAATTGATGTGTTTGATGTTTGGATTTCGATCGCTCGGGGGCGAGAAGTTAGGTTTGGTTTCGATCGCTCAGGGGCGAGAAGTTTGATTTGATTTGTTGGAAATGTTTTCGGGGAACGACGATAGATTGAGCAATGTGGTGTTCACCAATCGTCCAATTCTTTCGAGGAGTAATAAGGCGTACGCCTTCTATTCCCTTTTTCGTTCGAATTTTTATCGAAAGTTTGTTTGTGGATGTTGAATATGCACGGTGAGGAGGCGTACGCCTCCTACTTGCTTATTCAAGGAATAATGAGGCGTACGCCACCTATTCCCTTATCCAAGTTTATTTAGCGTGTTTTAGTCAGAAGTCGATAATTTGTGCAATATGGCGTACGCCAATTATCCAAATAATCGAAAGATGGCGAGGCGTACGCCTCTCATCTTTTATCATCCGAAATGTAAATTGTAAAAGATATGTTTGGATGTCGTATGTGATTTGCGAAAATAGTTTGAATTTTGAATTGGTAGGTTTTGATCGAAAGGTGATTTGAATTTATTTAATTGTGGTTTAAATTTGATGACGAAAATTCGAGCAATGTGGCGTACGCCAATTATTCGAATAATCGAAAGATAGTGAGGCGTACGCCTCCTATCCTCTTTTCATCTGAAATATGGAATTAAAAGGATTTATAGTTGATTTAGAAAATGATTTGAATGTGTATGATGAAGGTTTAAATTTGATGACGAAGATTCGAACAATATGGCGTACGCCAATTATTCGAACAATCGAAAGATAGCGAGGCGTACGCCTCCTATCCTCTTTTCATCTAAAATATGGGATTAAAAGGATTTGGAATTTGTAGAAATGTTTTGAAATATTTGTGATTTGAAAATATTTTGAAGCGATTTGAAATTGTATGATTAGGTTTAATCGAATGACAAGAACTCGCGCAATATGGCGTACGCCAATTATTCGAGTAATTGAGAAATAGTAAGGTGTACACCTCCTATCTCTTTTTCATCCCAGATTTATGTTTAAAAATTCTTTAGAAGTTGTATTGGTTTGGAAAAATGGTTTGAATTCATGTTTATGAATGAAATGAATTGTGTTTTGTGTATTATTTCATCTACTCGATTAATCAATAACCAAGTAGGTTTCATTGTAAGGAAGCCCAAGAGTAAGCTATGTGAGGTTGATGGCGATGCAAAGAGCAATCGACTTACAAGGGTGTTTTTTTAAAAATGGGCTCGATGTTTAAATCGAGAATTGTTGTTTGTGCATTTTTGAAATTGGTTTGGATGGATAATGAATTGAAATAAAATTGAATTAAAAATGATTGTGAAATGGTGATTTGTAAAGTAATTTAATTTGAAATAATGTGAAGTTTGTGATTGGAAGAAATTAATCCATTTTTTTAAAACAAAATTAATTTATTAAAATTTATTAAATTGATTAATTAAATTAATTAAAAATAATTATCAAAATTATCTAATTAAACTAAATAATTAAGTTAATTAAAGTTGATTAATAAAAATTAAACTAATTAAAGATTTTAATCGATTAATTAAGTTCAAAGAGAAAATTACAGTTTAATGTATTTATGCATGGTTATACTAAATTGCCACTAAAATCAACTTACTGTAAAAATTACAGCAAGAGACATTACATACATTTCAACCGTTCCAAACAAATTCTAAGCATTTCCAAATATTTCTATGAAAGGCAAAAAGGCAACAACAAACAGGTTACACACAATCCCCACACTTGGCTCATGATTCACATATTCATGCCTCTAGAATTCACGCAACAACAAGACCGTGTTCCAGGAATCAAAACATAAACAACCTATAATTCCTTAATCAAGATCATGGAATATATAAACTTTAAAATCACCAATATTTTGAATAAAAATGAAGCAGAGATTTTGAAAATTCACAGATGCAATCAAAGCCGAATTGTGACCGAAATCGTGATTGTGAAAGCTATGGATGATGTTCTGCAGCGGTTTTCAACATACAGCATTAGGCGGTGCATTGTACAAATAAATCAACATACCAACGCAAACATTTCGAAATCAAAATCTGAATGGTAACTATCATAAGCAGTACGATATCAAGGCCAATTGTGATACAACCGTTACCGTAACCAACACACAAAATTAACATACACATTCAACTTTGTGCAACAGAATTTTTAAACAAAAATACTTCTACAATGTAATGCATATACCAAATCCAAATACCAGTTTACAACAGCAGTGTTTCAATAATACATAAGCAGGAATTCAACAAAAGAAAACGCAACTTATTTAAATTAAGAACAAACCATAACAATGCACTCATCACAGTAAGCAAGTCTAGAGATAGTGTTACCAACCGAATCGACTTAAGGTTTCCGCTTCAGCGCCTTATCACTCAGCAACAGTTATTGGCGTGCTGGCTAGTGGTGTTCGTGACCTGTGGGATCCGTCTGCACCTGAAGAAAAACCGAAAAAACTTGATATTGTTTTCCTTTGTTCCTACTTGATTCTTGAACTCACTATGGTTCCAAAGCTTCAAAACTTTCCTGCAAGCTTCAAACATTTAACAAAAAAAACCAAATCTTCAGTAGAAGACATTCAAGACAAGGTTTAGGATTCTTTAAGAAAGATAGTCGCTGTTGATGGATTGTGTCGGCTTAGGAGTTAAGGGTTGGTGGATGGATTTTGACGGTGAGAATGACGGTGGGGGTCGTGTGCGAAGAAGATGGCGAGGTTGGGATTTTGTTAGCGAAGGTTAATGGAGGAGGACGAAGGAGACGGAGGGTGATGAAGGTGGATGTTGAGCGGAGGTTCGTCGGATGGTGCAGCGATGAGGGTTTTCGGTGGCGTCGGCGGTAGGGGTTTCGGCGGTGTGCGGTTGTGACGGCGGAGGTTGCGATTGGGAGGGTTTGATGGTCGAGGGTTTGACGGAGGCTGAGTTGTGAAGGTGATGATGAAGGCGGCGACGGCGAAGGTTTGTGGTTGGAGATGGTTGACGAAGGAGGGCGGAGGAGACGATGATGAATGTTGGGCGGAGGCGGAGGATTTTTCTGAGGGTTTGTGAGTGAGAGTTGAGAGGATTTTGGGAGAGGGTTTTTGAGAGTTTTTCAGAGAGAAATGTGTAAAGGAATTTTTTTTGAGAGCCCGAAGAGGGAATTTTTTTCGTTTAGTAAATAGTGAGTGAGAGAGATTTAGAGAGGTTATTGTTTTGTCCTTTTCTGAGAGTGAGAGAGTTGGTTAGTAGTGGTGAATGGGGAAGTTGGTTAGGAGTGGAGCAGACAGTGGAGTAGTGGGATTAGAAAGAGACGTTGGAACATTTTGAATTTTGTTTTTTTTCTGTATTGGAATCCAATGCAATATTATATACAATTATTGTTATAAATTATACAAACTAATTAATATCTAATCTAAACTAAATAATAATAAAAAAAAAGAAAACCAACTAATATTTAATTACCTATCTAAAATTTAAAACTAATTAATATTTAAACTAAAATTAACTATTATTTTTAAAAAAAATCTAACTAATATAAAAAAAACTAATTAATATTAAAAACTAACTAATTCTAATATTTTTTTTTTTAAAACACTAACTAATTATTTTAATTTAAATATCTAAAACAGAAAATTACCAATTAAAAAAATGAGTACAAATTATTCAGAAAAATTCAATCAATCACAGTCTTTTCTTCAAATCTTGACAATTCAACTGATTTTTTTATTCTCAAATAAATTCCCTCTGGTTGATATTTCCGGCATTTATTCATGATGCAAATGTGTGTCATGTTATGTGTATGATGCAAAAATGAAACTGAAATTAATTTTGAAAAGAAAATAATAAGCCCGGACAAAATTGGGGTACGACATAATCCCCTCTTTGATGGTTATCTTTATCCAATATTCGGTATTGATAGTCCTTCACCCTTTTTGAGTATGTCTCCCGGTAACCGGCGATATATCTCCCGGATCATTGCCTTTGTCAATGTATCCCCAGCGGATCATCTTTCATTTTCTTTTCGTCGGCAATGATCGTGTCTCCCTTTGATTTGATCATCATTTTATACCTAGTATTCGGTATCCCGATGCCCTTTTTCTCTCGGTCGATTTATCCTTTATTAACCCAGTAACCGGTTGTGGATAATCTTCCATGCGAGTGTGTTATCTACGTTCTGACGGTAATAGATAATATATCTCATACGCTCTTTAGTCGAAGTCTTTTGTTCTTCCCCAGTCGAGTAAGATTTGCATTCCTTTTTGTGGAATCGAATGTCCATCCTCTAATCGAGTCTGCTTTTCAGCCCTCTTTTGGATGATGAGTGTTTTCGAAAAATTCCCCAATTCACGCCTTGGTTGGTCACCTATTATATGCCCAGTAACCGGTATCCCTGGTGTTCCTTCCTCTCTGCTCCCTATTATGACTTTTTCATCCCCTGCGGAGTCAGATTTTCCTGAGTTGAAATATACCATTTTAGGTTTTCCTCAGATGGTTTTGGATGTTTGATATCTCTCACCCTTATACCGGTCTTAGATATTCATTCTCCCCGAGCATGTTGTTCTTCCACCCTCATACCGGTGTTCGGATCACATGTCTCTTTGAGCTTATTACCCAGTAGCCGGTAATACCTCATTTTGTTGTTTCCTCAGCTGAGTTTCTCTTTGGACATTGCCCCATCAGGGCCCTTTGTGGTTTTTCCCCAGCGAAGTCCCTTGGTGGATTCTCCCAGCCTGAGTCCAGATTTTTATCTGAGGTATCCTTTACGGATAATTTCGCTGTATTGGCATATTCCCCAATACATGCATTTTTGAGTCAGCTCGGGTCCTTCCATTGATTTATGGAATTTCTCTCGTGTCTCAGCAAGTTCTAAGTTGTGACATGCTCGTACAATCTATCTCTTTTCTTATCCCCATAAGAGTCCAGAGTCTCTGTCCCATGGAGTGAATTACTCATATGGATTGTCAGTTTCCCCGGATTTCTTTTCTTCTTTGTGGACACATATCCCAACAGAGTATTACCTTTTTGGATACATACATTTGCATCATGAGGTCTCTTAGGGACCAAAATTCGTCTCTTTGTTATTATTTAAGCCCATTCTACCTCGTCGAGACGAAAATCTTAACCTTCACTTCTCCGGTTAGAATGACCTTAAATAGGGGCATTTGTAAGACCCTAATTTTGACCCTAAGATCCCTCATGGCATCATAACATTTCATTTGCATAGCCTCAAGGATCATAAGCATCTTGGCTCCTTACCTTTGGGTGGGATCTCTCTTGTGAGTGGTTTGAGATCACCAAGCATGCTTGAATTGTATATTATTTCTTTTCTCATTTTATTTACTAACCAAAAGCACAAAAATATGTCACTAACATCTTTTGTTTGTAGCTTGAGCAGTCACAAGGTCCAAAGCTTCTAGGAGATCCTATGTGCATTGATATGGTCAAGAGAAGATGAAACCAAGCATGGTAATGGTTCTCAAAGCTCTCATCCATCAAATATGCCTCCCAGGTATCTTAACTCATCATTTTGATCAAAGCAAGTCAAGGGGTTTGAGGTGTTTCCAAGGAATCCCTAACTCATCTGTTCATCAACTATGCCTTGCTCATGAAGCAACCTCAGCCCATGGTCAAATACAATCAAGGGAAGTTCTTTAATTCATCATTTCATGCAGGTTTGAACTTATTTGAGTGTCCTCAATCATCCATTCATCAAGATATGAGGTGTGGACTTGAGAATTTGATCAGTCAATTCATCTGACTATTTTGAAATATACTGAGACCTAACGTTTTATGTGTTGGTCAAATGGAGATGATCCCAAGATAAACATTGTTCTTAAGAACAATATCAACAACTTTCATTTTCATAAAAAATTGATTTGAATCTTGGAAGGTCATCATCCTTTCCAAGACATTATAGGTCATTTTGACTGAAACCCTAATTTTAGGTAAACTTCCCAAGAACATAACTCATTCATTTTCATAATTTTAAGGTGAGACTTAATGAATTAGAAGGATTATTGTGTCTACTTCAAATGTTATGTTGAGAAAAATTGCAAAATCGCAAAAGAAATACATGTGATAATGCAAAACATTATAGGTCACTTTGGACCAAATGCATTGAAATGTGAAAAAGTCCAACTTCAAGTTCCCATAACTTCTTCATCAAAAATCTAAATGATGCAAAATTTGAGCCTAAATTGATTTTCTTGAAAAGATCTAAAACTTTCCTGTTGAAGATTTTATCATTTGATGCTTTCATCATTGAGACAGAGGGGTTTGAACATTGGCCAAATTTGGAAATTTCACATGTATATGTTTTGCACCCTACACTTCAAGCTCAAATTTCATCAATTTCCAAGGCTCAACTGAAGTTTTGATCAACATGAGATTTGTTCCTTATGCAACAAGTTTTCTAACCATTACCCATAAGCCTATGTTTCAATTTTGGAAATATCATTTTTGAAGAGGAGAACATTATGGTGCATTTTGTGAAATTCATTTCAAACACATTGCATGAGCTGTTAACATCCAATCTGCATGTCCATTTCTCATTTGGTGATGTATAGCAATCAATTCCAATCAGAATTGGGCCCTCCATGCGCCTGTACAGGCCCATGCATGGAGGCCCTCTTCTCCCATGCACACTTTGTTCATGCACTTTCAGATGGCTTTGGCTATAAATACATGGCATGTGAGCTCTCATTCTTCAACCTAAAGGCGCCTAAACATCTGCTGAATTGAATCCACACCCCTACCAAAGGAACAAATCTCATTTTTCTCTAAAAATTTCAGATCTGAATTTTGATCTCCTCGATTGAAATTTCAGATCCAAAGTTCCTAGACCTTCTTCATTTGATCCATAGAAGCTTCTGTTTGCAAAAGGAATCAAAGAGAGTGACTCAATTCTTCACAATTCAAAGGTTTTGCTCAACTGCATTTTGCTTCGAAACAGCCTATACATTGCTCCATTTTCCTTGATTTTGTGTGATCTGAAGTCCTCTGCACAGAGGCATCATTGTTATGTTCTTAATTTTTGAAATCAATCAAGTTCAGTTGAACACCACCAAAGTTCCATCTCTGATTTCTCTCTTAATAGGGATCTAGAATGGAATTGAGTGGCATATGAGTGATGTACATCACTCCACCTTTCGAATGGTACCTGGATCGTGCATTTTAGTTAAAAAAAATTTACGTGCAATTTTTTATCTTCATCAGAGCTAGCCGGAGAAGACGGTGGCGCTGGCCACCGTCTGGTCTCCAGATCCAATTGTGGTCGTCCATGTTTATTTCCAGATGTAATCTCAGCAGTCCAAACTTATGACTTATTTTAATACAGTGTGTGGTTGCATTGACTTTGGAACACGTTGGACGCGCGCTTGTGGATGCTTGGATCTGCCAGCTCAATTAATGAGCTCAGATCCAAGGGCTCACGCTTTTCCATTTATTTTAATTCTGATTTTAATTTCTATTTTATTTTTTAATTCCATTTCATTTTCTAAAATTCATATCTCTTTTATTATTGGTCCAAAAATTATGGGACCAATTGCATTATTTCTCTTTTAATTTCTAGTTTCTAAAAATGATTTTTAATATTTTTTATTTTATGATTAGCTATTTTTTAGTAATTTTCTCTTTTCTGGTTATTTTTAATTCATTTTAAATAGTTTTTGATATTCAAAAAATACAAAAATATTTTATCAACCTCTTTGAATGATGATGGATCTATGAAAAATATTCTCATCAATTTATTAATTGATTTGAGATTTATTTGAGATTTTAGTTCAATTAGGTTATTTTTATGCATTTTTAATTGATTAAAAATAGTTTCTGACTTATAAAAATGCTGAAAATATTTGTCAAACTTTCTTTGACCTTGTTGAACTTGGGATAATTCACTTAGACTTTTCAAAGTTGATTTGAAGTGAGTTTGACGTTTGACCATTCTTTATTATTTTAATTCAAGTTTTATTTTAAATATTAAAAAATGCCAAAAATATTTTTGTTTATTTCTTGACTTCTAATATTCATTTTGCTTCTTTTTTCTATGGTTTGACCTTGATCTCCCCTATCTTTGGTCAACATTTGTTGATTAATACATTCCATTTCATTTAATGCACTTTAATACTTCATCTTTTTCTTCTTCTTCTTCTTCTTCTTCTTCTTCTTTTTCTTTTTTGATCAATGAGTTAAAGATTGCTGGTTAGCATTGATTAGGGAGGTTTAATCTTCCTTGATTCAAATCTAATTCATCTTGATCATAGATCAAGTGAATGGCTTTGCATTAAGGATAGATTGCTTTCTAAATCATGCAAAGGACCTAAATCAATACAAGATCATTTCTCTTCTTCTTTTTGGCATGGCAAGTTGTTGGAGTTTGATTCACTTATCAAGACCTCTAACTTGTGTTGTTGCCTACATTATTATTGACCGACCTCAGATAGTTGTGACTTCTACATAAGTCCAATTACGATTGCTTAACATAGCGCTAAATTTACCTTATGGCACACTAACTACTAACATTAACCATTGACTATTAACATTTAATTCTTGCTCTTTACATTTATGCAATTTACTATTCTTGTACATATTATTCATTTGCTTTTTCCCCTTTGCTCACTTGAGCACATGTTTATGTTAATGCAATTTGCCTTTTGCTCATTTGAGCACATAATTGTGTATATATCATTGTGCTTGTGTTTTGTTTTGATTGTTGTGGACCAAATGCAAAGAATTGGACAAATGGACTTAGCTTCTAGGACTTTCCCTATGCAAATTGGAGTAAAAGGACTTTAAATGTTGAAGATGGATTAGAAGGACCAAATCTCTAAACTCACTATTGTCCATTCTTGATTTGCTTCATAAAACTCTTTGATGTGTGTGCTCTTGTTCTAGGGATCCTATGTGAGCCAAATTGAAGAACCATTGCCATGTTCATCCAAAGTGAAAGATACAAGATACATTGGGGATCTTCTAAGAAGCTTGTTTGACTGTTTTGATTGCTTGAGCTTACTATTATTTTGCTTATTCCAAAGGATTGGGAGCTACTTGGATCATCAATATGATCTCAAGAGAGGAACTCCATTTGTGGTCTTGTTTCCTATCCCTTATCTCTTGTATGATTAAGCCTTTAGCTCTTCTTCTTCTTCCCTCCACTCTAACCCAAGCCAAAACTCTTGTGCAAACATTTAACATCTCTTTCAAACATTAGAAACCTAAGCCTTATGCTTTTGATTTTCAAACTTTCTTTTCATAACACTTACTTTGAATTGACCCTTAAATAAACTTTGACCATATTTTGTAAATACTTCTCATTGGTCAATATCACTCATTCAAATACCTTTTTGTGGTTTCAATGGCTACTCTCTTATTCAAAAACTTTTCCATAACCTTTAGCTATTAGGTTTGAGTTATCCTTGAGGTAGATGTAATACTCACATATATCCTTAGTGATGGACAATGAGTCTTCCATGCTTATTATGGGGTTAACCCCTCATTAGCATGTTGAGGCTATCCTCACATGATGGATTTATAGTTTTAGGTTGAGTTTTCTCCCTTGGATAACAAAAGACCTTAAGGCTTTTGGACCAATCAATTCACCAACTCATTTTAAGATTTTTACCCCGAACTACGAGGTTTTGATCCTAATCTTTTTTAAGATGGTACGTAGGCAATGGGTTCATCCATCCAAACACAAAATGTAAATAATTTGTATATTCTCTTCTCATCTCTTCAATCATGTTTGCACAAACATATTTTCACAAAATACCAACCTTACAACAAATGTGAAAAGGGTTCCCTAGGAGTACCTAGGATGTTTGGGGTGCTTAAAACCTTCCCATTGCATAACCAACCCCCTTACCCCGATCTCTGACATTTTTACTAGTTTTTGATTCGATAAAACTTTTAGGTTTTTGTTCGCTTTCTAACCATTCCTTTGGATAAATAGAAGTGCAGTGGCGACTCGACTTGTATGGTTTACCTTGGATTTAGTCAATATCCCTAATGGTAACGAATACCCCGCTACAGAAAAGTGGCGACTCTGCTGGGGACATTTGCCTAGTATGTTTTGCCTACTTTTCATATTTGTTATATGATAACACGAAATTATATCACATTTTAAGACTTAATTTAATTAGATTATATTATCATTTACTTTAATTTATCCCATTTTATCAGATATTATGCAGTATTTCTTTTCTATTCACATCAGGTACCCATTTTGAAGCAAAAGTGAAAAAGGGAAGAAAAGGGGGTGTAAAAAGCAATGAAAAGGAAACAAATAACCAAGACCAAGCCCAGCCCAAAAGAAAGCGCACGTTGCCCCTGTGACGGGCGTCACAAGGGTTGTGACGAGCGTCACGCGAAGTAGCCTTGTGACGGACGTCACACATGGTGTGACGAACGTCACACCAGTCCTCTATATTTTTGGCGCAAGGAACTCAACTGACCACGTTGAAGCCTACTTCCACGCACGCTTAACCCTCGGAACGAGACCACGCACACGGAAACCCTTGAAAAGTAGTTACACCAGCAGCTGTATAAATAGCAGCTAATTGGGAACTTCCAAACGGACAGTTTTTGCACGCTCAGTTTTGCGGAAGCTCTGCCAAATTTACTTTTCACGCCTTTGCTTATTTTTCTTCCTTTCCAGCATTGTTCATTTTATTTATTTCTTTTGCAAGCTTTACTTTCTTTTTCCCCTTGCAAATTTACCTTTCCTGTTTTAGCTTTTAGATATTTTTCGCATAATAGTTTCTACACCGGAAACTATTGTGCAACTTTATACCGGATTTAACCTTACGTTATATTCGAGTTTTATTTCCTTGACTTAATTTACTGCTTAATTGAAGAATCGAAGAACAAATCCTACCGACTTGTGGTGGAGTGTTCAAGACCATTGTATTACGCATTCAGGTTCTTTAATTGTTATTTAATTTTTTTATGTTTTATTCTATTGTTTATTCATATTGCCTGCCTGGAATGAGTCTGTTTATGCATGATATAAATTCTTATTTATTTAGCATGTCTGGCTAATTTGCCTAGGTATCGGTATGTAAAGTAAGCAGAATAAGGGGTCGAGACTGAGTCGGTCCATCTAAACTTAAAATTAGAATCAATCTTTTTACGGTCTCAACTTACAGGTTTAATAACAAGATTTTTTACAAAAAGTAAAGGACATAAAGAAGTTAAAACCAACAGAGCGAGAGTTTGAGGTTTTGACTGGACAGTGTGAGTTAGGCATTAATTCTAGATCAGGGCGAGAGCAAGTTTTAGAGTTAATTAAATTCTGACCTTTTCCAAAAAAGTATTTTTAAAGATTGAATGTGAGGACGAGAGTTAAGCATTTGGATTTAATCATATAACCTAAGTCAACAGAGCGAGAGTTTGAGATAAGGGTGTTTAAAACGGTCAGTATTTTCTTAAAAGGAGTTTCTGCAACTTTATTGCTTTCAAAATATGGTTTTTGACTTAATTATAAGTGACAGCAACATTAATATAAAATCATGGTTTATTCAACAGAGCGAGAGTTTGAGATAAAACCTTTAACCAATAAAGTTAACTGAAACGATTTATTTTAAAAACCTAGATACCGACAAAGACTTGATTCCCTAGTTTTGATGAACTACATACCGATATCCGTTTTATTAATATTTAATCTAGATATTAGTTTAGCTCTTAGTTTTTCCCCAAACAATCAAACATTTTCACCTTAGATTTACGTAGTAACTTTAGATAACGGTATATCGATTCATAAGTCCCTGTGGGATCGATATCTTTTAAAACTACGCGATAGAACTGTGCACTTGCAGTTTGTATCCCATTCTCGACTCACACAGTCGAGCGATCAAGTTTTTGGCGCCGTTGCCGGGGACTTTTATTCAATCGATATCGTAACTCTTCCGTTACGCTGTAGAGACTAAGGTTTCTTTTTCCTTCTATTCTTTCTTTCGTTGATTTGTATGCCACGCACTCGCTCTCAAGGCGAACCGCTCTATTTACGAATCAACGATATCGAACTATATCTCCGAGTCTTACGACGAATTCGGGAATATCGTGCTGAAAACAATCTCCCTCCTATAAACCTTCCTGATATCAAAAACATTTTTCCTTCTTTAACCGAGATGGCAGAACCAGCTCGTGCTCTTAGAGATTACGCCGCTCCATCGCAAGATGAACCGCATTCAAGTATTGCTCCGCCCGCAATCGAAGCAAACAACTTTGAACTTAAACCTTCACTGTTGCAGGCTGTGCAACAGAACCAATTCTCTGGAAATCTTACCGAAGATCCAAACCTTCATTTATCCGTATTTGTCCAATACGCTGATACTGTTAAAGCTAATGGTGTCACTTCAGAGGCAATTCGACTTCGTCTTTTTCCTTTCTCATTAAGAGATAGCGCTAGAAGATGGCTTCAATCTCTCCCTTCCAACTCAGTCACCACCTGGAACGAGTTGAAGAAAGTTTTTCTTGCCCGATATTTTCCACCAAGCAAAACAGCTATGTTAAGAGCCCAGATAAACGGATTTAAACAGAAAGACAACGAGTCTCTTTTCGAAGCATGGGAAAGATACAAAGACATGATGAGACTTTGCCCACACCATGGTTTGGAAGACTGGTTAGTAATTCACACATTTTATAATGGTCTCTTATACAATACAAGGTTAACAATAGACGCCGCTGCAGGTGGTGCACTAATGAACAAACCTTATGCTGATGCTTACCAGCTTATCGAGAGCATGGCCCAAAACCACTATCAGTGGGGAACCGAACGAACAACAGTGGAAAAACCTCAACCGAAAACTAGCATGTACGAGATAAGTAACCTTGATCACGTTAATGCAAAAGTGGATGCTTTGGTCCAGAAGATTGAAAGTTTAAACGTATCACCTCCAACCGCCGTGGTTGCTATAACTCAGAATTGTGAGGTCTGTGGAATCCAAGGCCACACTCCTGCGGAATGTCAACTCTTGACTGGAATCCAAGCAGAGCAAGTAAACTATGCTCAAGGAAGCCCCTATTCGAATACCTATAACCCAAATTGGAAGAACCATCCAAACTTTTCATATAAGAGTAATAATGCTTTATACGCACCTGGACAATCTCCGAATCAAACCCCATCTGTACCTCCGGGATATCAGAAACCGAATCCTAACAATAATACCCCTAGAAAATCCAACTTGGAAATCATGATGGAAAACTTTATAGCTTCCCAACAACAAACCAATAAAGATTTCTTAAACCAGAACATACACACTGGCGAACAACTTAAACAACTAGCAAGCAAAGTAGATGCCTTGGCTACCCATAACAAAATGCTGGAAACGCAAATATCTCAAGTAGCTCAACAACAAGCACCTACTGCTGCACCAACTGGTACATTCCCTGGACAGCCCCAACCCAATCCGAGAAGCCAAGCTCATGCAATTATATTGAGAAGTGGAACGGAAGTGGAAGGACCGTCTGATCCAAGGATAGAAAACCAAAACCCTAAGAAATCTACTGAGGAAAGTGAACCTAAGGAAAAGGAAGAGAGTAATAAGGATACCCTAGAAAAGAAGGAACCTTATGTACCTCCACCGCCTTACAAACCACCTATACCTTACCCTCAAAGGCTTGTTAAAACCAAAGATGTAGGCCAATTTAGAAAATTTGTCGATCTCCTTAAACAATTAAACGTTACAATTCCGTTTACCGAAGCTATTACGCAGATGCCCTCATATGCTAAATTCTTAAAAGAAATTCTTTCTAATAAAAGGAAACTTGAGGATAGCGAAACCGTTACACTCCCTGCCAAATGTAGCGCTATAATCCAAAACATGCCTCCTAAACTCAAGGATCCGGGTAGCTTCTCTATACCCTGTCACATAGGAAAATTTGTTATCGACAAAGCCTTATGCGATTTAGGAGCCGGAATTAGCGTTATGCCCTTATCCATATGTAAGAGACTGGAGATGGGAGAATTAAGACCGACCAAAATGTCCGTACAACTAGCAGATCGTTCCATCAAATATCCTGTAGGAATCCTTGAAAACGTTCCCGTACGCATAGGTCAGTTTTACATTCCCACTGACTTCACAATTATGGACATTAGAGAAGATGATACTACACCTATTATACTAGGAAGACCATTCTTAGCAACTGCCGGTGCAATCATAGACGTAAAACGAGGAAGACTCACCTTCGAAGTAGGTGAAGAGAAAATTGAATTCATTCTTTCCCAATTCTTGAAAGCACCTGCAATAGAAGATACATGTTACTTCATGGATATCATCGATGAATGCATAAAAGAAGCAGAGTCAGGAAAAGACAAATCATCAGACTATCTTTTAGAAGACAAATCTAAACAATGCTTAGCAATAACACCGGACCCTACGCAGTGTCTTAACAAACCAACCCCTGATTTGAAAACACTTCCCAAAAATCAGAGATATGAATTCCTAGACTTAGAACTTGAACGACCTGTGATAGTCAATGCAGATCTAGGAAGACTCGAAACAGAAAAACTCCTACATATCTTAAGAAAATATCCAACCGCACTAGGATACCACATAACCGATCTTAAAGGAATAAGCCCTTCTATTTGTATGCACCGCATCATGTTAGAAGAAGACGGTAAAACCTCTAGGGAACACCAGAGAAGACTAAATCCGATCCTAAGTGAGGTAGTAAAGAAAGAAATAACCAAGTTATTGGAAGCAGGTATTATATATCCTATATCTGATAGCAAATGGGTCAGTCCTGTACACGTTGTACCAAAGAAAGGAGGCATAACCGTTATTGAAAACGAAAAAGGAGAAACTATAACTAAACGAATCGAATCGGGATGGAGAATGTGCATTGATTATAGAAAACTAAACAAAGCAACCCGAAAAGATCATTTCCCTTTACCATTCATTGACCAAATGTTAGAACGATTAGCAAAACATTCACATTTCTGTTATTTAGACGGTTATTCAGGCTTCTTTCAAATACCAATTCACCCTGATGACCAAGAAAAGACAACATTCACATGCCCCTTTGGTACCTTCGCTTATAGACGAATGCCGTTTGGTCTGTGTAATGCCCCTGCAACTTTTCAAAGATGCATGATGGCAATATTCGCCGACTTTCTCGAAAACATCATGGAAGTATTTATGGATGACTTTTCTGTATACGGACAAAGTTTTGAAGAATGCCTTGAAAACCTGGAAAGAGTTCTTGAGCGATGTGTAAAAGTAAACTTAGTACTTAATTGGGAAAAGTGCCACTTTATGGTACAAGAAGGAATTGTTTTAGGACACATAATCTCGAACAGAGGAATTGAAGTAGACAAAGCCAAAATAGAGGTAATCGAAAATCTTCAACCCCCAAGAACCGTGAGAGAAGTACGAAGCTTCTTAGGACACGCCGGTTTTTACCGACGATTCATCAAAGACTTCTCTAAGATAACTAAACCCTTAACCGGACTATTCATGAAAGATGCTGAATTCATATTCGACGATAACTGTTTAAAAGCATTTCAAACTCTTAAACAAGCATTGATCTCAGCACCCATTATGCAGACACCAGACTGGAATGAACCATTCGAGATAATGTGCGATGCCAGTGATTATGCTGTAGGTGCTGTTTTAGGACAAAGAAAGGATAAAAAACTTCATGTTATATATTACGCTAGCAGAACCCTGGATGAAGCACAGATGAATTATGCCACAACCGAGAAAGAACTCCTAGCAGTGGTATTTGCGCTAGATAAATTTCGTTCTTACTTGGTAGGAGCCAAAATAATAGTTTACACTGATCACGCTGCTATCAGGTACCTTTTAACAAAAAAGGATGCTAAACCTAGACTCCTAAGATGGATCTTGTTACTACAAGAATTCGACTTAGAAATCAAGGACAAGAAAGGAACTGAAAACGTAGTAGCAGACCACCTCTCTAGACTTGAGAACCTTGAACCGGAAAGAACATCAATTAATGATGATTTCTCGTATGACAAACTCATAGCTACTTTGGAAGAGAACAACTCCGACATGCAAGTAGAAACCACCTTAGCTATATCTGTCATACCATGGTACGCCGATCTAGTCAATTATTTAGCTGCCGGAATAGTTCCACCTACTTTATCTTACCAGCAGAAGAAAAGATTCTTCCACGACATAAAACACTATTACTGGGATGATCCCTTACTTTTCAAAAGAGGCCCCGATGGTATTTTCCGTCGATGTGTACCCGAAGAAGAGGTAGAAAATATAATCCAACACTGTCACTCTGCGCCTTATGGTGGACACACAAGTACATCCAAGACCTGCTCTAAAATCCTACAAGCTGGCTTTTATTGGCCAACTATATGGAAGGACGTGCATGCGGCTATTAAGGAGTGTGACAGATGTCAACGCACGGGAAACATATCTAGACGTGACGAGATGCCACAAAAAGGTATCTTGGAAGTAGAGATTTTTGACGTGTGGGGGATAGACTTCATGGGACCATTTCCATCCTCCTTCGGTAACAAATACATACTCGTGGCGGTTGACTACGTATCAAAGTGGATCGAAGCTATAGCTTCTCCAACTAATGACACCCGAGTAGTAACTAGACTCTTTAAAAATATAATATTTCCGAGATTTGGCATCCCAAGGATAGTAGTCAGTGATGGTGGATCACACTTTATATCCAAGGTACTCGAAAAACTACTACTTAAATATGGAGTGAGACATAGGATAGCAACACCTTACCACCCTCAAACCAGTGGACAAGATGAAGTATCTAACAGAGAAATCAAGCAAATACTAGAAAAAACGGTCGCCACTTCAAGGAAAGATTGGTCATTGAAATTACCAGAAGCTTTGTGGGCATACCGAACTGCTTATAAAACCCCCATAGGGACGACCCCATTTAAGCTCATTTATGGAAAATCTTGTCACCTCCCGGTAGAATTAGAACATAAAGCCTATTGGGCTATTAGAAATTTAAATCTGAATTATAAAGCCGCCGGTGAAAAGAGAATCCTTGACATAAACGAATTAGAGGAACTCAGAAGAGACGCCTATGAAAATGCCAAAATCTATAAAGAAAGAACAAAACAATGGCATGATAAGCGTATATCAAGGAAAATCTTCAAGCAAGGCGACGCAGTACTTTTATTTAACTCCAGACTAAAATTATTCCCGGGAAAACTACGATCCAGATGGTCAGGACCTTTCCATATCACTAAAACCTTTCCCAGTGGAGCGGTAGAAATAAAAGGACAATCTACAGAACCGTTCACCGTAAACGGGCAACGTCTGAAACATTATCACTATGCGGAAACCAACGAGGATTCGCAAATTCTACACTTAGACGAAACGCCCCCAGGACTCATAGACTATATTTAACAGTTTCTTTGTCGAGCTTGCGACATTTAAACAAAGCGCTTAGTGGGAGACAACCCACAAATTAATTTGCTATTTTATTATTCTATTATTATTATCATTTCTCTATTTTTCTCTTAATTACTCTTTTAATTTCTATTTAGTATTCATTATTGATTTATTCAAAAAAAAAAAAAAAAAAAAAAAAAAATATATCCATATAATAATAATAATTCTTTTCTTCTTTCGGCATTTGGCCAAATCCTGACTTAAACTCATGTTTTCTTTTCTCTAGTTAACACTAACCAGATGGGACATTTTGACCGTATGGGTATCAAGTTCAGAGGAATGGCTCAGAAACGAAGGTTTGAAGAACTAGCCGCTAGAGAGATGCTGCCTAGTTTATATGCTGATGATTGGGCTATGACTGCCCTTGGACTGAGACAGAGTGTCCTGTTTTTGCTGAATCAGATAGGATGGGAGACCTCCCCTATCCTGAGACATTTCACCACCTACCGGAGACTCACACTAGAATTCCTTAGTTCATTAATCTATCTACCTAGCCATGGAAAAGGAATTACCAGAGGTTTTATCCAGTTCAGAATGTTCAATATGGAGTACCAATTTAATATTAGAGACTTCACCAACCTTTTGGGTTTTCCTACCTCCTTTGACACATTCACTATAAGCCAGGAAGAACTTTTTGAATATAGAGAGCTTGAACACTTTTGGGGTAAGCTGACTGGAAATGATGAGCCCGAAGAACATGAGTTTCTCTCTGGAAACATACATAACCCGGCTTTTCGCTATTTCCATAAGATCCTGACCCACACTTTATTTGGGAAGAAGCCAAATAGTACTTCAGTTTCACGTGATGAACTCTTCATCATATTTTGTGCTTCCCAGAACCGTCCAGTAAACGGTGCTACTTTTATGTTAGCTAATTTGGACCACCTTATCCAGGATGAGTGAGCACCCATTAGAATAGGTGGCCTGATAACTATGATAGGTAATGCTATTGGATTACGTCAGCCTATGCTTGACCTGAACCCCTTTTGTGGCATTACTACTATGAGTATACCTTTCCTCTTCAACACTATGTTTATAGCAAACCTAGGGTATGATGAGTTTGAGCTTGTTATTGATAACCAGGTTCTCTGCCTATTCACCATGCCCGATCCTAGGACTAGTGTTCATAACCAAAGGAACTGGCTCTATAACCTGAATGAAACCCCAACTCCTGCTGGATCCACTGAATCCATCCAGGATTATGAGATTTGTGATGACTATGAGCACTATGTTGACCATATCTCTCTTGCTGAATCTGACCCTCAGACTCCATCCGGCTACTATGATATTGATCCTCCTCCTCAGCCTGTCCTGACCGAAGAATCAGTCATGCCTGATCTCCGACATCATATGCCAGGAACAGATATTAAAACCGTCATTGAAGCCTTGATGTCAGAACAAAACGCCCTCAGGGAAGATTTCCACAGCTTGAGACTTGCAGTACTAGAACACATGAGCAGCACGGCAAGTCAGTTACGTATGTTACGGCATCATGTTAACTCTTTTGCTCCTCCGGCCAGAGATCCGAAGATAGATGGAATTTAGTTATTTTTCTCTCTAAGTTATTTAGCTTTAGGCTAGATTTTTTTCATTAATGTTGTTTGAATTCATGTTTATTTCTATTTCATTTTATTACTTTCCCTTCCTGTAATACATTATGATTTTTTTTTTTATTTATTGAAGCCGTTTAGTTAATTTTATTATGCAATGCCTGTTACGCTCTACTGTTGTTACCCATTATTATTATACAAAGCAAGTAAGCATGCACAATGCATTAAAATTGCATACTAAAAAATGATCATAAGCAAAATGAAACATTAAAATACGCTACCAAAGTAATTCTGTGAAGCGCCACTGAAGCCTTGCCAAAAAGGAGGTGTGACGAGCGTCACACACTCCATGACGAACGGCACGCTTAGTGCCTGTTACGAGCGTCACAGCCCTGTGACGAGCGTAACACCCTTCAGACAAGTGAACGTTAAGGAGCCGTTGGAGACGAACGTTACACTTTAATTTTTTTACATTCCCCATTCATTTTTCATTTACCACACTTAATTACTTTTCAACCACTTTTTCTTTCAATCTTCCAATCCTTCTCCTATAAATACCTACCAAAACTTCCTTCATTCACCACAAAACAATTCTCTCATATCAAATACATTCCTTTTTCTTTCCAAATCATCCCTTCAAAAATTCATCACAATGGCGGGAAATCAAAATTTCGGAAATATCATCTTCCGATCCGGAGATGACAACTATCAGCAAGAGCAATTCGAGCGCTTCCAACAGCGAGGCGTCGCTCCCACCAGGTACCCCGATTTAACTTGTTTGCAACAATTAGGCTTACTCCAAGGTATCGAGTGGATGCTCCGTAAAGCCGATTTAACCTTCCTTTGCACTCATAACCAACCCACCTACCCTTCCCTAACCTTAGAATTCCTAAGTTCTTACGACTACACCACTCCCGCCGGGGAAGGTGAATTTCTAACCGGTACGGCAACCTTCCGTATGTTTAACACCGAGTACTCTCTAACCCAACGCGAATTGAGTGCCATGCTACAATTTCCCACAGAAGGTCTGCTGCATGCCAGAATCCCTCCAACCTCAAACTGGAACACAGTTCTAGTTTTCGACCTTTTTAAGAAAATTTCCGGTATAAATACCTACAACTGGGAAGAACTCCTTCTCTCCCACATCCATAACCCCACCATCCGTTATTTTCTCCGTATCCTGCAAAACACACTTTTTGGAAGACCAAACAACAGTAAGGTTAACTCGAAGGAGTTATTTTTCCTCCAGTGCGTTTTCGAACCGGATACTAAGGTAAACGCCGCCTCTTTTCTCTTTCATCATATCCGCACCTTATGTGCTAGAGGCCGGCAACCCTTTATAATTGGTGGATTAATAACCTCCATAGCACTTGGCCTGAACCTAGGGGATAAACTGCAAACTTTAGAATCCTTACCTCCCCTGTCTATGGATATCAGCTATTGCCGCTCCAGCCGCCTGATTAAAAACAGAGTAGGCGGAGGCTATTATCTTATGGTGAACAACCAAGCAGTCCCAAGTGTTGTGCTACCCAATACCACCCTAACCGATGTCACAAACCCGGACCGCCACCTCTACGATCTTAGCGCTCCTGAAACCACCGAGCCTTCACAAACAAACCAGCAAACAGATGAGTTTGAAGAAATGGAACAAGGTGATCATCCGCCAACACAACAATCAGTCCCGCTAAACCCTTCCAGTAATGCAGCCGGCCCATCCTCCCAACGTCGTCGACGAAGACGACCTGCGACCAACGACGACATTATGGATGCTATCGATGGTATGCAGGCACAGAATGCAGATATGATGCAGATGATGCGTCAAATGCAACAGCAACAGGATGCTCGGAATGCCATAACCGACCAGCGGTTTACTGAGTTGTTTAGCAGATTCGACAGCTTAGACATACGTCAAAGATCACCAGGTCCAAGAACCAGAGGCGGAAGGCAGCCTTAACTGTTATTTCCTTTTTCATTTCCATTTTGTATTTCTCTTCCTTAAAACATTGAGGACAATGTTTAGTTTCAGTATGGGGGGGAAACAATATTCTTTCCATTCTCATTTTTTTTCAAGTATGCTATTTTCCCTTTCATTGTTATTTCCCTTTCTCATTATAAAAAAAAAAAAAAAAAAAAAAAAAAAAAAAAAATTATTATAATATATTTATTTTAAGCTAAGTTCCTAAGTGTGAAAATTTTCTATTATCTATTCCCCTCAATTTCCTGAGCCATAACAAAAATTTTAACACACCCAATAAATATAAAGGTTGCTTACTTTATAAAACTTGAGTGAAATCAAAACAAAATCATTACCATAACAACGCTCTGAGAACCTCAATATGTTAGATCAGGATAAGTACCTATTATACCGATTCCTTGAACTTTTAGTTCTATGGCAACCCCAAGTAGTTTATACAGAAGTCAGCACCATCTTAATAGCAAACTACGTGGAGAGCCGATGAATATAAGTGAATGATCCCCAAAGTAACCTAAGATACATAAATATATCAAGAAATGCACTAATTAAATTAGGTGATCCTTACCAGATCATTTAATCTAAAGGTTGCAGATCATGCAAAAGCACAATACGAAAGACCCATTACGAGTTGGTTCAGTAGGAATCTGGTACTGAACTTGGTAGGGCGGACTACGGTTCGATCCCCCGCAATTTGCAATGGACTGAATAATGAAGTTATCCGACTTATGTACCAGAACTTCTAGCTAAAAGCGGATCATAATCACTAACCGATTACTCCACTATGTGCGCGAAAAGATAAAGGGCTTAATGTGATTTCGCTAGAATGAAAACGGGTAAAATAAGACTAAAGGAACCAGGATAGCTATCATAGGGTACTTGAACTGATTGGCATAAGGTAGGGTTATCTAAGTTGTAACGGTAGTTGTTGATGTCAAGATTAAACTCGAGTCCTCCTAAACAAAAATCCATTTGCAACCTAGTACGAATTGAGGTGTGCTTTGAAATTTCATCTAGCTAAAACCTTTAACAAGTTCTATACTGAATTTTGCTTGAGGACAAGCAAAGATTTAAGTATGGGGGAGTTTGATAACACGAAATTATATCACATTTTAAGACTTAATTTAATTAGATTATATTATCATTTACTTTAATTTATCCCATTTTATCAGATATTATGCAGTATTTCTTTTCTATTCACATCAGGTACCCATTTTGAAGCAAAAGTGAAAAAGGGAAGAAAAGGGGGTGTAAAAAGCAATGAAAAGGAAACAAATAACCAAGACCAAGCCCAGCCCAAAAGAAAGCGCACGTTGCCCCTGTGACGGGCGTCACAAGGGTTGTGACGAGCGTCACGCGAAGTAGCCTTGTGACGGACGTCACACATGGTGTGACGAACGTCACACCAGTCCTCTATATTTTTGGCGCAAGGAACTCAACTGACCACGTTGAAGCCTACTTCCACGCACGCTTAACCCTCGGAACGAGACCACGCACACGGAAACCCTTGAAAAGTAGTTACACCAGCAGCTGTATAAATAGCAGCTAATTGGGAACTTCCAAACGGACAGTTTTTGCACGCTCAGTTTTGCGGAAGCTCTGCCAAATTTACTTTTCACGCCTTTGCTTATTTTTCTTCCTTTCCAGCATTGTTCATTTTATTTATTTCTTTTGCAAGCTTTACTTTCTTTTTCCCCTTGCAAATTTACCTTTCCTGTTTTAGCTTTTAGATATTTTTCGCATAATAGTTTCTACACCGGAAACTATTGTGCAACTTTATACCGGATTTAACCTTACGTTATATTCGAGTTTTATTTCCTTGACTTAATTTACTGCTTAATTGAAGAATCGAAGAACAAATCCTACCGACTTGTGGTGGAGTGTTCAAGACCATTGTATTACGCATTCAGGTTCTTTAATTGTTATTTAATTTTTTTTATGTTTTATTCTATTGTTTATTCATATTGCCTGCCTGGAATGAGTCTGTTTATGCATGATATAAATTCTTATTTATTTAGCATGTCTGGCTAATTTGCCTAGGTATCGGTATGTAAAGTAAGCAGAATAAGGGGTCGAGACTGAGTCGGTCCATCTAAACTTAAAATTAGAATCAATCTTTTTACGGTCTCAACTTACAGGTTTAATAACAAGATTTTTTACAAAAAGTAAAGGACATAAAGAAGTTAAAACCAACAGAGCGAGAGTTTGAGGTTTTGACTGGACAGTGTGAGTTAGGCATTAATTCTAGATCAGGGCGAGAGCAAGTTTTAGAGTTAATTAAATTCTGACCTTTTCCAAAAAAGTATTTTTAAAGATTGAATGTGAGGACGAGAGTTAAGCATTTGGATTTAATCATATAACCTAAGTCAATAGAGCGAGAGTTTGAGATAAGGGTGTTTAAAACGGTCAGTATTTTCTTAAAAGGAGTTTCTGCAACTTTATTGCTTTCAAAATATGGTTTTTGACTTAATTATAAGTGACAGCAACATTAATATAAAATCATGGTTTATTCAACAGAGCGAGAGTTTGAGATAAAACCTTTAACCAATAAAGTTAACTGAAACGATTTATTTTAAAAACCTAGATACCGACAAAGACTTGATTCCCTAGTTTTGACGAACTACATACCGATATCCGTTTTATTAATATTTAATCTAGATATTAGTTTAGCTCTTAGTTTTTCCCCAAACAATCAAACATTTTCACCTTAGATTTACGTAGTAACTTTAGATAACGGTATATCGATTCATAAGTCCCTGTGGGATCGATATCTTTTAAAACTACGCGATAGAACTGTGCACTTGCAGTTTGTATCCCATTCTCGACTCACACAGTCGAGCGATCATTATATCGTATTGTATATTATTTTGTGACATATTTTTGTGCAATTTGGGATTACTGTATTATATGTAATGATTAAATTGCTTGAATATTAATTCCTTGTATGCTTGGTGATCTTTGTGAGATGAGTTCTATACCCGAACTCGAGTGCACATAGGATAGGAGAATGACATAGTCTTGTTGACTTATGTGGAGTTATTCCTTAGCAAGTTGACTTGCGAGCCCATTCACTTGGTGGAGGTCATGTTGGGATCAATAATGTCACACAAGTAGTTGTAGTTAGACATTACTCTTTCCAATAGATACCTTAGAAGCCAAGGACCTTAGTTTACCAAGCCCATCTTGGCCTATTTTTAGGACGTAGTGCGAAGGTCGTTCAAGTGTAAGATTTGATACGATTGTTACGCGATACTACACTCATAAGAGTCTCTCTTAAGAATATTTTTGGAATACGAGTAGTCGTTTATCCGATAATATCCGAAAGATGGGATGATGACTATGGGAACCTCTTGTAGAACATGTTTGGCAGGTTTAAACCCTAGTACACTCCCTTTGGGTGGTTCTTAACCGAGACTCCAGGCTCGTGAATAACAACAAACCCTTGATTCATGGTTGATCCGTTCATGGATCCTTAATATCAATGGAACTTGGGTGTTGATAAGGTGTAAACCATAATCCACCAAAATGGATGATTGATATTAAGGATGACATGATCCATCCCATGACCTTTCTTTGGTGTGCTTTGCTTGATCCTTGAGTGTGTTTGTTGCATTCATGCATTCATGCACCCATTTGCATTCATATCATCAATAATGAGAAAATTTTCAAGGAACTTAAGAGGTCTATTTGCAAATTTTCAGACATGGAAAGACAAAGAAGGAATACAAAGAAGTACAGTTCCAGACAACCCGACTTGAAAGAGCTAAGGAATTTGACATCCTATGTATTAGATCCCTTGAGTTTCAAGGCTCGTTTTAGGAAGCTTCTATCTATTCTGACTACTCAGGTGGACGAAGGCTTGATGAGTGTATTGGTGCAGTTTTATGATCCCTTGTACCGTTGCTTCACATTTTCGGATTTTCAACTTTTGCCCACGCTTGAGGAGTATTCCCACCTTGTGGGTATACCTATTCTAGACCAGTTGTCATTCAGTGGCTTAAAGAGTGTTCTTACTTCTCAAGAGATAGCTGATATGTTGCATATAGATGAATCTCTGGTTGGTGCTCATATGACTACCATAGGAGGAATTCAAGGTCTCCCTTCTGAGTTCCTCATTGATCAAGCTACTATTTATGGGAAGGCCATGAGTGAGGACACCTTTGAAGCCATATTTGTACTTCTTATCTATGGGCAAGTGTTATTCCCCAACATCGACAAGTTTATGGATGTGAACGCTATTAGGATTTTCTCTACTCTTAATCCCGTTCTGACTCTGTTGGGTGACACTTACTTTTCTTTGCATATGAGGAATGCAAAGGGTGGTGGTACCATTGTGTGCTGTTTGCATCTGCTGTACAAGTGGTTTATTTCGCACTTGCCGCAGACAGTCGCCTTCAAGGAGAACAAAGGATGTCTACGGTGGTCCACGAGACCTATGTCTCTCATCAATGATGATATCTTTTGGTACAACCGTGTGTATGATGGTATGCAAATTATCGACTCTTGTGGTGAATTCTCCAATGTGCCTCTTCTTGGTACGTGTGGTGGGATTAACTACAACCCTATTTTGGCACGTCGTCAGATTGGGTTACCCCTAAAGGATAAACCTAATAACATTCTGTTGGAGTGTGTGTTCTTTCAAGAGGGTTAAGATCCCCAAGGCTTGAAGGGCAGGATGGTCTGCGCTTGGCGCAAGATCCATAAGAAAGGAAGGAAGGAGCTAGGTCCGAAGAACTGTATCGCTTTGGAGCCTTATACCTCTTAGGTTAGGAGGAGAGCTTCCGAATATCTCATGCCTTATGAGTATCCAAGACCTACCCCTTTGGTTGTGGTTGGGCCTTCAACCCTCCCTGACCAAGGAGTAGAAGAGTTGAGAGACAAAGACCGTTCACGTGCATGGATCCGTGAACGAGAGGAGTTGCTTCAACAGATCAATGAGAAGGACGCTTTGATAGAGTTCCTTGAGCACCAGGTTATTGATGATCCTGATGATGCGTGGACTTCTCTACTTCCTCAGTCTTCTATGTTTTGGAAGAGGAAATATGATCGACTCGCCAAGGAGAAGGCAAATATGGAGGCAGCCTATGAGAGGGAGGTGAAGAGGCTTCGTACATCTTATCTTCCTGTGTCCAGAGCTTTAGATGATTGCTTCTAGGGTTCCATAGGATGTTCATTTTCCTTTCCTCTTGTATTCGGTTACCAAGACTGTACTTCTTTGGTGTAAAAATGTTTCCAGATATTATTTGATGAGACATTTCCATATGTGAATGTTTAATACTTCCAATATTTGCAAATAGGACTCTAAAGTTCCTCTGATAAAAAATAAATCATATGCATTGCATGCATCATGTGCATAAGCAGGTTTTGCTCCAAGCTTCTTGTTCTATGGTCTAACTCTGTGTTATTCATTTATTTTGAAGACAAGCTGACTCACCGGTACTACACCAGAGCCAGCATTTCAAGACTGATGGATCATTTAGAATAAGAGAACCGCGAGTTGAAGGAGAAGTAGCCAGATTGACTGCCCTGATGGAGTCATTCATGGCTGCCCAAAGCCAGTCTTCTCCGACACCTTCAACTCCTCCCCAGAGGACATTCATTTCTGAGATTGACTCATCAACTGTGCCTGCGGCCAGCGCACACTTTGCTCTGAAGGCCATGCCAGCCGGATTTCCGTGGGGGATGCCTCCTAATTTCATGCCTGAGGGTCCTGCTTCCACTTTTGCTTCTCTATCGGCATCTAGCCCGGTCCTTGCCGTTCCTCCTCCTGTCGTGCATACTATGCCCAAAGTAGACGACACCATCTATCATTCTGAGCCGTCTGAGGGCCCGGATGTCTATGACAAGATGGACACTATGAACGATCAATTTCTTGAACTCCGCAAGGAATTGAAAACTCTTCGAGGAAAGGATCTTTTTGGCAAGTCTGCTGCCGAACTCTGCTTGGTCCCGAATGTGAAGATCCCTATGAAGTTCAAGGTCCCTGACTTTGAAAAGTACAAGGGAAATACTTGCCCTCTCAGCCACCTGGTCATGTATGCCAGGAAAATGTCGACTCAGACCGACAACGACCAACTGCTCATCCACTACTTTTAGGACAGTTTGTCCGGTGCTGCCCTACATTGGTATATAGGCTTGGAAAGTGCGAACATCCGATCCTTCAACGACCTTGGCGAGGCCTTCGTCAAGCAATACAAGTATAATATGGATATGGCTCCCGATAGGGATCAATTGAGGGCCATGTCCCAGAAGGACAAGGAAACATTCAAAGAGTACGCCCAGAGGTGGCGAGAGGTGGCAGCACAGATCGTGCCTCGCTAGAAGAGAAAGAGATTACCAAAATCTTTTTGAAGACCTTGAGTTCTTTTTATTATGAGCGGATAATTGCCAGCGCTCCTTCTGACTTCACCGAGATGGTGAATATGGGGATGCGACTGGAAGAAGGAGTAAGGGAAGGGCGCCTGGCCAGAGAAGAAGGCTCTTCTACCAAGCGGTATGAGACGTTTGGGAAGAAGAAAGATGGCGAGGCAGATGTTGTGACCTCCCATATAAAACCAAGAAGACCCTCTGTGAGGAGGAAGACCGTGCGTCCGGCCGGTAACCAGCACCAGGTGACTCATATAGCACCTGTTTTCATAGATAATCAACAGGTGCATGTGTGGAATGATATGAAAAAGGAGATTTTGGCTTATCCTTTGCAGAAGGTATTTGCTCATCTTTATCAGAGTCATATCCAATTCCTCTTTTCTTATTGTGACTAACACAATAAATCATAGAAGCCATTTTGCTTCTTTCAAGCCCATTTTTCAGAAATTTCTGAAATGCCTTTTCATATTTGTATATGATGGTGTCATAAGTTGGTGGAGCTTTGGATAGAGTTTCTTTAAGTTTTTAAAATTTTTTAGTTGAAAATTCATTTTCTTTTTCTAAAACAAAAATGTTTCCTTTTAGTTCAAAAACTTCTATTTCAAGCTTATCACATTCTTTAATAGTTTCTTCATGGACCCTTTTTAGGACCTTGAATTTTTGTTGAAGCTTCTGATAGGAGTTTAGAGATTCTGATAGGCAAGCTTCTAGATCAGAGAGAGAGAGAGAGATCAGAAAATAACTCTTCAGAGTCAGATTCCTTTTCAGATGTACTTCCAGATGTGGTAGCCATGAGTGTGACATTTGCCTGTTCTAGTTTAGAGTCTATTTATGAGGCATCAGATTCAGAGTCATCCCAGGTAGCCATGAGTCCCTTCTTAGTTTTGAAGGAGTTTTTCTTGAATCCATCTTTTCTGGAACTATCTTTCTTGAGCTTGGGACATTCGTTTCTGTTGTGTCCTGGTTCTTTACATTATAGCAAGTTATCTCTTTGCTTGGTCTTCTTCTGGAAGTAGATTCTGAACAATCTCCCTTCTGTCTGGGTCTTCTGAACTTGTTATTCCTTTTTCTCCAGAGTTGTTTGACTCTTCTAGATAAAAGATATAACTCTTCTTCGTCATCAGAGTCGTCTTTTTCAGAATCATCATCTTCTTCTTCAGCTTGAAGAGTTATGTTTCTTTCTGGCTTGCGTCTTTCTAATATGGACTTCAGAGCCACTGATTTGCTTTTCTTTTGAGGTTTGTCTTCCTCTAACTCTATCTCATGACTCCTAAGGGAGCTGATGAGTTCTTCCAGGCTTATATTGTTCAGATCCTTTGATAGCTCTAAGGTAGTGACCATCGGTCTCCACTTCTTTGGTAGACTCCTGATAATCTTTTTGACATGATCTACAATTGTGTAGCTTTTGTCCAGAACCTTGACTCCTACAATTAAAGTTTGAAATCTAGAAAACATTACCTCTACAACTTCATCGTCCTCCATTTTGAAGGCTTCATATTTTTGGATTAGGGCCAGAGCCTTAGTCTCTTTGACTTGATTGTTGCCTTCGTGAGTCATCTTTAGGGAGTCAAATATTTCTTTAGTTGTTTCCCTGTTGGTGATCTTTTCATATTCATTGTAGGATATGGCGTTCAGCATGATCGTTCTGGCTTTATGATGATTTTTGAAGTCACGCTTCTGATCATCACCCATTTTGTTCCTAACAGTGACAACTCCAGGAGTAGATACTGGTGATTCATAACCATTTGTAACCATGTCCCATAAGTCAGTGTCAAAACCTAGGAAGAAGCCTTCGATTCTGTCCTTCCAATAATCAAATTTCTCTCCATCAAAGAATTGAGGTTTGGCGTTGTAGTTGTCTCTTTCATTGGTGCTAGTCATGATGTTTTTCTCACGCTGGATCTCACTACATTGTTAAGTGTTTGATTTGAAAATCAATAAAAGATCCGGAGCTCTGATACCAATTGAAGGTAGAGAAAAACAAGAAAGGGGGTTTGAATTGTTTTCATAGACAATAAAAACTTTTGGAGTTTCTACAAACACAATTTTAAAGACAAACAACACAAAAGTTATTCTGGTTCGCTTGAAATTCAAAGCTACTCCAGTCCACCCTACCAAGATGATTTCTCCTTCAAAAAGGACTTAATCCACTAATCTGAAAGATTACAACAACGTCTAAGAGTACAAAGCTCTCTTAGCCCTCTCATGTCTACAGACTTCACAAGTCACTTGAGGAAATATTACAACAAATATTATAGAAATACAATAAGTTGTTTAATGCTTCTAGGTAAGCAAAACGAACACAGTAAGAACAATTGAATCTCACACTAATAGCAAAAACTCGTGTGAAAAAGTGAAGCAAGAATTAGTGAGTATTTGAAATTTGATGAGCAAAATTCTTATTGAGTATTTTCGTATGTTGGTATGATGATGGTTGGACCTTTTTATAGTGCTTGGAGATGATATTGTTGGATGGAGCATTTATGCTGATATCTTGCCAATGATGGGGCTCAATTGTCATTAAGTTTATTGTCCTTTCCATAGCATTTTAGGAGAGTACTTAATTTTCTCCATATATAGATTTATACCATTTTGGAATACTTCACTGTTAAGTCTTGGTCTGATTTGATTGGTGAGAGTCAGAGTGCACGGAGTTCAGATACTTCACTCAGATCTTGTATCCTTCAGATAGTTGCCTGATGTTTCCGTTAGAAGCTCTTGATTAACCTTTGACTTGACATTCCTCGGATATAGTGCTCCTTAGAGACTTCAGATGAGGGATCTTTTAGATCCAGAAAGTCAGAGTCGCCAGAGCGACGCTTTTAGCTTTTAGTTTAGCTGTTATGGACTTACTTAACACTTAGAGTTTGTTCCATCAGATGCATTTAACGTTAGAGTCCTCCACACTTAGAGAATTTTATCAGGGTACCAAAATGTTGAAGGAGAATTGCCATCCAAGGCGCAGCGGAATTTAAAATTTTCTCCATTTAGTGATCCTTACGAATGGGCATGATCAGTGATAGAATCGTTACCTCTTGTGGCGATTCAAACCTTTGTTGTAGATCTCTTGTAACGATCAAAACCTTGGATACAAATCCACGGGGCGATCACAAACGTTGAACGATGACAACGTCTCTACTCGGTCCACACGAACGGATTCCTTCAATCGCAGTGCTAGCTGTTATGAATAAAGGCTTTGAGCGAGAGAAAGAGAGATACGAAATTCCAACTCTTCAGTTGTGTTGTATTCCCATACAATGCTTCTGCACAAGAGCTCTATTTATAGAACCACTTGTGTGGGCTGCAAGCTAAAAAGCCCACTCAAGTGTATATTGCCCTTATCTTACAATATGCCAAAATCACTTAAGCTCGTGGTACCTTACCATATTTCGTATTCTACTCAAGGGAACCATACATTATGGTATTCCTTAATTATTCTATTTCTCATCAATCCGTCCTTTGTGTGTGACCTTATAGGTTTTCGCGGCGTTGGCAATTATATTAAATCACGCATTTAACATAATAAACAGTGAGCGGTATCTAGCAACACATCACTACTACCCAAGACACGAAAATGTCATGTGATCTGACAAAACCTCCTGTGATAATAATTATGTGTATAATTACCCTATTGCCCTTATGTCTATATTGAACACAAGGTATAGACCGTGTCATCCTTGTCCAGTTCAATATTGGGCCCATAGACATTTATCCTGTTACGCAGGATGGGCAAATTCCATCTAGGACACTCATGTCCCTCAGCATGCTTTGTGGAGTACCCATCAACTGTCTTTATGGTCATCCAGTTACGGACAACGTTGGATCAACAACAAAGCACTCGACTCTACATCTAGGGTCCATAGTGGTTTCAGGTCGAAGAGTGGTATACACTATTATCACCATGAGAATAACTTATGACACTTTGCATAACTTTCTATATAGTATTCTCATAGCGGGTCAATCCAGTATAAATATTACTCTTAATATTCATACCTATGTTTAAGACTTGATAACTCTTTATCCATGATCCATGAGATGTGATCATCAGTCTACAAACATAATAGTCTTAATGCTTTAATGTTATCCCACTTCATACTAAAGCTTGACAACGGATACTTTAAGAATAGTGTCCTTATGTTTAATGTGGTCTCATGATCAAGTCATACTTGATGCATTTAAGCGGACTAGCTATTCTAGGGACTTTATTAAACAACCGTAATAAAGAAAAAGCCTTTTATTATTAATAAATAATTCGATACAAGTACCAAAAGTATTGGCCTCTAGGGCTTACACCAACAAATGTTTCATCCTTTGTTCTCATCAAAACTTAAGGATAAATTGCAATACCAAAATCTTGTTTTAACACTCCTAGTAGCAAAGGGAATCTAAAAATTTCTTGGTGTTCTTGCCTCTCCCATAACTCTAAGTTTCCAATGTTATTCTTGCGTTTTTTGCTCCAACTTCCAAAAACACGTACTATAACCTCTATCCCCTAACAATTCTCTTTTTTATCCAAAAAGATAATTCCTTCATTAGGCTATCCTCATCTTAACCTTAATATACTTCTTATAATGTTTACTTTGTCCTCACTTACTCAACATAAGCCCAATATTGCCCTTAAAATCTCTACATGCTCCTTTTTCCTTATTATTTTATTAAATAATCAATTAAATCGTAATTATTTTAATTATCTAAAATAAATCTAAATTATTCTAGATTAATCCTATGGTCACAACCCCTTAATTATTCTCCCATCTCAAGGACACATACCCCACCAACACACAATAATAAAATAATAAAAAAAATTACATAATTCTAAAAAAATACATAATTAAATCAAAAGGACTTACATAAAATAAATTACTAAAATTGGAATGTTACAACTCTCCCCCACTTAAAGAATTTCCTCCCTTGAAAATTACCTCAAGTGAACAAATTCGGATATGAATCCCTCATCTGGCTCTCAAACTCCCAAGTTATGCTCCCACCAACTGGTCCTCCCCACACTACCCTCACCAAGGATATCTCTTTACCACGTAGTTGTTTCACTTCCTGATCCTTGATCTGTATGGGTGATGTCTCAATAGTCAGGTTATCTCTCACCTGCATATCATCCAATTGGATCACATGAGGCGGATCCATTATGTATCTCCTCAACTGAGACACATGAAACAGATTATGAAGATTAGAAAGCGGAGGTGGCAAGGCAATTCGATAGGCCACCTCTTATATCCACTGCATAATCTGGTAAGGACCAAGAAAATGCGGTGTGAGCTTTCGAGACTTCAAAGCTCGACCAACACCAATTATCGAAGTAACTCTCAAAAACACATGGCCTCCCTCTTGGAACTTAAGTGCTTTCCTTCATCTATCATGATAACTATTTTTGCGACTCTAAGAAGATATCATCTTCTCCTAAATCACTTTGATTTTCTCTGTGGTCTGTTGGACAATCTCAGGTCCAATCACCGCACCCTCTTTTAACTCATACTAACACAAAGGTGTCAGATAAGAAACTCAATTCAAACCCTTTTTCTTGTGTTTCTTGAACCTTCACGACCTGCACCGACCAACTATTGCCTGCCATGTTGCCCTGCATAGTAGATAACGTTGCACCACGCACTTGCACTACTACAACTTCGCATGCGCACCTAAGCTAGTGTGGCACTATCGCTACATCGCGGACCCACCTATGTGCGACTGCATTGTTACGGCTTCCTCCACGCGCACCTTTGTTGATCACGAACATGTCACCACGCCGCGACACACTGTACTGTAACACACTAAAACCTGGGGGGTCGCAAACAAAAGAATAAAATCCACACATTTTAGGATGCTACTCAAAAACTAACATGCACTTTCCAATTAACTTGCTAACTTGCATCGAAACTTAACAGGAATTTAAATCACCAAAGGAGTGACTGGAACATTTAATTCAGGTGTTGGATAAGGGATATCCACCATAACAATATCCTCTTCTTTTCTTATTGGGCATCCAATTTGAATCGTACCCTGGTCAATAAACTATTGCACACAATTCTTCAAACTTGCATAAAATTCCCTGGATTAGAGACACAATCCATGCAATCATCATGGTTTGTTGGGATCAAACCATGCTTCAATAGTTGTTCCCCTATAACAGATATAGGGGTTTGGATCTCCTCCACTCTCAATCAATTCTTGACTATTAGCCCCCTCAACATAATTAATAGATGGCCTTGAATGCATCGACTTTGGATTTGTCTTCACATTTGTGCTCGTGGGTGTGAATGTGACTGCTTTGGAATCAATCAACTTTGGGACCCTATATTTGAATGTGTTATAATTGTTTATGGTCTGCCTTGTTGCACCCATATAGTAATCACACCGAGCGTTGGCACTATAGCCTGGTGGGTAAGGGGCATAAGTCGACCTTGATTCTTTTAGCGTTAGCAGTCCACTTTTAAGCAAATATAGAAAAATATGGTTCTAAGGCATGGACAATGGATCAAATTTCCGTTCAGGCTTTCTAGGCTTGTATGGTCGTTGTTATGGAGCATTTTGTTGGTACTGTTGTTGTGGTTAATAAGTTGGTTACCGATACAGTTGTTGTTCTGGAACCTGTTGTTAATACTAGTTGGATGCAATAGCTGCAATCTATGATACGACACCAGAACAGGATGCTGAGCTTCATTCCTCCTTGACCCCGTTATAGCATTAGTTTGTCCTATTTTATTTTTAGGAAAGTTGAAGTAAGTCTTTTTCCCCCACTCGAGTCACTGCAGTACTCGGCAACTTTCCCTTTTCTACGTGGCTTTGTATTCTTTCTCTAGAAGTGACTATGTTAGAGAAAGTTGAGAATGAAATCCCAACCATCTTCTCAAGGTATTGAACTTGTAAAGTTCCCATGAACATATCTATCAACTCCTCATCATCTGGATGGAACCACCCCCCTTGAGTTATATCCTCATTGGGTTGAGTCTCATTTGACTGTTTATTTCTAGTTCTTACCTAGATAGATCTTTTGGTCTCCAAGAGTTTATTACCCAGTAACTGGTAATATCCTTCTTGATGTTAAGTCTATCCTTGATAGGTTTACCTTAACCGGTAACGGATACTCTTTGCGGTGAGTCTATCCTTAATATGTTCACCTTAACCGGTGACTGATATTCTCTCTTTAGTCTTCTACCCAGTAACTGATATTTGTAAATCCCATTTCTCCCCGACAGTTTATCCTTGATATGCTCACTTTAACTGGTGACGGGTATTCTCTACTCTTTAGTCTTCTACCCAGTAGCAAGTAGTTGTAAATCCTATTTCTTCATTTTTCGCTAGTAGGCTATTATTACTCAGTAACCGGTAATGGGTATTCCTCATTTTTCTCAGTGATACATCCTTGATATGTTTACCTTAACCGGTAACGAATGTACCTCTTCCCGAGTGTCTTATCTTCCTACCCAGTAGCAGTTGGTAGTAATATATCTCTCTTACTCCTGTGTTGATGTTTTTTCTTCCTTAGCTGAGTCTGGATTCGTATTTCTTTATGAAATCGAATTTCCTTTTGTTCGAGTATTTCAGTTTTGTTCTGATTTACACCTTTTCCCAGTTTTTGTTTCTTGCTGTGTTGGTGTTATCCCGATACATACAGATTCTTTTTCCTAGTCCGAGTATTTCCATTGATTTATTTTCATGGAAATCCCCTCGCGTCTCCAGTAGTTTTAAGTCGTAGCCTGGCCTACGCATAACTTTCATCCCCAGAGTCTATGTCTCCTCGGTGAGTTTTCCTTATGGAATGCTTTGTGCTCCTGTGGACTTTCAGTCTCTTCTGAATTCTTTTCCTTTGTGGTAATATATTCCCCATAAAGATTATTTTTGCGTTGATATCATATACATCATGAGGTCTCTTAGGGACCAAAATTTGTTTCTTGTTATTGTTATTTAAGTCTATTCTACTGCGTTGATACAAAGAATTTAACCTTCACATCCCCAGATAGAATGGCCTTAAATAGGGGCAGTTGTAAGACCCCAATTTTAACCCCTAAGATCCCTCATGCCATCTCATTAACATGACATTAGCATTGAGATCACATCTTGGTATCCTCCTCACTTATAATTCATTGGGTTTGCATTGGGAGATATCACCAAGCATGTTTCATTGTATCACACTTTATTTTCTTTTGTTTACTAACCAAAATCCAAAAATATGTGTAGTATAGTTTTATTTCTTTTGTAGGTAGTTTATGCATCCACTTGTGCCTCATCAAGCTCACAACTAGGGTTTGAAACCCTCAATGAATTGGATAAAGTTAAAAAAGGTCTACATTGATTCAAAGCATCATATATGGATCCCATTGTTCTTTATTTGTCAATTTGATCAAGAGTTCATCAGCGTTTGAAGCTTGTTTGTCAAGGAAGACCTAATTCATCTGGGTATCTTATGCGCCTTCCTCGGTAAGTTTCTTCAACAATTGGTCAAATATATCAAGGTATACTCAATTTACTT
This sequence comes from Lathyrus oleraceus, assembly GCF_024323335.1. Classification (NCBI taxonomy): domain Eukaryota; kingdom Viridiplantae; phylum Streptophyta; class Magnoliopsida; order Fabales; family Fabaceae; genus Lathyrus; species Lathyrus oleraceus. The sequence continues at coordinate 234,344,152 of NC_066579.1, forward strand.
CATAATAAACATATATGATCCTCCATGATCCCCAAAGAGCAAAGGAACTCCAAGTTTGCAAGTTGGTTCAAGAAGGTTGACTAGAAAAGTCAACTGGTCAAATATAGGGTTACCCTAACTCCTACAATTTTTATTATATGAAAATGATTCCAACAGAAAATTTACTAATTATTACATACCAAACAACTTTCATGTTGTCATCAAGAGCTAATTTTTCTTGGAAAGCCATTTTTATGGTGAAAGATTATAGGTCATTTTGTTTATGCCCTAGATAGAAGGTCAACTTCCTAGAACCATAACTTCTTCAATTTTTATGATATGAAGATAATACAAGTTTCATAATCCATTTCAATATGTATTATACAACTTTTATTCTTTGATAATGGTCAAATTCCACTTGCAAGGGCATTTACCAAGAGGAAACATTATAGGTCAATTTGGGTCATCATCATTGAACAAGCAATTTTCCTCAACTTATAAAATCCTTAACTCTATCATGTATGCTCCAAATGGTGTAAAATTTATGTTCAAATTGAATCTAATTTAAATAGCTACAACTTTTAAGAAGGAACCAAAGTCATTTGATGCTCATATCAAAAGTTATTCAAGGTGGAAAAAAGGGTCATTTGACTTTTAACTTAGAAAATTTCCAAGTATGTTTGATTCCTTCAACTTAAAGGCTAGAATTAATCATTATCCAAGATTCAAATGGGAAAAGTCCCAACATCAAAGTTGTTCCCCATGATGGTAGCTTTCCAAAGAGTCCAAGATCATTGAATTTAGATCAAAATTGAGGGATTATGTATGGTTTGTTTGCATGGCCCAATTTGGAAACTTTTGAACTCAATTATCACACATCTTTGCATGCTTCCATGTTATGATCTTAGCATCAATTGTACACAAATTTGGAGTGGATTACATCATCATTTGGGCCTAAGCACATGCCGATGCACCCATGCACACAACTTGTTATTTTTGGATTCAAATTTCAGAAGGTGTGGAAATGAATACATGATCCTATAAATACAAGTGAATTGCATCAGATTGAGGGAGAACCTTGCCCAAGCTCTGCCTAGCAAACCCCTAGCCACCATTGAAAGAACACCTTGTAAATTTCTTTGAAATCGAACTTATAGTTCAAATTCTGTTTGTGAACTTGAACTCCAAGGATTCACATCCTTTTTCATCTCAATCATCTCCTACAAGCAAGAGGAAGCAAGGCCAGGTGTAATTGCATCGAGGTCTAGCTTCAAATTCACCACCCGAAGGTGAATTTTCTCAAATTTCACTTCTTTGATTCTCACTCATTTCTTGACATTTCTGCTTAATTTTTTGTTGGTTAAAGTCCTACTAATGTAGGCATTGAGATTGATTTTCTTTGAGGTTGAATCGAAGCAACTCATTTATGAAACCTCAGTTTTCAACTCCACATATCTTCTTATAGAGTGAGAGTTGGAGAAATTGGAGGTCATATTCGAGATCCTCATGATTTTCTCTTCAAAATAGTGTATAATCCAGTAATTTTTGTGACACTTTGATCCTGACCAGTCTGGTGACATGGCCGAAGAAGATGACCGGAGCTAGGGCTCTGATGGTGCGCTAACATAGTCTAGGCCATCTGATCCTTGGTCAACGTTCTAATCCGAGCCACCCATACTAATTGCCATCCATGCGCGTGTTGACTTTGGTCCATGGTAGATGTGATGCGCTTGGCCATCAGATATGCCACATCAATTAATGAGGGAGATCTGATGGCCCTCGTTTTTTCTGATTTAATTCATTTTCCATTTAATATTTTAAATACCATTTTCTCATTTAATTCGCTATAAATTCAATTTTAATCCAAAAAATATGAGACTTTCACCAAAATTTCATAAATAATTTCCTCTTCCCATTTCTGAATTAAAATTAATTTTTGGATTGAGTTTGATATTTTTAGTGAATTTTGTTATTTTTTACTTGTTTTTAATTAATTTTAAATACTTCTGACTTTAAAAAATTCCCCAAAAAAATTAGTCAAAGGTCCTTTGACCTTGTTTGCCTTATGATAAATCCATTCGCCATTTATTTGGTGATTTGAAGGGTTTTGAGGTTTTTGACCTTTTAAAATGTATTTCTCTTCATTTAAAAATTGAATTTAAATTGTTTAATTGCTTTAATATTTTGTTGAGCCATTTTATTGACTTTGTGTTAACTCAACTTCTATTTGGCCTTGATCTTGTTTAAATTGGACTTTAATTTGATCAATACCATTGTATTTAGGGGGTTGATGAAGTTTGAACGTCATCCCTCAAGATGAATGGATGGTATTGATCAAGTGAGGTTCATCCTTTGATCAATTTGGGATCTCTTCTACTTCATCTTCTTATCTTTTTTCCCAATCCATCCATGGCCAATGATTTCTCAAATATCAAATGCTATTTGATTCATCAATGAGCTTATGTCATATGAATCAACATGAGCTTGATTGAGATAGGTATATCCCTGCTTATTTTAGTGTATGGTATGCTTTAGGAGCTTGGTTCTTTACACCTTGTCTCTAACATGCATTAACACCAATATTATCATTGCCCGACCTCAGATAGTTGTGACTTTTACATAAGTCCAATTATGATTTCTTAACATAGCGCTAAATTTGTCCCGAAAGCAATAACATTTTTGAAAGTAAGATTGTAAATCTCCCATTCCTCATGGTATTGTGTGAAGATTTTACCTCTTTTTCATCTATGAGAGCTACTGGCATACTTTTTTATTTTGTCCAAGTTAGAGCCCTTCTCATAGATGATGTCTAGGTCCATATCTTCATGCTTGTGAGTGGATGGTTGAGCGTTCTCCAAAGAATGACTTAAACAATTGTCTCTTTGACTAACATTCACTAACATTTGTTTGTATTGACTTTATTTTTAATTTCATTTACTTTAATGTAGTTTAAATTCTTGCAATTTATCATTCATTGTCATTTATATTCATACAAGTTATATTTGTGCTTGTGATATACTTCGTGTTTGTGACTTTGTTTTGTTTGAGGTCTTAGGACCTTAAAATACTTAATAACAACAAAACACTAAAAAATACATTGGTGGGCTGTTGGACCTCTGTCTGAGACTTGATATGAACTTTTGGACTTAGAGTAGGCAACATCCCTGGGCTATGGAGCAACTTGGCCAATGCCATTATTTGAGCCATTTTCTTGGCCAATGTCATTCCTCTAATACGATCATTGAGAGACTCCTTTAATTCATCTGTTATACTCATGCTGTCTTGTCTGGATTATTATATTGGTTTATTGATATCATTTGATGTTTCTCTTTGAGTATGTTTCAAGGGATATTTCATTTGATACATCTAAAAGACATTGAAGATCGCTTGCTTTTGGAGTGCTTGCTTGGATGTTTGGTTATCTTTATGTGATACCATTTGGTTTTCTCATTAATTGCTTGGATGATTATGATTGTTGCTTGCTTAACAGTCCAAAGGAAATGGGTCTCTATCTGACACTATTATCTTGTGGATGCTTCCCATTGGTTAGATGTTTTCAACTCTAAACTTTTAAATCTTATCTAGGATAGTCCCTTCATCTCGTCTTCTCCTTCTTAAATTTCAAAGACCTCTCCCTCATTTCAAAACCTTATTTGTTTGTGTTTTCAACTTAAACTTATTTTAATGAGTAGAAACCTTTATCTTACGCCTTTGATTTTCAAAAAAAAATCTTAATCAAACTTGTAAATGAACTTAATCATATTGACCACATTTTCAAAAAGACAAAAAAAGAAATAACAACCTCATCTAATTCTTTTGGGCCATTTTGTTCCTTTTCCTTTAAATCTTTTCAAAAGAAAGCATTAAGATTTAAGTTATCTTTGATTGAGATATAATTCTCCCATTCCATGATATATTGATCGTAAGACTTTCTTTCCATTTATTAGGGGTTAGTGGCATACTTGTTGATTGAATACAAGTTGGAGCCCTCCCTCTTAAATATTATAAAGCATTCATTATCAGTGGATGTTTGGTTGAGTATTATTCCATTGATAACAAAAGATATTTAAGCTTTTGTTAAAAATCAATCCACCCATCTTTGAAATTTTTACCACAAACTACGAGGTTTTGATCCCTCATTTTTATGTTGGTACATAGGCATAGGACCGAAGGTCTTGTCAAACGCAAAAATCTAATAAATGAATTCTTTTCTCATCCCCACATACAATTTTCAACAAACATCTTTTCAACTAAAACACTTGCACACAAAAAGGGCTTCCTAGGAGTACCTAGGATACTTTGGGTGCTAATACCTTCCCTCAGTGTAACCAACCCCCTTATTATAATCAATTATATTTTATTAGTTTTGATTTGAAAACTTCTTATCTTTCGGGTTTGTTCGTACTTTTCCCTTTTCTTTTGGAAACAATAAAAGCGTGGTGGCGACTCTGGTTTTATTGATGTTGAGTTAACCGATAGCTCAGTGGTCATGAATTTACCGCTACACCTTGCTCTTAACTCAACTATTTTAGTAATTATAAAATTACCAAAATACCATTATAACACCCAAATCATAAAAAAATAACACAATTAATCAAAATAAATCATACCACGTGCAAAAATCAAATATCCTAAGACTTAATTAGAATATTAAATAAACTAGGGGTGCTACAAAAACCCCGGAATCATATGGTTGATGTTGATCCTAACTATTTCTCTCCCCTTGATCTTAAGCGAAATCAAGTGACCTAAGACTTCCAAGTCGATCCTCCGGTTACCACTACTCCTTTGACCAAACCTCGCATTCTTCAAAGCTTTCACTCGGGTGAATCCTCGTTGCGATGTCTTGTACAAAACCCCCAAATCAATCCTTGGTCTTAGAGGAAAAACCCTAACTGGTTTCATAAAAAAAACCAAAGAATACTCAACGCAACTATGATTACAACAATCCTAAATTGAACCTTATTGATCTATTCTAGATGACAATCAACAAAAATGATTGTGTAATTGTTTAATGTATGAAGAAAAAGATTGAAGATGAAGTGAAAATTCTAAGTACGTTCTTGGTTTGGATTTTTAGTGAAAATTACAAGTTTTGTAAAACGAACTTAATGTATTGACTTCAAATTCGAATGATTCAATACATAAATCTAAGGAGTCGATACATAGCCATAAGAAGTTGATACATCTAGGGTGGAGAATATTGTGTAAATAAAATCTTCAGTAGGAGTCGACTCATTCTTGTTATGTATCGACCCACACTATCAATGTATCGATACATTGAAGACATGGATGTTTATTTGAAAAGTACTTCAGATGGAGATGACTCTAAATACAAATGAGTTGAATCATTCGCATTGTGTATCAACCCATTCATCCTTTGTATCGATAGATTCACATCAAAATTGTTTTTTTTAACTCATTCAGTATGTATTGACACATAGCCATTTTGAATCGACCCATTGACTCATTTTTCATGAAAAATTAAAATTTTAACTTGTAATGGCCTATTTAATCTGATTTTAAATGTCATATTATGATGATGCACATCTTGACATAGACAGTAAGGTCCAATATATACAAATACTAAGTGGCCTAGTTTTGACATCATTCAAAACATATCTAAGAGAATAATGCACTCACTTATACCCGACTTATGCCATGGAATTAAGATTTGAGATTTTAGACATGTCGAACATATTTCCAAAAATAAGGTGAGAAGGAAAAGGAGATTCCCAAAAGAGCATATTTGGAGTAACACGTTCCTCTTCACAGTTTATTGTGTTAGCAATAGAGGTGGGGATGGTTGTTATAGGGACACCAGATACTACATAAATAATGGCATACTCTAGATTTAGTTCTTGCATATATGCATTTACCCAGAATTATTTGACCAGATTAGGGCAAGTAGGACCATGGAGCATATCAAAGACATCATCCCAACAATTTTGAGAGACAACACTTTGAAGATCAAAGCCTTGAGCCATCATTTCTTCAAAGTCAACAAGTCCTTCAATGATAACTACCAACTGGTTTTCCATACTAAGATTAGTTCTAGAGGCCATCTCAGAAGAGGATTTTCACAAAAGATATATTTTGACAAAGAGAGTAAAAACACAGTGAAAAACACAAGAAAAGATGTTCCCAAAGATATAGTTAAGTGTAATGTCAGAAAGGTGAAATACGGTTGTCTTTGCTTCAAGACCTTTAAAGGACAATATTTTTAAGAAACAAAATAGTCATAATAAAAGCAATTTAAAGAAAATGAATTTATTAAAAGTTAAGAAAAGATAGAAAGTGCTGAAGATATGACGGAGGAGAATGTTCACATAAATTAATGAGGTTTCACATCATTACCCATTAGGCAAGTGGAATTCTTAAGTGGAACAGGTGTTTGAAGAAGACAAAATAGTTTTCCATTTAAATGTTATCTGAATAAAATAATTCACTCCTGAGTCTGAAGTCTAGCCACTTTTCATTAGACAGTTTCCTAGATTCTGAATGAAGTTAGTTCTGATCAACGTCGGACTTTGATACTAAATTCAGAAGCAAGCAATATTCTTTAATAAAGACCATGTTTAGATTCTTTTTTATAAAATCAAATTTTTCAATGGCTAATGGTTTTGTAATTATGTCAGCTCATTGATGAACAGTATCAATGAATTGAATACCTGTTACACCCTTCTGAACATAATCTCTAATAAAGTGATGTTTAATTTCAATGTGCTTAGTTCTTGAATGTTAAACTGGATTCTCTGTTAAATAAATCGCAGCAATATTATCACAAACGATAGGGATATTATTTCCACAAATTTTATAATCTTGTAACTGATATTTTATCCAGAGTAGTTGTGTACAACATTTTACAACTGAGATGTATTATGCTTCTGTTGTAGATAGAGCAATAGTTGCTTGTCTTTTACTAGCCCAGGATATTAGATTTTCACCAATGAATTGACAGTTTCCACTAGGGAACTTTCTCTTAATTCTATCCCCAACATTGTCAGCATCACGAAACCCAACTAACTTATAATCTAGGGATTTTTATAAACAAGTCCTAGATTTGTTGTTCCTTTCAAATACCTAAAGATTCTCTTAACAACAGTTACGTGAGTCTCTCTAGGATCTGATTGAAATCTTGCACATAGACAAAAACTGAACAATATATTACACCTATAAGTTGTAAGGTAATGCAAGGAAACAATCATACCTTTATACATCTTCTGATCCACCTTAGTGCTACATTCCTCCTTGTTCAGACTACATGTTATATCCATAAGAGTTGTCATAATCTTCCAGTCCTCAAGATTAAACTTCTTCAGAAGCTCCTTTGTGTACTTAGACTAATGAACATGAGTTCCACTTTTACTTTGTTTGATTTGGATTCCTAGGGAGAATTTTAACTCTCCCATCATGTTCATCTCAAACTTAGCTTGCATAGTCTTAGAAAATTCTTTGCAAAGAGAGGCATTAGTAGAACAAAAATTATGTAATCAACATAAACTTTGACAATTAAGATTTCCTTATTCAGAGTCTTTCTAAATAGTGTAGTGTCAACTTGACCTTTTTGAAAACAATTTTCTAACAAGAAATTACTCAATCTCGCATACCAAGCTCTTGGAGCTTGTTTAAGTCCATAAAGTGATTTCTTAAGTTTAAAAACAAAGTATGGGTGGACTGAGTCCTCAAACATAGAGGGTTATTTGACATACACCTCTTCAGAAATAACTTCATTTAAGAAATCACTCTTGACATCCATTTGATATAAAACAATATCATGATTAATAGCATAAGAGAGAAGAAGTTTGATTACCTCTAACCTTGCAATAGGTGTACAGGTTTTAGAGAAACCTATGCCTTATAGATGATTGTAGCCTTGAGCTACAAGTCTAGCCTTGTTTCTTACCACTTCTCCTTGCTCATTCATTTTTTTTCTAAACACCCATTTTGTTCCAATAATGTTCTTCTGACTTGGTATGGGGACCAGATCCCAAACACCATTCCTATGGAACTATCTCAATTCTTCTTGCATAGCTATAATCCACTCATCATCTGATAAAGCTTCATCAATATAAGTTGGCTTTATCAAGGAAATAGATCCTAGCATAGACTTATCATCTCTGAATGTTGATATAGTTCTTAAGGGATCATCTTTATTCCTAATGATTAGCTCTTCTAGATTAGAAGCTTTATACTTGTAAGTCTACTTGGGTTGAGTTGGAAATTTTGAACCATCTTGGGCTTCTTCATAATTTACAGCTTTTGAGTGAGCTTCAGAAGTTGAGTCGACTTCTGGTTCACTAGCTTCTGCACCTCCGGCTTTTGAGCTCCTTATTCCTGAAGGTCCAACTACTTTATGATCTTCATAAACCTGAATATCTGTAAAAAAAAATCAACAGGCTCTAACATATTATAGTCAGGCTCTTTGTCATAAAATTTGGCACGTATAGACTCTTCAAACATTCTGGTTTCATAGTTATACACCATGTAAAAAAATCAACAGGCTCTAACATATTATAGTATGCTAGTCCTAAGAAAATACCTTTTTGAGCTTTAGCATCAACATTCTTTAGATAGAATTTATTGTTCAAAATATAACATGTACAACCAAACTGATAAAAATAAGATATGCTTGGCTTTCTCCCTTTAAATAATTCATATGATGTTTTATTCAGAATTGGTCTGATATAGATCATGTTCTGAACACAACAAGATGTATTAACAACTTCTGCTCACAAGTATTTTGGAAGATGATTCTCATGGATCTTGGTTCTAGCCATTTCTTGCAAGGACTTATTCTTTCTTTCTATAACTGCATTTTGCTGAGGAGTTCTAGGAGAAGAGAACTCATGGATAATTCCATGTTTTTTACAAAAAATCTCAAACGGCTTATTTTAAAAATCACCACAATGATCACTTCTAATTTTTAAAAATTTTAATTCCTTTTCAGATTGAACTTATGTGTAGAAGATGCTAAATACTTCATATAATTCATCTTTAGTTCTAAGGAATTTAACCCAAGTCCATCTGTTATAGTCATTGATAATGATTAATCCATATTTCTTCCCATTGATTAATGCAGTCCCAACAAGACCAAATAAATCAATGTGAAGTAATTCTAATGGTCTAGAGGTAGAGACAATATTTTTAGAATGAAAATAAGTTTTGTTAATCTCTCCTACTTGACATGCTCCATAGAGAGCATCTAAGTGATAGTTCTGACATACTTCCTTTTATTTTGAGCCTTTTCCTGATAAAAGGGTCTAGAATCATTCCAGACTTTTTGTTTATAATATATTCGTACTGGATAAGTCTTTACTTTGGCTTCTAAACCCTTTAGAACCTTTGACTTTTGAATGTTAGGTTCTGATTTCTTCAGAACTTTTAACTTTGAAGTCTCAGGTACTGATTTGTTCAAGACTTTTGCTTCTGTTATCTTAGGTTTTGATTGGTTTAGAATCTTACCTTTATCATAAGCAGACACTAAATATGTTTTTATCTCTATTTAATCAATGCTTGAAGAAGAAGGGTCTAAGGATTTTTTCAAGAGTTGAGCTTTTGGGTTTGTAAGACCCCAATTTTGACCCTAAGATTCCTCATGCTATCTCATCATTTACATTGGCTTTGGGATCACACCTTGGCATCCTCCTTACCCCTCATTCATTGGGTTCGCATTGGGAGATATCACCAAGCATACTTGATTGTATCATACTTTATTTTTCTTTGTTTACTAACCAAAATATCAAAAATATGTCTATGTATAGCTTTGTTTCTATTGTAGGTAGTGTGTGCATCCACATATCCCCTATCAAGCTCACAACTAGAGTTTGAGACCCTCATAACAAGAAATAAATCAAGTAATGGTTCACCAAACAACATATATGGATCCCCATGTTCTTTATTTGTCATTTTGATCAAGAGTTTGAAGCTAGTTTTCCTGTGAAGCCCTAGTTCATCTGGGTATCTTGTGTGACTTCCTCGGCAAGTTTCTTTAACATTTGGTCAAATATATCAAGGGATACTTAATTATACATCATATTATGCGTATATTATCCTCCATGAGCTCTAAAGATCAATAAAACTTCAAGTTTGCAAGTTGGTTCAAAGAGGTTGATCAGAGAAAGTCAACTGGTCAAAACTAGGGTTCCCTAGACCCTATCTCCTACAATTGTAGTCATATGAAAATTATTCCAAGAGAAAATTTACTCTTTATTACATTCTAAACAACTTTCATGTTGGCATCCAGAGCTACGTTTGCTTGGAAAGTCATTTTGTATGGTTAAACATTATAGGTCATTTTGTATGTGCCCTAGTTAGGAGGTCAACTTCCAAGGCCAATAACTTACTCAATTTTTATGATATGAAGGCCATCCAAGTTTCATGATCCATTTCAATATGTCTTCTACAACTTTTGTTCTTAGAGAAATGTCAAATTCAACTTTCAAGGGCATGTGCCAAGAGGAAACTTTATAGGTCATTTTGGGCCATCATCATTGAACAAGCAATTTTACTTAACTTCTAAAATGCATAACTCCCTCATTACAAATCCAAATGATGTCCAACTTGTTACCAAATTGAACAGGAATAAAAGATCTACAAATTTGGTGAAGAAACCATTTTAATTTGGATCTCATAGCCAAAGTTATTCAAGGTGAAAGAAATTGCCATTTGACTTTGTACTTAGAAACTTTTCAACTGTGTTTGATTTCTCCCACTTCCACCTCAAAATTCATCATGATCCAAGCTTCAAATGGAAAATTATTCAACATAAAAGTTGTTCCCCTTGACATCACCTTTCTGAGAAGTCCTAGATCACTTCATTTGGACAAGAATTGAGGGACTTGCGCATGGTTCCTTTATTGGGTTTGGTTTGGAAATTTTTGAACACAAATGATCATTTATTTTTGCATGCTTACATGTGATGACTTCAGTATCCATTATGCACAAATTGGAGTTGGATTGCATCATTATTTGGGCCTAATTGAATGCCTATGCACCAATCTTGCTATTTTTGGCCAAAATTAAAAAGGTGCAAAACTGAATTCCATAGCCTATAAATCCAACTACATTGCCTCAAGAATTACACACACATTGCCCAAGCCTTGCCAAGCCATCCCAGAACCCTACACCATAGAATACCTTGAGGATTTCTTTGAAATCGAGTTTGAATTTCACCGTCTGTTTTGAGATTCAAACTCCGAGGATTCATTGTAATTTTTATCTCATTTGGTCACTACAAGCAAGAGGAGGAAGAACCAACTGAATTCAGATCAAGATCAAGCCAAATCACTGCAATCCGAAGGTGACTTTTCCAAACTTCAAACCTTCGATTCTCACTCAATTCTTCTCCGTTCTCTTTCATTATTGGTTGTATGAAGTCCTACCAATGTAGGCAACAAGATTGCGTTGCTTTGAGGTCAAATCGAAGCAACTCAGATCGTGAACCTCAAAATTCAATTCCTTATATCTCTCAATATATTTGGAATTAGACAAATTTGAGGCCAGATTCGAGTTCTTGAGATTTTTCTCTTAAAATTAGTGAACTCACTTTTCATTTTAGTGAAGGTTGGTCGTATGCTAGTCTAGTGAGGTCCACCGGAGAAGGAGACCGGAGCTAGGGCTCTGGTGGTGTGTTTCCATGAAATTTTTTCTCTTTAAAATACTTCTAACTTTCATAAAATCATGAAATTTTTTGTCTAAGGTCCTTTGACCTTGTTTGACCTAGGATAAACCCCTTGGCCATTTATTTGGTGTTTTGAAGGGATTTGAGGTTTTGTCCATATTAAAATGAATTTTAATTCCCTTTTAATTTAATTTTTAATTGATTAAATGTTTAAAAATTATGTTGAGCCATTTTATGGTCTTATGATGTTTCACTTTCTGTTTGGGCCTTGGTCATGGTTGATTTGAATTTTGTTTGATAAATACCATTGAATTTAGGGGATTGATGAAATGTACATTTCATCTCCCAAAATGAATGGGTGGCATTGATCAGATGAAATTCTTCTCATGATCATTTTGTGTTTCTATTTCCCCTTCACTCTTCATCTTCATCCCTATTCTTTCCCAATCCTTCATTTGACTCATGACTTCTCTAATGTCTAAATGCTAGTTGGTTCATCAATGACCTTGTGTCAGATGAATCAATACAAGTCTGACTGAGATAGGTCTTTTCCCCTTTTTGTTAGTGTGTGGTATGTTTTAGGAGTTTGGTAATTGGTACCAAATCGCTAACATGCATTAACACCTATATTTTTATTCCCCGACCTCAGATAGTTGTAACATCTACATAAGTCCAATTATGATTGCTTAACATACAGCTAAATTTGGCCCTCAAGGCATAATATTCTAGTAAGTGAGATTGTAAGTCTCTCATTCTTTATGGCATTGTGTGGGAACTTGACCTTTTTTTCATTCATGAGAGCTAGTCGCATACTTATTGATTTATCCAAGTTGGAGCCCTTCTCATGGATGATGTCTTGGTTCAAGGATTCATACTTGTGAATGAATGGTTGAGTGTTCTCAAAAGAATGACTTAATCAATTAAAACACATCACTAACATTTGACTAACCACTGACTCATTCTTATTAATGTTACTTTACTTTCAAGTCATTTACTTTATGCATTTTAAATTTCAAGTACCTTTATCATGCATTGCCATTTAGATTTCATACAACTTGTTTATGTTTCAAGTTATTTTCACTTTGCTCATTTGAGCCATATCTTGTGATTGTATATATTGTTTGTTTGTATTTTGTTTGGTTTGTGGTCTTAGGACCCTAAAAAACCTAATAACAACAAAAACCCTAAAAAAAACATCTAGTTTGACTGTTGGGATTTGATCTGAACCTCTAGACTTAGAACTAGGCAACATTCCCTGTGCTAAAGGACTTGGCCAATGCCAACATCTGAGACTGAGTTATCTTTGATTCATCTGATGCAAGACCCTGAATCTCTTTGATTCATCTGATACCTTGTCTATGTGCTTAATTGTTATTTTGTTATTATTGTCTATGTTTGATGGTTATTCTTAGTTGATCAAGGAACATTTCATATGATACATTGGAAGACATTGAAGACTTCTAGCTATTGGAATGCTTGCTTGGATATTATGGCTATCTTTATTTGATTCCTTGGTCTTCATATAATGCTTAGATATTTCTCATTTATTATTGCTTGTTGATTTTCTAAGAACAAAGGAAAATAGGTTTCTATATGACATTCTTGTCTGTTGGATTGCATCCCCTTGGTCAGATCTTTTCAACTCTTAACTTTTAATTTTTGCTTAGGATGGTCTCTTCATTTAGTCCCACTTCTTTAATTTCAAAATCTCTCCCTCTTTTCAAAAACTCTCTTTGCTTGTGATATCAAACTTAGGCATGTTTTAATGATTAAAAACTTTGGCCTTATGCCATAGAATTTTCAAACTTTTTCTTAAATCAAACTTGTAAATAAACTTAACCATATTGGCTTAAATTTCAAAAGACAAAAAGAACTAACAACCTCATTCAAATACTTGGCCTTTGGTGCCCCTTTCACTTAAACTTTTGTTAAAATAAATTCACCAACTTCTTTGAAATTTTTACCATGAACTACGGGGTATTGATCCCTGATTTTATGTTGGTACGTAGGCATAAGACCGAAGGTCTTGTCAAACACAAAAAATATAATCAATGAATTCTTTTCTCATCCCCTCACTCTATATTTTATCAAACATCATTTATACCAAAAACATATACGCACAAAAAAGGGCTCCTGTAGCGGTAAATTCATGACCATCAAGCTATGGATAAGCTAGACGTCAAATAAACAAGAGTCGCCACCGCGCTTTTATTGTTTCCAAGGGAAAAGGGAAAAGTACGAACAAAACCCAAAAGATAAGAATTTTTCAAATCAAAACTAATAAAATGCCAGAGATTACAGGTAAGGGGGTTAGTTATACAGAGGGAAGGTGTTAGCACTCAAAGTGGCATAGGTACTCCTAGGGAGCCCTTTCTTGTGCGCATATGTGTTTTTGTACAAATGATGTTTGCAAACAAATAGAATGGAGGGATGAGAAAAGGATTCATTATTTATATTTTTTTGTTTGACAAGACCTTTGGACTTGTGCCTACGTACGAACATAAAATGAGGGATCAAAACCTCGTAGTTCGTGGTATCAATTTCAAAGTGGATGCATTGCTTTTAACAAAAAAATTAAGTTTAAAAGGCACAAAGGCCAAAAATGATTTGAATGAGTGTTAGTTCCTTTCGTATTTTGAAAATTTTAAGTCAAGTATAGTTAAATTTATTTACAAGTTTGATTAAGAAAAGAGTTTGAAAAATGCAATGGCATAAGGCCAAAGTTTCTAGTTTGCAATAAGGTCAAAGTTTAGAAAACAGACACAAGCAAAGAAGATTTTATAAGGAGGGAGAGATTTTGAAATTAAAGAAATAAGGAGGACATGAAGAGACTAATCCTAAGAATAAATTTAAAAGTTGAGAGTTGAAAAGATCTAACCAATGAGCTGCAATCCAACAGACAAGAATGTCATATAGAAACCCAAATTTCCGTTGGACTTTAGAATCAAGCAACAAACAATTCACAAAATATCAACTTGAAGAGCAAGGCATAAAATAAAGATAGCCCCATCCAAGCTTAGCAACTCCATGATCTTCTTCAAATTTGCCCATGTAACAGATGAATTCCAAGCTGGCATAAGTCACAGGTTCAAAATAACAACTTCACAATGATCATGTTGCAGATGAACTCAAATGGATCTTCAATATTTCATCAGATGAAGTTTCAATTCTCAAGCACTTGGTTTCATGAAAGTTGGCATTGGCCAAGTCCTTTGCATAGGGAGTGTTGCCTAAATTCTAAGTCCAATTGTCTCAAATCAAACCAACAGTCCACACAAGATATTTTTTAGGGTGTTTGTTCTTATTATGTACATTAATGGTCAAAGACCACACAAACAAACATAATATACACAAACAAAATATATCACAAAATATGGTCCAAGTGGACAAAGTGAAAATGACATTAACATAAACAATTAGAATGGTATGAATAATGGCAAATGAATAAAGTAAAAAAAAATAAAGTGCATTAAAATAAAGGACTTGAAATTAAATGTTAGTTGTTAATAAGTTAGAAGTTAGTATTTCTTTTGCTTTTGCTCTTTTGTTTAAGTCATTCTTTGGAGAACACTCAACCCACTTATCACAAGCATGGATCCTTGAACCAAGACATCTTCTAAGGGAAGGAAAAAAGGTCAAGTTTCCACACAATACCATGAAAGAGGGGAGACTTAAAATCTCACTAACTAGAATGCTATTCCTTTTGTGTCAAAATTTAGCGCTATGTTAAGCAATCGTAATTGGACTTATGTAGAATTCACAACTATTTGAGACCGGGCATTAGAATTTTGGTGTTAATGCATGTTAGAGACATAGTATGATGAACTATGCTCATCAAACATACCACACACAAAAAGAATATGCAAAGTGGGGTGGACCTAATCTCATCCATACTTATGTTGATTTTGCAATCAACTAGTCTTAGGATATGGAGCTATCATAGGTCCATGAAATGAATGAGAAGAGAATGGGATTGAGATGAAGAGGGAGTGGAAATGGATCAAAATCAAATTGGAAAAAGGAAAACTTTTACCAAGTTAAGATCATTCATTCATTTTGGGAAATGGAATGTACATTCCATCAATCCCCTAAATCCAATGATCTAAACCTAACAAAGTCGAATCAACTTTGACCAAGGCCCGACAACACAAGTCAAACTCACAAAGGCAATTAGAATGGCTCTACACAATTAATTTGGCATTTAATCAATTAAAAATATTATAAATAATGAATTAAATTAAATATGGTTGGTCATTTTTCTAAAACCTCATCAAAACACCAAAGAATTTGCCATGAGATTTATCATAGATCAAACAAGGTCAAAGGACCTTCGAGACAAAATTTCAAAATTTTTGGAAACTTAAAAGTATTTTTAAATAATTAAAAATATTCACAAAATCAATTAAATCATGAAAAATATTAACAATGATCCAAAAAATAATTTTAATTCAGAATATGAAAGAGGATTTTATTTAATTTTTTTAGTGAAACTCTCATATTTTTTGGATCAATATTAAAATTAATATGAATTAATAAAAATCAAAGGAATAAAAATAAAAATCAGATAATCAAAAAAACGTGGACCACTTGATCTCCCTCATTAATTGAGGTGGCAGATCAAGTGGTGGAGAACGCGTGTTCCATGATGCGCGCTAGTCAATTGTCCACGCGCTTGGTAATCACAATGAGTGCTCCATATTAAAACGTTTTAAAACAAATCAATCGCTCTGAACACTTCCAACTCATCGTCGGAGCCAAAGGCCGATCATCTTCTCCGATGACCCTGGCCGGACTGGTTCAATCATCACCATATCATAAATGAAAAAGGAGGACATGATCTTAAAGAAAAAATGGCGTAGATCACGAATATCACCTCAATTTAACCTAACTCCAAATATATAGAGAGATACGTGGAGTTGAATTTTGAGGTGTGTCAACTGAGTTGCTTCGGTTTGACCTCAAAGCAACTCAATCATCTTGCCTACATTGGTAGGACTTCAGTCAACCAAAGATCCAAGAGAATTGATGATAATTGAGAGAGAATCAAAGAGAAGAAATAACTGGAAAAATACCTTCAATGTTGTGTAGAAATGGATCTCTCTTGCTTCAATTCGTGCTTGATCTTTCTTATGGAACTTGTGGAAGTGGCTTAAGAGTAATGCAAAGCTTTGGATCCTGGAGTTTTTGAATCTCCAAACAGTGAGATTCAAACTCAAATTTCAATTGAAATTTTTCAGGTTTTCCTTTGAATTATGAGGGTTTGAATGGTTGGGGGCAAAGCTGGCACGCAAGGTCCTTCAAACTGAAGCATTAGACCTATATTTATAGCAAATGGGAAGCGTTATTTGCACACTTGAAATTACTTCCAAAATTGGCAATGTGTTGGCAACAATTTTGGTAAAACAAAGAGAGTTCACAAGATGTTATGTGTGATATCTTAACATAAGATATCCTATGTACCTGCTGGAGTTCAAGAACATAATCATGCAGGATTGTTTCAGAATGTCATATGCAATGCCATGGCTTCTGATAATGTGTTCCTGTTGGAGTTAAGATGGAAAAACATAATTATGCAGGATTGTATCAGGATGTCATACACGATGTCATGACATCTGATGTTTGTGTACCTGCTGGAAGTTATAAAAGGAATTATGGAATTATGCAGGATTTTCCCAGGATGTCAGACTCGATGTCATGACATCCTGTACACAGAACATTCAGTATGAATGCCTGGTGTTTTGTGATTGCACAATTAATGGAAATCTATGTATGATTGAAGATCTGATTTGCAGGCGCATTCAATCATGGATTACAACCTGATTTACTTATTTTCCAAGGAGATCTAACCAGCTGTTATGAAAAGATTTAATTGGAAAATAGAGTTAGGGTTTTCAAGATGTCCAAGCCCAGCTGAAAGCTTCTATAAAAAGGGACTTAGAAAACCTGTTTTACAACACAACCAATACTGAGCGAAATATAGAGAGAGAGCTAGGGTTTGTGTCTGTTTAGTCGTGAGACTTGTAAGCCATTCAAGTCATCTTTTGATGATTGAATTGGACTGATTTGTGGTTGTAATTTGTAACTCTAAAGTTGTTAAGCAAGAGTGTGTGTTTACTTGATCAAAGTTGTGAAGCAAGATCAAGTGTGTGTCTACTTGATCAAAGTTGTGAAGCAAGATCAAGTGTGTGTCTTCTTTATTGAAACTATGAAATAAAATCAAGAGTGTGTTATTGAAAGTGTTTTCTTTTCTCAAGGGATTGTTGTTTAA
Organism: Lathyrus oleraceus; assembly: GCF_024323335.1. Taxonomy (NCBI): domain Eukaryota; kingdom Viridiplantae; phylum Streptophyta; class Magnoliopsida; order Fabales; family Fabaceae; genus Lathyrus; species Lathyrus oleraceus. The sequence continues at coordinate 234,362,022 of NC_066579.1, forward strand.
GATCACAGGTGTGATTGTAGGGAAGTGAGTGGGTTCTCATATCTAAGAGTGCTTAGGTAGAAATTGCACAGGTAGAGATTAGGTGAGAAAGATTGTAACTTGTTGAAGTGTACAGAGAGTCTTTAAACTGATTCAATTTTTAGTGAATTTCCTTCCTGGCTTGGTAGCCCCCAGACGTAGGTGAGTTGCACCGAACTGGGTTAACAATTGCTTGTGTCATTTGCTTTACCATTCTGTATCTTTATCCTGTTTGTGTTAACAGATATTAGTCTCGTGACATTACCTTCGACATCTTATATCTGATACCAGAATTTCACAATGCAATGTACATGCTTGCATGGGCGTCTGCAGGCCCATGAAGCAATGCAAAAAGGTCCACAATCAACTGAAATAAGGTATGCATGAACCTTGGATTGCAAGGCAAAGTTATTTGAATATTTGAAGCATGAATCTTACCAACTAATACAACCCTGTTTAAGCCATACGCAAACCCCTCAAACCTTGTCCAAAATGAATGAATTAAGACTCTTTGGAAAGCTTAGATCAAGAGGAACAACTCTTATGTTTAACTCTTTTCCATTTGGAACTTTTATCATGGTGAATTTTGAGGTGGAAGTTTGGAAATTTCAACATGTTAAAATTTTTTCTAAGTGTCAAGCCACATGTTCAATTATTTCACCTTGCTTAACTTTTTATGTGAGCTCCAAATGAGAAACCTTTCTTCATAAACGTTGTAGATATTTCAAAAACCCTCAAAATGGTCATCAATTTGACATTATTTGAACTTGGGATGAGTGAGTTATGCATTTTTGAAGTTGAGGAAAATCACTTGTTCAATGGTATTGGTCCAAAATGACTTATAATGTATCCTTATATCACATGCTCATAAAAGTTGATTTAGCTCTCACTCCAAACATTAAAGTCTAAGTGGACATCTTAAATTTTGTTGTGCAACTTGGAAATATTTCATCTCATAAAAATTGAGTAAGTTATGGCCTTGGGAAGTTGACTTTCAAATTAGGGTTTAGACAAAATGACCTATAATGTTTCAACATAGAAAATGATTTTCCAAGCAAAATTAGCTCTAGACACCAACATGAAAGTTGTTTGGAGTGTCATTTAGAGAAACGTTTCTCTTAGAATCGTTTTCATATGATGCTAATTGTAGGAGATATGGTATAGAGGACCCAGTTTTGATCAGATGAATTCATCTGGCCAACCACCATCAACCAACTTGCTAACTTGAAATTATCTTGACTTTTTAGGCTCATGATAGCTCATATATGCATAAGATGATGAATTTTGAAGTACCCCTTGAGAAATTTGATCAATTGGTGAAGAAGCTTGTTCAAGAAGTTACTCAAGATACCTAGATGAACTAGGGTTTCCAAGACAAATCAACTCCAAACTATTGAAGAATGCTTGATCAAAATAACATGTAGAGATCATTAGGACTCATACATGATGCTTAGAGTCATTGTGGATCATTCCTTGGTTGTGCTCTTGGCAATGAGGGTCTTAAACCCTAGATGTGAACTTGATAGATCAAGGGTGATCATGCCCTACCTACAAAAGAGTTAGGCAAATGCAAAGACATATTTTTGGTATTTTGGTTAGTAAAATGATAAAATACAAGTATGATACAATCACATGGTGCTTGGTGATCTCTCCCAAAACAAACCCAATGAAGAGGGGTAAGGAGGATGCCTAGGTATGATCCCAATGCTAATGCATATGATGAGATTGCATGAGGGATCTTAGGGTCAAAATTGGGGTATTACAGCTGCCCCTATTTAAGGGAATTTTAAGTGAGGAGGTGAAGGTTAAAATCTTCATATCGACTCAATAGAATGGACTTAAATAACAACATATAGAAACAAATTTTGGTCCCTAAGAGACCTCATGATGCATATGATATGAATGTAAAAGCAAACTCACTGTGGATAAATGTTGCCACAAAGGAAAAGAAAATTAGAGAGACCGAAGGTCCGCAGGAGCATGATGCATTCCAAAAGGGAAAACTCACTGGGGAGACAGAGACTCTGAGGGTATAAAAGAGGTTGTGCGTAGGCCAGGCTACGACTTAAAAACTACTGGGAGACTAGAGGGATTCCATAAAAAATGGAAAGACTCAGCCGGAGAAACAAAAGACATCTGCAGGGGAAACAGGTAGATCAAAATAGAACTGAAATACTCGAATCATGAAGGAAAGGCGATTTCACTAAGGAAATACGCACTTAACTCAACTGGGGAAGAAATAAACTTCAACACAGGAGGAGTAGAACTTTTATTATCCACTACCTGTTATTGGACAAGGAGATAATAAAAATCTGACAGAGAGGACACCCGTTACCGGTTAGGGTAAACATATCAAGGATGACTCACTGAGGGCCGCCAGAAGGTATATTCACTACTGGTTACTGGGTAAGAATAGACTTGCTGGGGAAAGACTGATAATAGGATTTACAACTACCGGCTACTGGGCAGAAGACCAAAAGGAGAGAATATCCATCACTGGTTAAAGTGAACATATCAAGGATAGACTCGAAGGAAAGAAAATACGTCATCTGTTAAGATGAACATATCAAAGATAAACTTGCTTGGGGATGTTAGGGAGGATACCCGTCATCAGTTAAGATGAACATATCAAGGATAAACCGCCCGAACAAAAAGTAGGAATTACATCTATCTAAATGTTCGATAGAATACCATCAAAGAGAATATTCGTCACCGGTTAAGATGAACATATGAAGGATAAACTCCGAGGGGAAGAAATAGGAATTACATCTATCGGTTACTGGATGGAAGACCACAAGAGAGGATATCTGTCACCGGTTAAAGTGAACATATCAAGGACAAACTCTGCAAAAAGTAGAAAAAGCAGGATTTACAACTACCGGTTACTGGGCAGAAGACCGCAAAGAGAAGGAAACCTGTCATCGGTTAGGATGAATATATCAAGGATTAACCCTCTAGGGCATAAAATAGGGATTACAACTACATTTTTACTGGGTAAAATACCACAAAGATGAGAATATTCGTCATAGGTTAGGATGAACATATCAAGGATGAACTCAAAGCAAGGGAAGAAAATATTTGTCACCGGTTAGGATGAACATATCAAGGATATACTTCCCGGGGATCGTGAAAATGAATCCGCTGGGGAGAAAAAGGTTATTTTTATCGGGTATTGGGCAAGAAGTAACAAACTGAAAACTAAGAAGAATATTACCAGTTACTGGGTAATAAACTCTTAGGAGACTTGAAACATCTATCTAGATAAGATCTAGAAAGAAACGGTCAATCAAGACTCAACCCAATGAGGATATAACTCAAGGGGAGTAGTTCCATCTAGATAAGCAACTGGGGAGGAAGCTGAAACAAAAATCATTCACAAGGAAATAACTCAGTGGGGAAGGGAGAAAGATTAAAGTCTTTCTGCTTAGGGGGCTAACGCTCTACAATTGATGGAGGACATACACTAAACTTGTATGGGGATGAAGTACGACCATAACAGAGAATCAAAATCACAAGAATGAATCAACAAGTGCGATGATGCAATGATGTAATTATGTGAGGGTATATGTATATGTATATGTATATATGATGATTATGCTGATAAAACGATCACAAAGGATACAAAGATGTCGTAGATTTTGATCATCGATACAATTCTCGGCCAATCCACAAAAGAGGGAAACAATTGCTGGATAAAAGAGAGATCAACATCCCAAAGGCTCAAACCTAGCCGGGGAAGGAGGAGATCTACTGAGGAAGACCGTTATCCAGTCTGCGGGGAAATTTAGATCAACACCATATTAAATGGGAGACAACCCTGCAGAAGATAAACACAAATAGCTGCTCAGAAACCAGGAGGAAACTCTGACTGGGAGAGAATCTGATGGCGATTGGTGGGGAAACCGAAGTTCTGCCGCAACCACGCGAACTGCTGAGGAAAATTGTTCTTACTATGCTGGAAACCAAATATAACCTCGCCTACGGAAAAAATGCTAAACTCGGCTTGGGTGACGGAGAAAAATAATCGTCTGGAGAAAATTAACAAACACCGAGTGTTGAACAATATTGTCGGAGATGAAAGAGAAATTGCGCCTACTGCTTGGGGAGAACCAACAATGCTCCATATTTAGGGCTTACTGCTTTCGAACCACTACTGATATTCTTTTAAACTAAAATCGATTGCTTAACATTCATGCTTTTATATGTTAAAAAATAATTTTGATTTAAAAATTAAATTTTCAAAAATGATCATAATAAAATTTATAACTATTTGGCTGAAATAAATAAGAGTAGAAACAATTGGATAAAAGCTCAACTTGATTTAATAGAATGGTAGTCTATAAATGACAAGACTCCATAGATTTTTACAAAGTTGAAAATGGTAATTTACATTGAATACAATGATCGCTAATCCTTCTACCAACTCTTGATATCCACTGTGCTCTTGACTGTTGCTGGGGATCAGAATTAAAACCACCATTATGCTCAAGAATGTCCTCAAGACTGAAGCTTCAGCAGGATGCAGTTACTTGTCATAATCCCTAATTTTTGCATAAATTGCCCCAAGATGGGGTACTCAATTTGTCGGGATAATTTTTTCTGTTTTATGTCTCTAACTTTTGCCTGGATTGCCCTTTCGGGTTTTCAATCCACCGAGATGCTCATTTTTGCCTAAGCTGCCCTTTCAGGTTTTCAACTTAGCGAGCTATTCTTTTCTTTTTTAGGCGAAGTATTTCTTGACTGCATCTGCATTCACAGGACGAGTGAACTCTTCACCATCCATAGTTCTAAGAATCAAAGCACCTCCTAAAAAGGCTTTCTTAACAACATATGGGCCTTCGTAATTAGGAGTCCATTTTCCCCTACAATATAGTTTGAAAGATAAAATCTTCTTGAGCACAAGGTCACCTTCTCTAAATACATGAGGTCTGACCTTCTTATCAAAAGCCTTATTCATTCTCTGCTGATATAACTGACCATGACACATGGCAGTCAATCTCTTCTCTTCAATTAAATTCAGTTGATCATACCTGGCTTGACACCATTCAGCCTCAGTCAACTTGGCTTCCATGAGCAAACGCAATGATGGGATCTCAACCTCTACCGGGAGCACAACTTTCATGCCATATACAAGAGAGAAAGGGGTTGCCCCTGTTGAAGTGCGGATGGATGTATGATACCCATGCAAAGAAAATGGGAGCATCCCATGCCAATCCTTGTACATTATAACCATCTTCTGAATGATTTTCTTGATGTTCTTGTTTGCAGCTTCAATAGCCTCATTCATCTTGGGTCTGTAGGGAGAAGAATTATGATGTGCGGTCTTGAAGTATTTGCAAAGAGCTTCAACCATATTATTGTTCAAGTTCGATCCATTATCAGTAATGATCTTACTTGGCACACCATAACGACATATAATTTGATTCTTGATAAACCTTACAACAACTTGCTTGGTTATATTCGCATACGATGTCGCTTCAACCTATTTTGTGAAGTAATCAATTGCTACCAAAATGAGATGATGTTTGTTCGAAGCTTTGGGCTCGATCATGCCAATCATATCAATTCCCCACATGGAGAAGGGCCATGGGGAGGAAATGACGTTCAAAAGTGTCGGGGGAACATGAATCTTATCTGCATAAATTTGACACTTGTGGCATTTCTTCACAAACTTGCAACAATCAGATTCCATTGTCAGCCAATAGTAACCTGCTCGCAACATCTTCTTTGCCATTGCATGTCCATTGGAATGAGTACGAAAGGAACCTTCATGGACTTCAGTCATCAATAGGTCTACTTCGTGTCTATCCACGCATCTGAGCAGAACCATATCGAAGTTTCTCTTGTAAAACACATCACCATTCAAGTAGAAATTGTCGGCTAATCTTCTCAAAGTCTTCTTATTTGTCAAAGATGCCCCGGACAGGTAAATCTGACTTTGGAGGAAACACTTGATGTCATAATACCACGGCTTTTCGTCTTTGACCTCTTCAACAGCAAACACATGAGCTGGCCTATCAAGACGCATCACAGTCAAATTGGGAACTTCATTCTAATACTTCACTACAACCATTGACGCCAATGTTGCAAGAGCATCTGCCATCTGGTTTTTATCTCAAGGGATATGATGAAACTCAACCTTTGTAAAGAAAGTCAAAATCCTCCTCGCATAATCTCTATATGGTATTAAACCGGGTTGATTCGTCTCCCATTCACCTTTGATTTGATTTACAACCAAAGTTGAATCTCCATAGACATCCAAATACTTGATTCTGAGATCGATGGCCTCTTCAAGCCCCATAATGAAAGATTCATATTCTGCCATATTATTTGTACACTTGAAAGTCAATCTAGCTGTAAATGGAAAATGTGTGCCTTGAGGAGTAATAATCACCGCCCCAATACCATTACCATACTGATTAAAAGCTCCATCAAATACCATGCCCCAACGGGAACCAGGTTCTGGTCCTTCTTCAAGCAACGGTTCATCACAATCTTTCATTTTCAAGTACAAGATCTCTTCGTCAGGAAAATCATACTGTACTGACTGGTAATCTTCAATCGGTTGGTGAGCCAAATGGTCAGCCGAGACACTACCTTTGATTGCTTTCTGAGATAGGTATTCAATATCATACTCTAATAACAACATTTGCCAACGGGCAATCCTCCCAGTTAAAGCAGGCTTCTCAAATATATAATTGATTGGATCCATTTTGGATATCAACCAAGTGGTATGATTCAACATATACTGACGTAGACGCTTAGCAGCCCAAGCCAATGTGCAATAAGTCTTCTCTAGCATAGAGTACTGAGTCTCACAATTGGTGAATTTCTTACTGAGGTAGTAAATTGCAAATTCTTTCTTTCCAGTCTCATCTTGCTGACCAAAAATGCAACCCATACTACCTTCAAGCACAGTCAAATACATGATCAATGGTTTTCCTTCAACAGGTGGAGACAAAATCGGAGGTTCAAGCAGATATTCTTTGATATTGTCAAAAGCTTTCTGGCAGTCTTCGGTCCAATCACAAGACTTATCTTTCCGAAAAAGCTTGAATATAGGCGCATATGTAGCAGTCATGTGGGAAATGAATCTTGAGATATAATTCAAGCGGTCGAGAAAACCCCTGACTTGCTTCTCAGTTCTGGGTACACGTATCTCTTGTATTGCTTTGACCTTGGCAGGATCAACTTCAATACCCCTCTCGATGACAATAAAGCCCAACACCTTACCAGAACGAACACCAAACGTACATTTATTGGGGTTCAAGCAGAGTTTATACTTCATCAAACGCTAGAATAGCTTCAACAAATGCTTAACATGTTCCTCTTCATCAATGGATTTAGCAATCGTGTCATCAACATAAACTTCAATCTCTTTATGCATCATATCATGAAAAAGAGTAGTCATTTCTCTTTGGTAAATTGCACCAGCATTCTTCAAAACGAAAGGCATCACTCTATAACAGAATGTTCCCCAAGGTGTAATGAATGTGGTCTTCTCCATATCTTCGGGTGCCATCTTGATCTGATTATATCTGGAAAATCCGTCCATAAACGAAAAGACTTTGAATTTAGATGTATTGTCCACCAACATATCAATGTGTGGCAGAGGGAAATCATCTTTCGGACTGGCTTTATTCAAATCGGTATAATCAATGCACGTACAGACTTTTCCATCCTTCTTCGGAACGGGCACAATATTGGCCACCCACTGCGGATACTCGGCAGTCATAAGGAAACCGACATCGATCTTCTTTTTCACTTCTTATTTGATTTTCACTGCCATATTGGGATGTGTACTTCTCAACTTCTTCTTGATTTGCGGGCATTCTGGCTTCAACAGCAATCTATGCTCCACTATCTCAAAATCCAAATCAGGCATATCTTGATAGGACCAACTAATACAATCCTGTTTAAGCCATGCGCAGACCTCTCAAACATTGTCCAAAATGAATGAATTAGGACTCTTTGGAAAGCTTAGATCAAGAGGAACAACTCTTATGTTTAACACTTTTGCATTTGGAACTTGTATCATGGTGAATTTTGAGGTGTAAGTTTGGAAATTTCAACATGTTAAAATATTTTCTAAGTGTCAAGTCACATGTTCAATTATTCCACCTTGCTTAAATTTTTATGTGAGCTCCAAATGAGAAATGTTTCTTCACCATAGTTGTAGATATTTCAAAAAGATTCAAAATGGTCACACATTTGACATCATTTGGACTTAGGATGAGTGAGTTATGCATATTTGAAGTTGAGGAAAATCACTTGTTCAATGGTATTGGTCCAAAATCACCTATAATGTATCCTCATATCACATGCTCATAAAAGTTGATTTAGCTCTCACTCTAAACATCAAAGTTGAAGTATACATATTGAATTTAATTTTTAAACTTGGAAATATTTCATATAATAAAAATTGAGCAACTTATGGCCTTGGGAAGTTGACATTCAAATTAGGGTTTAGACAAAATGACCTATAATGTTTCAACATAGAAAATGACTTTCCAAGAAAAATTAGCTATAGACCCCAACATGAAAGTTGTTTGGAATGTAATTTAGATTAACATTTCTCTTAGAATCATTTACATATGATGAACATTGTAGGAGATATGGTCTAGGGTAACCCAATTTTGATCAGATGAATTCATCTGGCCAACCACCATCAACCAACTCGCTAACTTGCAATTCTCTTGACTTTTTAGGCTCATGGTAGCTCATATATGCAAAAGATGATGAATTTTGAAGTGCCCCTTGATAAATTTGATCAATTGGTGAAGAAGCTTGTTGAAGAATTTACTCAAGATACCCAGATGAACTAGGGTTTCCAAGACAAATCAACTCCAAACTCTTGAAGAATGCTTGATCAAAATAACATGTAGAGATCATTGGGACTCAGACATGATGCTTAGAGTCATTGTGGATCATTCCTTGGTTGTGCTCTTGGCAATGAGGGTCTTAAACCCTAGATGTGAACTTGATAGATCAAGGGTGATCATGCCCTACCTACAAAAGAGTTAGGCAAATGCAAAGACATATTTTTGGTATTTTGGTTAGTAAAATGATAAAATATAAGTATGATACAATCACATGGTGCTTGGTGATCTCTCCCAAAACAAATCCAATGAAGAGGGGTAAGGAAGATTCCAAGGTATGATCTTAATGCTAATGCATATGATGAGATTGCATAAGGGGTCTTAGGGTTAAAATTGGGGTCTTACAGCTCCCTAGGAGTACCTAGGACACTTTGGGTGTTAATACCTTCCCTTTGTCTAACCAACCCCCTTACCTGTAATCTCTGGCATTTTATTAGTTTTGATTTGAAAACTTCTAATCTTGGGGTTTTGTTCGTACTTTTCCATTTTCCATTAGAATTAATAAAAGCGCGGTGGCGACTCTGGTTTCGCTGACGTCGAGTTTATCCATAGCTTGATAGTCATGAATTTACCGCTACAGAAATTAAGTGGCGACTCTGCTGGGGAGTAGTCCTCAGTGGGCTTATCCTACTTTTTTATGTGTATATATTTATATCTTTGATGTTTGTTTGTATGGTATAATCTATCTGTTGTTCTTGGTGATCTCTGTGTGGTGATATAAGTTCTAACCCGAACTTGAGTGCAATTAAGATAGGAGGATGGTATAATCATGTTTGACTCGTGTGGAATAGTCCTTAACGAGTTAGCTTGAGACCCGTCTACTCAGTGAAGACCCCTTGGAATTATTGATGTCACACGAGTTAATCGTGGATAGGCATTAGTTTTTCCGACCTGGGAGTCCGAGAAGCTAAAGACCATAGAACATTTAACCCAACTTGGCCTATTTAGGACGTAGTGTGGAGATTGTTCAAGTGTAGACTTGATAACAGTTGTTACGTAATACTACACTCATACGAGTTTCTCTTGAGAATATTATGGGTTGATGAGCCAGTCATCCTAACCTAGAATATTCAATAGATGGTTTTTATCCTTGTACATTCCTTTGGGATGGCTCTTAACCCGACTTCATGCTCGTGACTCACAACGAACCCTTTGATTCTTGGTTGATCCGATCAGTCTCATCAATATCAATGGAACTTGGGTGTTGATAAGGTGAAAACCATAATCCACCAAAATGGATGATTGATCTTGATGATGACTTAATCCATCCATTGACCTTTGTTTGCATTTTCCTTGTGTGTGATCCCTTATGTGTGATTGTTGCATTCATGCATACATGTGCATCAAGACATTCATCATAGAAAAATTAATTTCAAGGAAACTAAGGCCTTATTTGTAAATATTTTCAGACCATGGATTGTGGACGAAGGAACACTAAGAAGTACAGTTTCAGATGTCCTGATTTTAAGGAATTAAGGAAGTTGTCATCCTTTGTATTAGATCCCTTAGATTTCAAGCAGCGTCATGGGAAGCTCTTATTTGTATTATCTACTCATGTGGCTGAAGGACTTTTAAGTGTTTTGGTTCAATTCTATGACCATCTTTATCGGTGTTTCACTTTTCCCGACTATCAGCTTATGCCTACGTTGGAAGAGTATGCCCATCTCTTGGGTATGCTCGTGTCTAACAAGGTACCTTTCAATGGATTAGAGGAGATTCCCAGATCTTATATCATAGCTGAAGCTCTTCATCTGAAGATCTGAGATTGATTCTCACTTGGTGAATAAATGGGGTATTCTTGGGTTGACTTTTGAGTTCCTCATTGGTAGAGCTACTATCTTTGCTCAAGTCGATAGCATGGATGCTTTTGAAGCTATTTTTGTTCTGCTCATCTATGGTTTAGCTTTGTTCCCTAACATTGACGATTTTGTTGATGTTAACGCCATTAGAATCTTCTTGATTGGGAATCATGTTCCTACTTTATTGGGCGACATGTACTTATCTTGGCATTTAAGGAATTCTAAAGGTGGTGGGACTATTGTGTGTTGTGTTTCTCTTCTGTACAAATGGTTTATTTTGCACTTACCTCAGACGCCTACTTTTTTGGAGAACCGACAATGTCTATGGTGGTCCTAGAGACTCATGTCTCTCACTAATGATGATATTGTTTGGTATGATTCTGCATTGGGTGGCTTGGACATTATTGATAGTTGTGATGGGTTCTCTAATGTGCCTCTCATTGGTACACAAGGAGGAATCAACTACAACCCATCTTTGGTCCGTCATCAACTTGGGTTCCCCTTGAAAGATAAGCCTAATAACGTTTAGTTAGAGGGTTTATTCTATCAGGAGGGTAAAGATCCCCAACTTTTGAAGAAAAGGATGATGCATGCTTGGAATAATATGCATAGGAAAGGAAGATCTGAGCTTGGTCTATGCAACTGTGTAGCTTTGGAAGGTTACACTATTTGGGTGAAGAAGAGAACTTCGGAGCTCAAGATGTCGTATGCTTGTGAAAGACCTATGTATATGGTTGTGGTTGAGCCATCAGCTTTCCCTAACCAAGATATAGAGGAGTTGGAATACGCACTCGCCAAGATGAAGCATGAGAAAGACCTATGGGAAGAGAGATTCCATGCTTTGATCCAAAAGCATGAAGAGTTGCAACTTGAGTCGAAAGGTAAAGATGCACTTATTAAGATTCTAGAGGAGCCTGCAGTGAAGAGCCAGAGAGAGCTAGAGGTTTTATCTTCCTCTAGCATGCCTCAGTCTTCCGGTGCTTGGAAGAAGATTGTTGATCAGTTCGTCCTCGAGAAGGCTCAGATGAATACATCCTTTGAGTTAGAGATTCGACGCATCCGTATGAAATATGCTCCCTTGGCAAGATCATATGATGCAGTTGCTAGGGGTCCTTAGGATGATAGGCTCCTTTTCTCTTGTATTTTGTATTTTTTGGTTTCTGAGATTGTACTCGGTGTAATCCTTCTAAATTTTATTAATAAAAGGAGATTTTATGATCAATTAAATTATTATTATTGATTATTTATATATTTACAAATAAGACTTCATGTGTTCCTTGAAATCAAAAACAATCAAAAATATTGCATTTCATGCATCATTTGCATAATAGATTCCTCCGCCATATGTCTTATCAGTTTTTCTTCTGTGTATCTGCCAAGATGACTCACCACTACAACACTCGAGCTAACTGTTTAAGAGGAATGGAGCACCTCGACCAAGAGAGCAGAGAGCTGAAGGATGAGATCGCCAGACTTACGACATTGATGGAATCTATGATAGCTGCTCAGAACCAACCATATCTGCCTCTTGCAACTCCTCCTCAAAGGACTGTTATTTCAGAGATTACTTCACCATTTGTACCTGTTGCTACTGCCAGCCAATCTGTTCCTGCTATGCCAGCTGGGTTCCCTTGGGGAATTCCATCAAACTTTGTACCTGAAGGATATGCGCCAAATTTTTCTTCTTTGCTGGCATCTAGCTCGGTCATGTATGTGCCTCCTCCTATTATTTATACTCTTCCTCGTGTCGAGGAGACTGTTTACCACTCTGAGTCGTCTAAAGGTCCAGATGGATATGAGAAGATGGACGAAATGAAGGATCAGTTTCTTGAACTGCGCAAGGAGTTGAAGACTCTGAGAGGAAATGATTTATTTGGAAAATGTGATGTTGAACTGTGTTTGGTTCCCAACGTTAAAATTCCGGTGAAATTCAAGGTCCCGAACTTTGAAAAGTACAAAGGGAATACCTGTCCGTTAAGCCATCTTGTTATGTATGTCAGGAAGATGTCTACTAAAACTAATAATGATCAGCTGCTTATTCACTACTTCAAGGATATTCTGACGGGAGCTGCCCTTAAATGGTACATGGGCCTGGACAGTGCTAGTATTCGTACTTTCAATGACTTGGGTGAAGCCTTCGTCAAGCAGTATAAGTATATTATTGATATGGCACTAGATAGAGATCAGTTGAGGTTGATGAACCAGAAGGACAAGGAGACGTTTAAAGAATATGCATAGAGATGGAGGGAGTTAGTTGCTCATATTAGTCCACCTTTGGAAGAAAAGGAGATGACTAAAATTTTCTTGAAGACGCTGAGTTTATTTTATTATCACCGTATGATCGCAAGTTCCCCCAATTCTTTTTGTGACATGGTAAACATGGGGATGAGATTAGAGGAAGGAGTCCAAGAAAGGTGTATGTTCAAAGACGAGGCGTCAAGAAGCAAGAAGTGTGGTGGTAGTTTCTCCAAGAAGAAGGAAAGAGAAACTAATGCAGTATCAGTTGAGAGGCAGAGTACCTAGGACACTTTGAGTGCTAATACCTTCCCTCTGTGTAACCAACCCCCTTACCTTTAATCTCTGGCATTTTATTAGTTTTGATTTGAAAACTTCTTATCTTTGGGTTTTGTTCGTACTTTTCCCTTTTCATTTGGAAACAATAAAAGCGCGGTGGCGACTCTGGTTTTATTGATGTTAATTTTATCCATAGCTTAATGGTCATGAATTTACCGCTACACACCTTTTAAACCAAACCCCACGAGCATGATTCCATAAGGGAAATCAACCAAAAAAGGCAAACATGAACAAATCGGTAGGCCCTAAATGAAACCTAGATGAAGAAATCATTCCTCAATTAACACATATTCAATCATATGAAAAACAATCAAGGTTCAGCAACGGCAAGGCAATATAAATCGAATATGCAAGCGTAATAAAAGGGGGAAAGCATCACTGGAGCTTTAAAACTCCGGTGAGTTTCCGGAGAGTTAGGAACAATACCTCAAGTAAGTTTTAAGACTTTTTCTCTTTTTTTGGTCTTGATTCTACTCTTTCTAATTCTTCTATTTTCCTTTTCTCCCTTGTGGGTACTACTACGAAATTTCTTGAAGAAGGTCTTATATTAGTTGTGTAACTCCGGTGTAGGTTTACTGTGATGAAGTTTTAAACTCAATATGGAGATTTTGTACCCAAGTGTATCATAGGATTATCAATTGTGAATATTATTGGTGGTTTCTAGGGGTTTTCCATTGTGTCTCCTTCTCTTCTACATTACTGATTTATAGTAAGGATTAGGGTTTTGGTTTGTTTGGATCAGTATTGATTGATGAGTTGTATATTGATAAAATTGGAAGTGTAGCAAAGTGAATTTAGAGTGGAGCATAATTGCTTTATGTGATTTTCCTATTTTGTTGCCCAAATGATGAAACTTGCTACTCTACTTTTACTCTTGTTGTCTCTTGTTGTTTCCTTTCTCTTTTTTCTTTTGAACTTGCAATTTGAATTTGTCATGTTCTGTACATATTTTATGATCATGTGGGACTACCTAGTATATGATACCAAGTACTGTCAATTTCCAAATTTTATTTTGAGTGATCATTCCTTAGGTCCAAAGTTGTGTTGGATATGTGATGGACTTGAGTTAATGAAAATATTGATTATTCTTCAATGTAAATTTGCATTCCATTTAAAAAAAACGGTTTTTTGGTCCTCGAAGTAATCTTTCTTAATGATGCTTTGACGGGTTTTAAGCATATGGCTTGTGCACCGAGAAGATATCTTAACATGTGCAAAGAGAAAAGAAGGCTTAAATTGCATATTGATGGACATGGCATGGGTAGTTTTGAATGGAGTGTGGCAAGTTAGGGATTAAGATCAAATGAAAGGGCCAATGGAAAACTTGGAGACCAAGTCTTAGAATCCCTTAGGTTTAGAACTCTAAGGATTTTTCTTGGAACTTTGTTCTATGTAACCATAAATCAACATTTACTAGTTATGTGAAATGTTATTCTTTTTATAACTTTGTGAAACATTTTTATAATGTAATGCAAAACATATGAAATTTATTACTTCTCTTTTTAGTTTTTGTAAAACAATCTTTGAATCACAAATAACAAAATAGACAAATGAATGTCTATTGAGAATACTGATGAATGAAGCACATGTATTCTTGAATTAAAACTTGTTTCATCAAGAAAATTAATGAATGCATGTAAATTTAAGCTAAAGGAAAACTTTAAGAAATGTGGTGTATGGATGAGATGAGCTTCATATGGCTTTAAGCTAACCAGAATTCCAATTATCTCAAATGAAAATCCAAAAACATCCATTCTCAATGAGAACTTAATGAAATTCTAAATAAATGTCGCATGTGTTTGGACATGGAATGCATGATCTGACTATTGAAATGATCATATGAAAAGTAAAAGTTTGACTTTATACACTAAAGACTAATCAATGATCAGATGAAATGTATAATGATGCGAATGGGATACTAATGAATGAATGCAGATGAATATAGACAAATGAATGTCGGCGAATACAAATGAACGAGGTGGGAGAAAATTTAGAGTGTGACAAGTGGCATTTGTGATTGTTCTATGTCTGTGAACTATTTTATGTGGTTGTTGAATGTTGATGGTTAATTATCCTAACTGCTTATATACACTATTAACATTATGAATGTATTTCTTATCCATTTTTGATTGTTTATGTGGCTTGTTGTACCGATGGTACAAATACCCAGGTAGAGGAGTATTAGTTGTTGTTGCATGGAAGGATTGACGTAGATGTCTACTTCCTTTTATCTATCATTTTTCGAGTTTACTTAGTATTTCAGGATTTTGCTCTGATAGTGTAACATCGGGGCAGGTTATCATTTTGTTTGATGTTTTCTTGAGAGTTTTTTAGATTTATATCATTATGTTGGAACTAAGTTATTTTATAAAAGATTGAGATCTTTTTTGAGTTGATGATGTTTTAATTTTCTCTTTTTAAATTTTGAGTTAAGAAGGATGCTTTATGAGAAAGGTGTGAGACCCAACTTCGATTTTAAAATAAATAATTTGTATGATCTTTTTTAATATGATTATGGGGTTAGGGTGTTACAGTCCTCCCCAGATATTGTAAAACTTTAGCTTTAGGTGCAGCGGCAAGGCTACGACATCTATTGTGATTGAAAAAGCTCTTCTCAAGATACAATCGTAGACGCTCCTATATGGGACAATGAAAAATTATGAATTAACCGCATGGAAGTCCTTCTCATCGTCTACGGAGACCATTAGCTTCACGTATTCCCATTGATGGGTGTGGTTCCATTGAACGCCTAGAGACCATCAGCTTTGTAATGACTATTTTATTAATAATTTATATTATAATATAACAATTTTTTCCATTACATGTAATTTTTCGGTTTGTTATTATATTATTTAGCTATTATTATGAATATATGGTATTTGTGTTTAAATTAGGTATGTTTTGTTGTCCTCCAAAATGATCCTTCCGAAAAACCCCTATAGAAAGGCGCTTCCAAAAGGAGAAAATAACGGATAATAATCAAGTAAGTCCCATCAAATTTAGTAAGGGATAATAGCCAAAATAACAACGTTTTTATAATATTGATTCAATACATACAAGAGACTATACTAAATATAATGCAAGAGATCGGCAACATCATCAAAGTTATCTAACTCTATTAGACTTTTCGAATTAGAATTGTTTTTATTGTATCTCTTTTCAATATTATTCCATTTCTCAAACACATGTTTCCTATCTAAAAAAAGAAAACTCTCAATCAATTATTTATTTTTTTATGATGTGCTCTCCCTTCTAGAAATATTGGTGATAGGGGATAGTTTAGTTTGAAGTAAACATGTATTAAATACATCTTAGTTGCAAGTCATCCAATACAAATAATCTTGTCATCCAAATTATTTGAAGGTCTAATTCGCAAAGGAAAAAAGGCTTTCAAAAAACCATATCTTGTCAACTAAACTAAAACTCTATTATATGCACTCTCTATAAGCTGGCTTATTTCAAGAAAACTCGTTCATTTTACATGGGTGCAGTGACACCAAGTCGATTAGAAATCAGAGCATTATGAATCATTTTCACTCTTTAGTTAGCCCCAAAGAGGTATACATAATCATTATTATGAGCAATTAACTTTTTAATACGGGTATGACAGACATGACTCTAATTTTCTTCATCCTTGCTAATTAATGTTGAAATTACGCGAAATTCAAAGTTGTCATCACACACAAAAATATTTAATGTGTTGGTGCCTAGAAATAGGCATTTATCTGTTGTATTTTATTTTTGGTAAAGGTGGATAAAGTGATGGTTTACTAATGGGTACATCATTGTTAGCCAACTTTTTTTATTATGATCAAAATTGTGGAAGCAAAATATCGAATTAAGGGAGTTGGCATGCTCATAGAATGATCGTGACCACTTAGCTGAACTATCATTAGAATTCAAATTGGTTTTCTTTAAAGTACCTTTTATTTTTACTAATTCTATAGATGGTGTCATTGTAGTAACTTTTTATAGCCTATCTCATGCATCCATTCTTTGATGTGCAATTTCATATTGTAATAATTTTCTCCAATCTTTCATAAATCACTTTTCACTCTTCCATAATAGATATATATGATTTACCATCTTTGATGACATCATCATTGAACCAAAGTCTTTTTCAATGAAAGTGTAACTCGCCCATGCATTAAGGTTTATTGGGTATAATCTTCTTGGAAATGATAAAAGTACATGGAAGACAATATGTTCGTCTATTTGAATAGTCATACTTTTAGTTATCTAGACTGGTTCCCTCTACTCACACAACTTCCTAATAAATAAAACTCAATCTCGCCCGAGAAATATTATTAACAAACTGAGAGTACATAGCATTTTTCTTGAACTTATATTCTAATACAATGATGTGGTTTTAAAAGAAAATGTATATCTCAGTATGTTGTACTACGATCATGTTGCTAATTTCTTCTCAATCCTTGCAAAAATCATACTTACTATTTTACAAATATCATTTTAATGGTTTAATACCTTTTTTGGTCTCATATCTTAACCTCGGAGTTCATTTTGGTCCCTTAATTTAAAAAATATTCATATTAATCCCTTAAATCTTAAAAAAGTATCATGCTAATCTTTTTTGTTTAATTAGCGGCGGAAAAATTCAAAAAACGATCACTAAATTCATCATTAATTTTGACGAAAAAGATAAGCATGGTACGTTTTGAAGAGTTGAGGATCCAATGTGCAACTTTTTTAAGTTAATGGACCAAAATGAACATTGAGGTTAAAATACAAGACTAAAAAGGATATTAAACCCATTTTAATTTACATGAGCAGATTCAATTTTGTTTCTGGTGATATTTCCCAAGTGCAATCAGTCTAATCACTGAATATTTTCTCATTCACCGAATATAATATTGTAATTTTAATATATTTAGGAAACTTTGGATGTTTTGTGCACATACTTATAAACTGCATAACATAATCATTATAAGACCCCTCTATAAAATAATTTATTACATTATTCTAAGTTGTCATTATGGAATTTAAAAATTCTCTAGGTTTAGCAATTTTCCACTCTCATCTTGAGCCTTGAGATTTTCAATATTACAATCAACTTTCAAACCACTCTCATGTTTTTTTATTATGTGATACTGACACAATAAAGTAGATATAATAGGAAAAAGTTGTAATAAAATTCATCAATGGAGTATCACGATCAATGACATTGACATGTGGCATATTATTTGGATCTTTCAACAAACTTTGACACATTTCTAGAGCTAAAGCAACATTATCCTCCTTTTCACATTTCATAAAAACAAATTCAATTGAATATGTTATCTATGCAGAAGTAATACCAACAAATTCATACAAAGGTAATTTGTATTTGTTGGTCTTGTATGTTGGATTCATTAGCAATGCAGTGAAAAAATGTTATACAACTTGATAGATTTTAGATGCGCTCAAAATATATCTTAAGCGAATTTTTCATCACCATATTGTTAGGCGATAATACCGATCTAGAAGGGGGGTTGAAAAGATCACGTATTTAAAAATTTGGCACTTTTTAAAATTGTTTTTAAAGGTTACGAAA
Source organism: Lathyrus oleraceus (assembly GCF_024323335.1). Taxonomy (NCBI): domain Eukaryota; kingdom Viridiplantae; phylum Streptophyta; class Magnoliopsida; order Fabales; family Fabaceae; genus Lathyrus; species Lathyrus oleraceus. The sequence goes on from NC_066579.1 coordinate 234,380,843, forward strand.
GCTCCCTAGACCACGATCGTCTAAACGATATGTTACTAGAAAGATCGGATATACGTGAAACTTAATGGAATGAGTAAGATAAAGCTAATCAATAACAATCTTAATCAATCGATCAAATACATAAATCCTTGATATATCTACCACCAATGATGAATTAAAACAATGAGAAAACAAGCAAAATAATGATAAACTTATGTGAAGCTAATTTTAGTAAACACTTGGTGTGCACAATACACCAAGTCTTAATTTCACTAGAATTGATTATGCATAATTTTTCTTAGTTACAACCAAAGTGATTGCAACAATTTTTTAAACAGCTTTAATGCACAAAAATTAAGCGAGATGAAGTTACCAATTAGTTTAACACAAGATTCAATTTATCCAGAAATTAAAGAGTTAGAGAAAGAGAGAACAACACCAAATTTGTTTAGGCAGTTCCCCTTTCGTCCTCGTTTGGGTACGTCTGCCCCCAATTCTAAAACTAAAATTGAGATATTTATCATCAATTGCAAAGTTTATACAAGAGAAAAAATAATCACCACCAAGCAAACCTAAATGTTTTTGTACATCATATTCACTTTTCTCCCCTTGGTTTGAGTTGAACCAAGTGCTTCAAACATTCCAAACAAACCTCCGATTGTAGCTACCTTATTGTAAGAACTCCAAGTTCTAGAAAACTCTAGCTCGGCTGATCTTGATCGCGACATGCTTGAACCGAAACCTTTCTTCACAATCCTCCGGTTACCATTACTCATTCGAATGAACCCACTATTCTTCAAACCTTTCACTCGGTTGAATCTATGAAGCAAAGATTTATGCAAAAACTCCCAAATCTTAGAGGATAAAACCCTAAGACTTTATTCAAGAAAAACCCACTAAAAACCTATATCCAAACCAAGATACACAATCCTATTTGGACGTTATCACCACAACAATGCACTATAATCAATAAAAATTGTTATTTGTAGTCGTTGATACATGCAATGAAGAATAAAGCTGAAGAGGAACTTTAGTGTATATCTTTTACTTTTCTTGTTAAAAAGATAAAAATGAGACTCAAGAATATATATATATATATATATATATATATATATATATATATATATATATATATATATATATATATATATATATATATATATATATATATATATATATATATATATATATATATATATATATATATGGACCAAGTGAAAAACACAACAGAACTTTTAGCAAAAATACACAGCAGAAAAATGAATGAAATCAGCGACCACTCGACCTGCTCACACTAGGGACTCGACCTGTTCAGACCCGCAGCAACACAATTTAAATAAAACAGGTTATGAGTCGACCGCAACAGGGCGATGAGTCGACTCATCTTGTTTTTCCAGAAATGAGTCGACCAATTACTCGACCTGATCAGGCCTGTGAGTTACAAAGAAAATGACACGCATGAATGAGTCGACAGCTCCAAAGCATGAGTCGACTCAAAGATTTTAAATGGTCAAAAATGAGTTTTTAAGATGTATTTTGGCCAATTCAAACCATTCTCTTATGGACCTAAGGTACCAACAATGATCAAGTGCAATATTGACATATATGAGATGCTCCTATATGCATAGACACATTGAATTGATACTTTGAGCATGTCAAAGAATGAATGCACTCTACGATATGATGACACCATTCAAAGTACACAGTATGAGCTACTAAAAGGTTTGATATCATTAAAATAAGGACTAAGAACCTTTGCCCTCACATACTTCCCATTTTTTATGATTGCAAACCGTGGCACAATCTTTCATGTATCGCATACTTTGATAGACATCATCCCCCTGATTTTATGCATTCCTTTGAAAAAAATCTGCTACCATAATCATAAGTTGTGTTTCCATTGCTTTTCCCCCTTTGACAACATCAAAAATATACAAGGACAAGGTCAACCTGTAGTAGTAAATTCATGACCATCAAGCTATGGATAAGCTAGACGTCAATTAAACCAGAGTCGCCACCGCGCTTTTATTGTTTCCAAGGGAAAAGGGAAAAGTACGAACAAAACCCAAGAGATAAGTTTTCAAATCAAAACTAATAAAATGCCATAGATTTTAGGTAAGGGGGTTGGTTACACAGAGGGAAGGTGTTAGCACCCAAAGTGTCCTAGGTACTCCTAGGGAGCCCTCTTTTGTGTGCATACGTGTTTTTGTACAAAATGATGTTTACAATAAATAGAGTGGAGGGATGGGAAAGAATTCATTAATTATAATTTTATGTTTGACAAGACTTTCGGACTTGCGCCTACATACCAACATAAAAATGAGGGATCAAAACCTCGTAGTTTGTGGTATAAATTTCGAAGTGAGAGAGTTTCTTTTAACAAAATTTTAAGTTTAACAAAGGCACAAAGGGCCTAAAAAGGTTTGGATGAGTGTTAGTTCTTTTTTGCTTTTGAAATTTTAAGTCAAGTATATTTAAGTTCATTTATAATTTTATTTAAGAAAAAGAATTTGAAAATGCAATGGCATAAGGCCAAAGTTTCTAATTTGCAATATGGTCAAAGTTTAGAAAACACAAGCAAATATTTTTTAAAGAGGGAGAGATTTTGAAATTAAATAAATGGGGAGGAGATGAAGAAACTAATCCTAAGCTCAAATTTAAAAGTTGAGAGTTGAAAAGATCTGACCAATGGGTTGTAATCCAATAAACAAGAATGTCATATGGAAACCCAAATTTCCCTTGGACTTTAGAATCAAGCAACATCAATACATAAATAGCAAGATGAAGAGCAAGGCATCAAATAAGGATAGCCACATCCAAGCTTAGAAACTCCATGATCTTCTTCATAATTCCCCAAATATCAGATGACTTCAAAGATATGCATTAGACACAGGTTCAAAATAACAACTTCAATATGATCATGTTGCAGATGAACTCCAATGGATCTTCAATATTATATCAGATGAAAATTCACTTCACAAGCACTTGGTTTTTGAAAGTTAGCATTGGCCAAGTCCTTTTGCATAGGGAGTGTTTCCTAATTCTAAGTCCAATGTCTCAGATCAAACCAATAGTCCACACAAAATGTTTTTTAGGCTTTTTTGTTCTTATTATGTACATTATAGTCAAAAGACCACAAACACAAACAAGTATATACAAACACAATATATTCACAAAGTATGGCTCAAATGAGCAAAGTGAAAATGGCATTAAGGTAAACAAATTGAATGATATGAATGATGGCAAATGAATAAAGACTAGAAATTAAATTGCATAAAAGTAAATGGCTTGAAATTAAATGTTAATTGTTAGTTAATTAGAAGTTAGTACTGTTTTTGCTTTGTTTTGTTTAAGTCATTCTTTGGAGAACACTCAACCCACTTATCACAAGTATGGATCCTTGAACCAATATATCTTCCAAAGGAAGGGAAAACGGCCAAGTTTCCACATAATACCATGAAAGAGGGGAGACTTACAATCTTACTTACTAGAATGTTATGCCTTTTGTGTCACAAATTTAGCGTTATGTTAAGCAATCGTAATTGGACTTATGTAGAAGTCACAACTATTTGAGATCGGGCAATAGAAATTTTAGTGTTAATGCATGTTAGAGACATGGTATAATGGACTATGCTCATAAAATATACCACACACAAAAAGAATATGCAAAAGGGTGGACCTAATCTCATCCATACTCATGTTGATTTTGCAATCAACTAGTCTAAGGATCTAGAGATATCATAGGTCCATGACATGAATGAATAAAGAAGGGGAATGACATGAAGAGGGAGGGGAAATGGAATCAACACAAATTGGTCAAAGGAGGACTTTTACCAAATTAAGATCATTCATTCATTTTGGGAGATGAAATGTATATTTCATCAATCCCCTAAATCCAATGATCTTAACTCAACAAAGTCAAATCAACCTTGACCAAGGCCCAATAACACAAGTCAAACTCAACAAGTCAAAATTAGAAGCTCAACACAATTTATTTTGCATTTAAACAATTAAAATCAATTAAATAGTGCATTAAATTAAATTATGGTTTGTCAAATTCCTAAAATCTCATCAAAACACCAAAGAAATGTCCATGAGATTTATCATAGGTCAAACAAGGTCAAAGGACCTTGGAGAAAAAATTTCATAATTTTGGGAAACTAAAAACTATTTTTAAACAATTAAAAGTATTCACAAAATCAATTAAATTATAAAAAATATGAATAATGATCCAAAAAATGATTTTAATTCAGAAAATTAAAGAGGAATTTATTTTTAAAAAGTTGGTGAAACTCTCATATATTTTGGATCAATATTAAAATTAATATGACTTAATGAAATTTTATGAAAAATTGAGTGAGAATCGAAGAGATGAAATTTTATGAAAAATACCTTCAATGAAGGTCTGGATTCGATTGTTCTTGCTCTTGCTTGTGCTTGATCTTGTTCTGAATGCTTGAAGGAGTAGATTAGAATGATCAAAAGGCTTTGGATCCCTGGAGATTTGAATCTCAAAAGAGTGAGATTCAAACACAATTTCCAATGGAAATTCCCAGGTTTATCCTCTCAAATGGAAGGGTTTGGATGCTTGGGATCAAACTTGGCGCGCAGGGTCCTCATTTTTTATGCTTAGAGCCTCAATTTATAGCCAATTCAATTGATATTTGCACACTTGAAGTGAACTTCCAAAATTAGCAATGAGTGATGCATGGGTGCATGGGCGTGCAAAGGCCCATGAAATCATGTTATTTGGTCCATAATTGAATACAAACAAGTTGGAGATCATGTTAGAATGCTAGGAAATTGTGCATGGATGTTTGAAGTTCAATCTTGCCAAATGATGATGCAATGTTCACGCCATGTGCAACCCATTCAAATCTTGTCCAAAATTGATGAAATCGGACTTTTTGGAAAGGTTAGATCAAGAGGAACAACTTTAATGTTGAACACTCTTTCATTTGAAGCTTTTATCATGGTGAATTTTGAGGTGGAAGTTTGGAAAATCAAACATGTCAACAAAATTTCTAAGTGTCAAGCCATATGTTCACTTAGTCCACCTTGGCTAACTTTTTATGTGTGCTTCAAATGAGAAACGTTCCTTCATCAAAGTTGTAGCTATCTCAAATTAATTTAAAATGGTCACAAATTTAACCTTATTTGGGTTTAATATGAAGGAGTTATGCATTTTTGAAGTTGAGGAAAATCACTTATTCAATGGCATTGGTCCAAAATGACCTATAATGTATCCTCATATCACATGCTCATAAAAGTTGAATTAGATCTTCCTCTAAACATAAAAGTTGAAGTAGACATATTGAATTTGATTGTGAAACTTGTAAATATTTTATCTCATAAAAATTGAGCAAGTTATGGCCTTGGGAAGTTTACCTCCAAATTAGGGTTTAGACAAAATGACCTATAATCTTTCACCATAAAAAATGACTTTCTAAGAAAAAATAGCTCTAGACCTCAACATGAAAGTTGTTTGGAATGTCATTTGGAGTAAATTTTCTCTTGGAATGATTTTCATATGACATACACTGTATAAGATAGGGTCTAGGGAACCCCAATTTTGATTAGTTGAATTCCTCTGGTCAACCACCATGCACCAACTTGCTAATTTGAAATTCTCTTGACCTTTGGGACTCATAGAGGATCATATATGCATAAGATGATGAAATTTTAAGTATCCCTTGAAATATTTGATCAAATATGAAGAAGCTTGTTGAAGAAGTTACACAAGACACCCAAATGAACTAGGGTTTCCAAGGCAAACCAAATCCAAACTCTTGATGAATTCTTGATCAAAATAACATGTAAATATCATGGGTATCCATATATGATGCCTAGAGACATTGTAGATCATTATTGATTGAGCTCTTAGCAATGAGGGTCTTAAACCCTAGATATGAGCTTGATAGATCAAAGGTGAGCATGCGTCCTACCTACAAAAGAGTTAGACAAATGCAAAGACATATTTTTGGTATTTTGGTTAGTAAAATAATAAAAATACAAAGTAGGATATAATCAAATGGTGCTTGGTGATCTCTCCCAATACAAACTGAAATTCTAGTTATCAGACTTTGGATGTCACACTGGTTGTTATGACATCCAATTCTGCACAGACAGGGATTATGCAGAACTTAACAGTAAGTGCAGTAAATAACACAAGTAATTGTTCACCCAGTTCAGTCCAACATGACCTACATCTGGGGGCTACCAAGCCAGGGAGGAAATCCACTATTAGTAGTATCAATTCAAAGCTAAAATCACCCGTTTACAACTTATCACTTAATCCCTGCCCAATGCAATTTCAATCTTAACCTAAGATCAGAGTTCCTACTCACTCCCCCTCAATCACCTCAGTGATATTAAAGACACTTGGAAGTCACACTTCAAAAACAACTCTTGATTATGCTTCACAGCTTAAATCAAGATACACAACACTCACGCTTAAAAGCTTTGAGTGACACAACACTTACAACTCAATGAACACCCTATGCCAAAGCAATCATCTACTTGATAATGGCTTGGCTTACAAGATACGTCTAATACAAGACTCACAAAATACAGCAGTGAAGTATGATGGACACACTGACTCTTCACGCCTCAAAATCCCCGAAACTGAATGAAGGAATGCCTTCCTTTTTATATTGCAGCACCTGGGCTTTTGCACCTGTATTTTCCTGAATTTTAGGTCACACAAGTTCCCTCAAATTCAACATTTAGGTTGCTAACAAATAGGCTATTTGTTAGGTTCATTGAATGTAGCTTGGTTGTTGATTTCCTGGATTTTCTCTCAGCTGTTGAATCCCTAAAGAATAGCCTGAGAAAAAGCTGAAACAGAAAACTGAACAACCTACAATTTAGCATATGCTGTCAGGCACGAATGTCACGACATTCAGCTTGACATCAAGGTCCATATGCTGAGTCTGTTTTTCCAGAAAACAGACTGTACAATTTGCTGACCTGTACATGATCAAAATGACCATACTACAGTAACAACTTACATTAATAAATGTCAAAGTGTCCAACTTAACATTTATACATTTGGCCTTAAGTTAGTTCTGTTATTCTCTTGAAGAACAAACTAAGTTTTATGCTGAAGTATAGCAGAACACCACTCTGCCTAATCTTCAGTAGCTGCTGTCAATGATGAATGTCACAACATCCAGTTTGACATTCAGTCAGTAGGCCTTATGCCAGGTCTGGTTCTTCCTTGATAACCAGACTGCAAATGAATACTAAGTTCTAACAGAACTTCTGTTCCTTAGTATCTGTTGACAGGTATGAATGTCACAGCATTCAATAATCCTGTGTTAGCTAGTCCTGCAGTAACTACAATGTAGTCACATATACATGTCATGACATCAGTCAAGACATTAGTGTTTTACCATATAATGCAGCCAATTAAACACCTACAAACTCCCCCTTTGGCAAATTTTTGGCTAAAACACTTTGATCCCCATAACAGAGTTCATGGCAGCGGAATACTACTAGCTAATACACTCAGAGTGGCAGCACACTCACACACATGGAAGTTAAATAAAAACTTCGCATAGCAGCACACACATATTAGAAGTTGCACCTAAACTTCAACATCAGCTGCAGGGGGGGAATCTTCAGATCTGTCATGAGAGTCTGTTGTAGAGACCCACTCTGTTTGTCAGGGGTATTGGTGGTTATTACTCCCCCTTTTTGTCACAAATGTTGCCAAAGCCAACAACATAGTCAGAGCACAATGACAGAGTTCCAGACTTGGTTTTACTTCACAGTTTCAACCAAGTTAACATCCACTTGATCTTGCTTCACAGCTTCGATCAAGTGATCACCCACTTTTGCTTTACAGTAGGTACCACCATATCAAATGCCATGATTTTGTTTCTGACATCCAGAACCACTCCTGCATGAACAGCATCCTTGAACTCCTGCAGGTACAGTGGCCTTCTCTCTGTAGGGTGTCTCCTTACCCTCTTGTATCCACCCTTGTTGCAAGCAGCATAGCTATGATCTGTTGACCAATCATAGCCTAGCACAAATTGTTTAATAGTCAGAGATATTAAACAATTTATCCCAAACATCAGTGGTTGCTATAAGGTCTCAGAGAGACATATTCCCAGTTTGCTCCTTAAGTTTTCAAACTGAGTAGCATCCAGAGCCTTTGTAAATATGTCAGCCAGTTGAAGATCCGTGGCTACATGTTCCAAAGTGATCACCTTGTCTTCCACCAGATCTCTGATGAAGTGGTGCCTAATGTCAATATGTTTGGTCCTGCTATGTTGGATGGGATTCTTGGAGATGTTGATGGCACTGGGATTATCACAGAACAATGTCATAACATTTTGAGTGACATTGTACTCAGTGAGCATTTGTTTCATCCAAACCAGTTGGGAGCAACTGCTTCCAGCCGCTATGTATTCAGCCTCTGCAGTGGACAGAGAGACACAGTTCTGCTTCTTGCTGAACCACGATATGAGGTTTTCTCCTAAGAAGAAACATCCACCTGATGTGCTTTTTCTGTCATCAGCACTTCCAGCCCAATCAGCATCACAGTACCCAGATAGGACAGGCTTAGACCCATGTGAATACAGCATCCCATAGTCACACGTCCCATTGATGTACTTGAGAATCCTTTTGACTTGATTCAAGTGGCTCACCTTGGGCTCTGCTTGGTATCTGGCACACACTCCAACTGCATAGGAAATGTCAGGTCTACTTGCAGTTAGATACAGCAGACTACCTATCATGCTTCTGTACAGGCATTGATCAACACTAGGCCCTCCATCATCTTTGGTTAACTTCAGATGAGTAGGAGCAGGAGTCCTCTTGTGCCTGGCATGATCCATACCAAACTTCTTAACTATGTTCTTGGCATACTTGCTTTGGGAGAGAAACATAGAGTCCTCCATTTGGTTTACTTGCATTCCAAGGAAATAGGTCAGTTCTCCCACTAGACTCATTTCAAACTCAGACTGCATCTGGTGAACAAATTTTTTAACCATTTGTTCTGACATTCCACCAAAGACTATATCATCAACATAGATTTGAGCTATCATGATTTTTCCTTCTTCATCCTTCACAAACAAGGTTTTATCTATGCCACCCTTTCTGTATCCATTTGAGGTCAGAAATTCGGTTAACCTTTCATACCAAGCTCTGGGTGCTTGCTTCAACCCATACAAGGCTTTCTTCAACTTGTATACATGCTCAGGTTGGTTAGGATCACAGAACCCTTTGGGTTGTTCCACATAGACTTCTTCATTCAGGTAGCCATTCAAGAATGCACTCTTCACATCCATTTGGAACAGCTTAAACTTCAGGATGCATGCTACCCCCAACAGCAATCTGATGGACTCAAGTCTAGCCACAGGAGCAAATGTCTCATCAAAGTATACTCCTTCAACTTGAGTGTATCCTTGAGCTACTAGTCTTGCTTTATTTCTAGTAATTACTCCTTTCTCATCAGATTTGTTTTTGTAGATCCACTTGGTACCAATGATGTTGGACCCTTCAGGTCTTGGAACCAGCTCCCATACTTCATGCCTTGTGAACTACTCGAGTTCCTCTTGCATGGCAATGATCCAGTATTCATCAGTCAGGGCTTCTTTCACATTCTTTGGTTCAACCTTGGAAACAAAGCAGGAATTTGAGTTTATTCCTCTTGACCTGGTAGTTACACCACTGGTGGGATCCCCTATGATAAGATCCTTAGGGTGGTCTTTCTGAATTCTGATAGAGGGCACTTTGGTGGGCGCTTCTACTTCACATTCAGGAGAAGGTTCCTGTACTTCTTCAGGCTTGACTGGACTGTCAGTTGGACTGTCAAGGAATGTTTCAACATCCTCCATGACATCGGTTCCTTCCTCTTTATCATCCACAATGACATTTATGGACTCCATCAGGACATTGGTCCTGTGGTTGAACACTCTATAGGCTCTGCTGTTAGTGGAGTATCCCAGAAATACGCCTTCATCACTTTTGGGATCTAGCTTCCTTCTCTGTTCACGATCTGTGAGAATGTAGCATTTACTTCCAAAAATATGAAAGTACTTCACAGTGGGTTTTCTGCCCTTCCATATTTCATACAGAGTGGAGGAGGTTCCTTTTCTCAAGGTGACTCTGTTGTGAACATAGCACACGGTATTCATTGCTTCAGCCCAAAAGTGCATAGGAAGCTTCTTTGCATGAATCATTGCTCTGGCAGATTCTTGAATAGTTCTGTTTTTTCTTTCAACTATTCCATTCTGCTGAGGAGTTATAGGGGAGGAGAACTCATGGCTTATTCCTTGATGAGCAAAACTCATCAAACTTGGAATTCTTGAATTCAGTACCATGATCACTTCTAATCCGGACCACACAACTGTCCTTTTCCCTTTGAAGTCTTATGCACAGATCTTTGAAGACATCAAATGTATCTGACTTCTCTCTGATGAAGCTTATCCACGTGTATCTGGAATGGTCATCAACCACCACGTAGGCATACTTCTTCCCACCAAGACTTTCAACCTGCATAGGTCCCATTAGGTCCATGTGCAGCAGTTCCAGAACTCTGGAGGTTGTGGAATGTCCCAGCTTTGGGTGTGACATCTTGGTTTGCTTGCCCATTTGGCATTCTCCACAGACTCTTCCTTCATCAATCAGAAGCTTTGGCATTCCTCTGACTGCTTCCTTGGATATGATCTTCTTCATTCCCCGTAAGTGGAGATGTCCAAGTCTTCTATGCCACAGCTTCACCTCCTGTTCTTCCTTGGCTGAGGAGCATGTTGTGGAAAAGTTAGAGAGATCAGGTTCCCACAGGTAGCAGTTGTCTTTGGACCTGGTTCCTCTCATAACTTCCTGATTGTCACCATTTGTCACAATGCACAGCTCCTTAGTAAACTGAACATGAAAACCTTGATCACACAGCTGACTTATGCTGATGAGGTTTGTAGTTAGTCCTCTTACTAACAGCACATTGTTCAGTTTTGGCACTCCAGAACAGTCCAGTTTGCCCACACCTCTTATTTTTCCTTTGGCACCATCACCAAAAGTCACATAGCTGGTGGTGTGAGGTTGAATATCTACCAGTAGATTTTCCATACCAGTCATATGTCTTGAGCATCCACTGTCAAAGTACCAGTCTTCTCTGGAAGAAGCCCTTAGGGCAGTGTGTGCTATCCTAGCATACCATTGTTGCTTCTTAATGGGAACACATCGCTTACGTGTTTTATGCTTAGGTCTGACATGTGAGGCTCTGTTAGGGAAGCCATGAATCCAGTAGCAGAAGGCTTTTATATGACCAAGCCTGCCACAGTGGTGACACCTCCAATTCTGGTATTTCCTCTTCTGATGATCATTCATCCTAGCTCCTTGATGTTGAGACATTGGCTTTGACATCTGCTTGAACTTCTGAACTCTAGCCTTTGGGCGTTTGTGTTCAGTTCTTTTTCCAAATCCTAGCCCAGATTTGGTTCCAGACTGCTGTCCCACCTTTAGAATTTCTTCCAAGGTGGCAGTTCCCTTATTCATCATTCTGATGGATTTGGTCATCTGATTTAGCTTGGAGGTCAGAAGGGCTATCTCATCATTTAGCCCCTCTATGGCAGACAGTTGCTTCTGTCTCTCATCTTCCAGTTCCTTGATGAGTTTCTTCTGCTTTTCTCCTTGTGCACGCACTTCTGCACTGGTGGTACACAGCTTCTTATATGCTGCAGCAAGTTCATCAAATGTCAGCTCATCTGCACTTGTGTCATCTTCAGACACACACACACTGGTTAGTGCAGTGACATGTTTGGCAGATTCTCCTTCAGATTCACTTTCAGAATCTCCTTCAGACCATGTGATAGCTAGCCCCTTATTTTGCAATTTGAGGTAAGTAGGGCATTCAGCTCTGACGTGTCCATACCCTTCACAGCCATGACACTGGATTCCCTTCCCATGGTTGAACTTCTCCTCAGAAGTTGATCTTTTCTTAATGTCAGACGGGATGTTCTTGACATTAGGTCTACCTCTTTGATCAATCTTCTTCATGAACTTGTTGAATTGCCTCCCAAGCATGGCTAAGGCTTCTGATATACTTTCATCACCTCCTGTATATCCTTCTTCTGACTCCTCTTCAGCATTTGATATAAAGGCTATGCTTTTCTTCTTCTCAGCATACTCACCTAAGCCCATTTCAAAGGTTTGGAGAGAACCAATGAGCTCATCTACCTTCATATTGCTGATGTCCTGAGCCTCCTCTATGGCAGTGACCTTCATAGCAAACCTCTTAGGCAAGGACCTGAGAATCTTTCTTACAAGTTTCTCTTCAGTCATTTTCTCACCTAGTCCACCAGAGGTGTTTGCAATTTCAAGAATATTCATGTGAAAGTCATGAATAGTCTCATCCTCTTTCATCCTCAGATTTTCAAACTTGGTTGTCAACATCTGAAGTTTGGACATCTTCACCTTGGAAGTACCTTCATGAGTTACCTTGAGGGTATCCCAAACTTCCTTAGCTAGTTCACAATGGTGCACCAGCCTGAAGATGTTCTTAGTGATTCCATTGAACAGTGCATTCAAGGCTTTGGAGTTTCCAAGAGCTAATGCCTCTTGTTCCTTGTCCCAATCTTCTTCGGGAATCTGCACACTGACTCCATCTTCATCAGTCCTCGTTGGATGTTCCCATCCCTTGTTGACAGCTCTCCAGACTTTGCTGTCTAGAGACCTTAAGAAGGCTATCATGCGAGGCTTCCAGTCATCATAATTAGATCCATCCAACATGGGTGGTCTGTTTGAGTGTCCTAAATCCTTGTCCATGGTACTAGAAAGTAACTTCCCTAGATCTCACCCAGAACTTCACAGGCAGGGTGCCTGCTCTGATGCCAATTGAAATTCTAGTTATCAGACTTTGGATGTCACACTGGTTGTTATGACATCCAATTCTGCACAGACAGGGATTATGCAGAACTTAACAGTAAGTGCAGTAAATAACACAAGTAATTGTTCACCCAGTTCAGTCCAACATGACCTACATCTGGGGGCTACCAAGCCAGGGAGGAAATCCACTATTAGTAGTATCAATTCAAAGCTAAACTCACCCGTTTACAACTTATCACTTAATCCCTACCCAATGCAATTTCAATCTTAACCTAAGATCAGAGTTCCTACTCACTCCCCCTCAATCACCTCAGTGATATTAAAGACACTTTGAAGTCACACTTCAAAAACAAACTTGATTATGCTTCACAGCTTAAATCAAGATACACAGCACTCACGCTTAAAAGCTTTGAGTGACACAACACTTACAACTCAATGAACACCCTATGCCAAAGCAATCATCTACTTGATAATGGCTTGGCTTACAAGATACGTCTAATACAAGACTCACAAAATACAGCAGTGAAGTATGATGGACACACTGACTCTTCACGCCTCAAAATCCCTGAAACTGAATGAAGGAATGCCTTCCTTTTTATATTGCAGCACCTGGGCTTTTGCACCTGTATTTTCCTGAATTTTAGGTCACACAAGTTCCCTCAAATTCAACATTTAGGTTGCTAACAAATAGGCTATTTGTTAGGTTCATTGAATGTAGCTTGGTTGTTGATTTCCTGGATTTTCTATCAGCTGTTGAATCCCTAAAGAATAGCCTGAGAAAAAGCTGAAACAGAAAACTGAACAACCTACAATTTAGCATATGCTGTCAGGCACGAATGTCACGACATTCAGCTTGACATCAAGGTCCATATGCTGAGTCTGTTTTTCCAGAAAACAGACTGTACAATTTGCTGACCTGTACATGATCAAAATGACCATACTACAGTAACAGCTTACATTAATAAATGTCAAAGTGTCCAACTTAACATTTATACATTTGGCCTTAAGTTAGTTCTGTTATTCTCTTGAAGAACAAACTAAGTTTTATGCTGAAGTATAGCAGAACACCACTCTGCCTAATCTTCAGTAGCTGCTGTCAATGATGAATGTCACAACATCCAGTTTGACATTCAGTCAGTAGGCCTTATGCCAGGTCTGGTTCTTCCTTGATAACCAGACTGCAAATGAATACTAAGTTCTAACAGAACTTCTGTTCCTTAGTATCTGTTGACAGGTATGAATGTCACAGCATTCAATAATCCTGTGTTAGCTAGTCCTGCAGTAACTACAATGTAGTCACATATACATGTCATGACATCAGTCAAGACATTAGTGTTTTACCATATAATGCAGCCAATTAAACACCTACACAAACCCAATGAGTGAGGGGTAAGGAGGATGACAAGGTGTGATCCCAATGTCAATGCATATGATGAGATACCATGAGGGATCTTAGGGTCAAAATTGGGGTCTTACAGTTGCCCCTATATAAGGACATTTTAGCTGAAGAGATGAAGGTTAAAATCTTTGCATCGGCTCAATAGAATGGGGTTAAATAACAACATATAGAAACAAATTTTGGTCCCTAAGAGACCTTATGATGCATAAGATATGAATGTTAAAATAAATCTCTATGGGGAAATTTTGCCACAAAGGAAAAGAATTCGGAGAGACTGAAAGTCCACAGGAGTATAATGCGTTCCATAAGGAAAACTCACTAGGGGGACAGAGACTCTGAGGGGATAAAAAGGTTGTGCCTAGGCCATGCTACGACTTAAAAATAGCTGGGGGACTCGAGGGATTCCATGAAAATAAATCAATGGAAAGACTCAGTCGGGGAACAAAAGGACATCTGCAGGAGAAACGGGTATATCAGAACAAAACTGAAATACTCAAACCAAGCAGGAACAGCAATTTGACTAAGGAAATATGCACTCAAACTCGACTGAGGAAGAAAAGATCTTCACACAGGAGGAGCAAAAATATATTATCCACTACCGGTTACTGGGTAAGGAGATAACAAAATCTGATAAGGAGGACATCCGTTACCGATTAGGGTAAACATATCAAGGATAACTCGCTGAGGGCAGCCAGGAAGCGTATTCATTATCAGTTACTAAGTAAGAATAAAACTATTGGGGAAAGCCAAAATAGGATCTACAACTACCAGTTACTGGGAAGAAGACCAAAGGGAGAGAATATTCGTCACCGACTAAAGTGAACATATCAAGGATATACTCATGGGAAAGAAAATTTGTCATTGGTTAAGATGAACATATCAAGGATAGACTTTCCTAGAGATGTTTAAGAAGGATATTCGTCATCGGTTAGAATGAACATGTCAAGGATAAACCTCCTGAACAAATTAGGAATTATATCTACCGAATGCTGGATAGAATATCAAAAAGAGAATATTCATCATCGGTTAGGATGAACATATCAAGGATAGACTCCGAAGGGAGGAATAGGACATATATCAATTACTGGATAGAATACCGGAAAGAGAATATCTGTCACTGGTTAGGATGAACATATCAAGGATAAACTCTGTAAAGGGGAGAAAAGCATGATTTATAACTACCGGTTACTGGGTAGAAGACCGCAAAGAGAAGGAAACTTGTCATCGGTTAGGATGAACATATCAAGGATTAACTCTCTGGGGAATAAAATAGGGATTACAACTACCAGTTATTGGGTAGAATACCAAAAGGGAGTGAATATTTGTCATCGGTTAGGATGAACATATCAAGGATAAACTCAAAGCAGGGGAAGAAAATATCATCCATCGGTTAGAATGAACATATCAAGGATATACTTCCTGGGAAACCTAAAACGAATCCGCCGAGAGAAAAAGGGTTACTCTTGTCGGGTATTAGACAAGGCATAACAAATTACCAACTAAGAAGAATACTACCAGTTACTGGGTAATAGACTCTTATAGGGCCAAAGGCATCTATCTAGGGAAAATCTAGAAAGAAACGGTCAATCAATACTCAACCCAATAAGGATATAACTCAAATGGAGTGGTCCCATCCAGATAATCAACTTGGGAGGAAACTGAGATAATAATCATCCACGAGGAAATAGCTCAGTGGGGAAAAGGAGAAAGGTTAAAGTCTTTCTGCTTAAGAGGCTGACACTCTACAATTGAAGGAGGACAGACACACCGAATCTGCATGGGGATAAAGTACCACCATGGCAGAGAGTCAAAATAACAATGAATCACAAGGTGTAATAATGCAATAATGAAATTACATGAATGTATATGTATATGTGATGATCATGCTGACAAAACAATCGCAAAGGATACAATTGTCGTTGATTTGAATCATTGATACAATTCTCGGCCAATCCACACAAGAGGGAAACAACTGCTAGAGAAGAGATCGAACACCTCGAAGGCTTGACCCTGGCTAGGGAAGACAGGAGAGGATCCGCTGAGGAAACTACTGTCAACTTTACGGGGAATTTTAGGTCAATGCCATATCAAATGGGAGACAACCCTGCAGGGGATAAACACAAATAATTGCTCAGAAAAAGGGAGTAACCCTGACTGGGGACGAATCTGATGGCGACTCATGGGGAAACAAAGTTCTGCTGAAACCATGCAAACCACTGCAATGAAATGCCTACAACCCGAGGGAGGATAATTACAAACTCAGCTGGCGAAGATGAACAACTCGGCTGGGGAAATCAACAAACATCGGGTGCTGACATGTTGTCGGGGATGAAACAGGGAATCACACCAACTGCTTGGGCAGAACCAATAATGCTCCACATTTAGGGCTTACCGCTTTCAAACCATTGTTGATATTCTTTTAATGAAATCGATTGCTTAAAATTATTGCTTTTATATGTTTAAGAAAAATATGATTTTGATTAAAAAAATTAATTTCAAAAATGATCATAATAAAATTTAAATCTATTTGGCTGAATTAAACAAGAGTAGAAACAATTGGATAAAAGTTCAACTTTATTTAATAGAATGGTAGACTGTAAATGACAAGACTCCATAGATCTTTACAAAAGTTTGAAAACTAGTAATTTACACGGAAAATGGATACATTGAATACAATGATCACTAATCCTTCTACCAACTCTTGATATCCACTGTGCTCTTGGCTACTCTACTGGGGATGATGAATCAGACTTGACCATTGTGCTCGATAAAGTCTTCAAAACTGAAGATCAGGAAGATGCAGTTACTTGCCATAATCCCTAATTTTTGCATAAATTTCCCCAAGGTGGGGTACTCAATTTATCGGGATAACTCTTTCTATTTTATATCTTTGCTTGGATCACCCTTTCGGGTTTTCAATCCACCGAGACGCTCATTTTAGCCTAAGCCTCCCTTTCGGCTTTTCAACTTAGCGAGTTGTTCTTTTTATTTCTAGGCGAAGTATTTCTTGACTACATCTACATTCACAAGACGAGTGAACTCTTCACCATCCATAGTTGTAGGAATCAAAGCACCACCTGAAAAGGCTCTCTTGACAACATATGGGCCTTCATAATTAGGAGTCCATTTTCCCCTAGAATATGGCTTGAAAGATAGAATCTTCTTGAGCACAAGGTCACCTTCTCTGAACAAACTAGGTCTGACCTTCTTATCAAAATCTTTCTTCATTCTCTATCGATACAACTGACCATGACACATGGCAGTCAACCTCTTTTCTACAATCAATTCAGCTGATCAAATTTGGTCTGACACCAATCATCTTCAGTCAACTTGGCTTCCATGAGCACACGTAGTGATGGGATCTCAACCTCTACTAGGAGCACAGCTTCCATACCTAAAACAAGTGAGAAAGGGGTTGCCCCTGTTGAAGTGTGGATGGGCGTACGATACCCGTGCAAAGCAAACGGGAGCATCTCATGCCAATCCTTGTATGGCACAACCATTTTCTGAATGATCTTCTTGATGTTCTTGTTTGCAACTTCAACAACCCCATTCATCGTAGGCCTGTAGGGAGAAGAATTATGATGTGCAATCTTGAAGTCTTTGCAAAGAGCTTCCACCATATTATTATTCAAGTTCGAACCATTATTAGTAATGATCTTACTTGGCACACTATAACGGCATACGATCTGATTCTTGTTAAACCTGACAACAACTTGCTTGGTTACATTCGCATACGATGCTACTTCTACACACTTTGTGAAGTAGTCAATAGCCACCAAAATGAAACGATGTCCATTCGAAGCTTTGGGCTCGATCATGCCAATCATATCGAATCCCCACATGGAGAAAGGCCATGGGGAGGAAATGACATTCAACGGTGTCGTAGGAATGTGAATCTTATCTGCATATATTTGACACTTGTGGCATTTCTTCACAAACTTGCATCAGTCAGATTCCATTGTCAGCCAATAGTAACCTGCTCGCAGCATCTTCTTTGCCATTACATGTCCATTGGAATGAGTACCAAAGGAACCTTCATGGACTTCAGTCATCAATAGGTATGCTTCGTGTCTATCCATGCATCTGAGCAGAACCATATCGAAGTTTCTCTTGTATAATACATCACCATTCAGGTAGAAGTTGTTGGCTAATCTTCTCAAAGTCTTCTTATCTTTCAAATATTCCCCGGGTGGGTAAGTATGACTTTGGAGGAAACACTTGATATCAAAATACGATCGCTTCTCATCTTCGACTTCTTCCACAACAAACACGTGAGTTGGCCTATCAAGACGCATCACAGTCAGATTGGGAACTTCATTCCAATATTTCACCACAATCATCGAAGCTAAAGTCGCAAGAGCATCTGCCATCCGGTTTTCATCTCGAGGGATATGGTGAAACTCAACCTTTGTAAATAAAGTTGAAATCCTCCTCGCATAATCTCTATATGGTATCAAACCGGGTTGATTCGTCTCCCATTCTCCTTTGATCTGATTCACAACCAAAGCCGAATTTCCATAGACGTCCAAATATTTGATTTTGAGATCAATGGCCTCTTCAATCCCTATAATGCAAGCTTCATACTCCGCCATATTGTTTGTACACTTGAAAGTCAATCTAGCTGTAAATGGAAAATGAGTTCCTTGAGGAGTAATAATCACTGCCCCAATGCCATTACCATATTGATTAACAACTCCATCAAATACCATGCCCCAACGGGAACCAGGTTATGGCCCTTCTTCAAGCAATGGTTCATCACAATCTTTCATTTTCAGGTACAAAATCTCTTCATCAGGAAAATCGTATTGCACCGACCAGTAATCTTCAATTGGTTGGTGAGCCAAGTGGTCAGCCAAGACACTACCTTTGATAGCCTTTTGAGATCGTTATTCAATATCATACTCTGATAACAACATCTGCCAACGAGCAATCCTCCCAGTTAAAGCAGGCTTCTCAAAAATATACTTGATTGGATCCATTTTAGATATCAACCAAGTGGTATGATTCAGCATATATTGACGAAGCCACTTAGCATCCCAAGCCAATGCACAACAAGTCTTCTCAAGCATAGAATACCGAGTCTCACAATTGGTGAAATTATTACTGAGGTAGTAAATTGCATACTCTTTCTTTCTAGTTTCATCTTGTTGACCTAGAACACAACCCATACTCTCATCAAGCACGGTCAAATACATGATCAACGCTCTTCCTTCGACAGGAGGAGACAAAATCGGAGGCTCAAGCAGATACTCTT
Organism: Lathyrus oleraceus; assembly: GCF_024323335.1. Taxonomy (NCBI): domain Eukaryota; kingdom Viridiplantae; phylum Streptophyta; class Magnoliopsida; order Fabales; family Fabaceae; genus Lathyrus; species Lathyrus oleraceus. The sequence continues at coordinate 234,400,315 of NC_066579.1, forward strand.
TGATACTGTCAAAAGCTTTCTGGAAGTCTTCAGTCCAATCACAAGACTGATCTTTCCGAATAAGCTTGAATATAGGCGCACATGTGGCAGTCATGTGTGAAATGAATCTTGAGATATAATTCAAGCGGCCGAGAAAACCTCTGACTTGCTTCTCAGTTTTGGGTGCAGGCATCTCTTGTATTGCTTTGACCTTGGCAGGGTCAACTTCAATACCCTTCTCACTGACAATAAAGCCCAACAACTTACCAGAACGAACACCAAAGGTACACTTATTGGGATCCAAGCGGAGTTTATACTTCCTCAAATTCTGGAATAGCTTCAATAAATGCTCAACATGTCCCTCTTCATCAATGGATTTGGCAATCATATCATCAACATAGACTTCGATCTCTTTATGCATCATATCATAAAAAGGAGTAGTCATTGCTCTCTAGTAAGTTGCACCATCATTCTTTAAACCGAAATGCATCACTCTATAACAAAATGTTCCCTAGGGTGTAATGAACGTGGTCTTTTCTATATCCTCGGGTGCCATCTTGATCTGATTATATCCGGAAAATCCGTCCATGATTGAAAAGACTTTGAATTTAGTTGTATTGTCTACCAACATATCAATGTGTGGCAGAGGGAAATCATCTTTTGGACTGGCTTTATTTAAATCTCTATAATCAACACAGATACGGACTTTTCCATCTTTCTTCGAAACAGGCACAATATTGGCCACCCACTGCGGATACTCGGCAATCACAAGGAAACCGACATCGATCTGCTTTTTCACTTCTTCTTTGATTTTCACTGCCATATCAGGATGAGTTTTCCTCAACTTTTGCTTGACTGGCGGGCATTCTGGCTTCAACGGCAATCTATGCTCCACAATCTCATAATCCAAACCAGGCATGTCTTGAATCAAACACATCTGAATACTCTCGGAGAAGATCAATCAACCCCTTATTAACCTCTAGACACATTCGAGACCCAACCTTGACTTCCTTCACATCATCCTCGGAACCCAAGTTGACTAACTCAATATGCTCTTCGAATGGTTGAATGGATTTTCCTTTGTGCTCAAATAGACGAGACAATTCATCAGATACTTCTTCATCACTTCCTTCCTCGGCCTCAAACACAGGGAATTCAAAATTTGGCGAAGGAGTAGGATCATTGTATTCAAAGGGTTTAGAAACCAACCTGCATAATGATTTGATATTTTGATTTTAGAGAAGTGAATCGTGACCAAATATTATACAGATGGACAAATTATTATATATTGATTTATGTTTTTTGTGATTACCATTTTTCAGAATAAAACAAAAAGTAAAAACAAAACATCATAGATGTGAATGAATAGAATTATATTTTATTGATGATCAAATTTGAAAATGCCCAAACAATGTTCAGTTCCCCCTTAGGCATAGAAGAAGAATTTTCTAAAACAAATAAAAGCAATTACTTAGATCGATGCACAATAATAGGAATATCAACAACAGTCCAATTGTTGTAATCTTTTCCATGCGTCACAAAATTGGTGTAGTCTTCATCTTCATCACCCTCGATCACAGCAGCTAAGTGTTGTTCATTACCAAGAATGAACCCTCCGCTACGGAAACTGGGTTGCACATCTTCAACTCTAATCACATATGAACCTCGTTGGAAACCCAAATCGGCGTTGCTCTTGTTGTTGGCGACCTCTACCATCTGGCCCCACTAATCAGAATTACCATCTTCAACAACCTTCTGCGTATCCTTGAATTAGGACATAGGTGCCCCAACTCTCTTTTCCTCAGCAATAGATAAGGCTTGGAATGGAGTTTCAATCTCATCCTCAGCTTTTACATAAGAGAAAGATGACAGTTGGCTTACCAACAAAGCCTTCTATCCACCGACAATAACCAGCTTTCCATTTTTAACGAACTTCAATTTCTGATGCAATGTGGATGTAACGGCTCCTGCCTCATGTATCCATGGCCTTCCTAACAAGCAGTTATAGGTCGGGTGGATGTCCATTACTTGGAATGTAATTTGGAAATCACTCAGACCTATCTTCACAAGAAGGTTCACCTCTCCTATCACAGTTTTGTAAGAACCGTCAAATGCTTTAACGATCACACCATTATAACTCATTGGAGCTCCTTGATACGAAAATCTGAACAGAGTTGATTTCAGTAGTACATTCAAAGAAGAACCGGTGTCGACCAATACATTTGATAGGGCGTCATCCTTACAATTTAATGCTAAGCTGTGATTTCTACCCTCCTCGGGAAGTTCCTCATCACAGAAGATAAAATTATTGCAGGAAGTGATGTTAGCCACACTATGATCAAACTGATCCACCGTAACATCATGTTCCACATACGCTTGTTCTAACACCTTATGCAGTGCTTCTTTGTGCGCCTCAGAGTTCATAAGCAGAGACATCACTGAAATCTTGGAGGGACTTTGGAGCAGCTGCTCCACCATATTAAATTCGCTTTTCTTAATCAAACGGAGTACCTCATCATCATCATTAGGCTTCAAACCGATGGATTCACCAGACTGACACTTCGGAGTGCTAACTAGATCTACTACGGGCACTTCCACCTTCTTACTAACAGATACATCTTCCACATCCTTAGGGAACACCGGCCTAAAGACACGACAACTACAGGTCACTTTAGTAACATCAGCTATGCTCACAACAGAACTGGTCGTAGGCAAAGGAACTTCTTTACCATTCTCTAACATAGTCGCATTGTACTGATACGGGACAGCTTTATTGGATCTATATGGGACGGGGCCCGCTAACCGTATACCCAACTGCAATACCGATCTGTTGCAGACAGTGTTACTATTATTGGTGTCAAATTGAATCACCACTCTCTCTAGTGTCTTGAATACTGGAACAATAACATTCACATCGTCATCCACGTGACGGGACTGGAGAATCTGAATCATACCTTCATCCATTAACCTCTGGATGTCTCTCTTCACAACCATGCAACCTCGAGGATTGACACTACAAATTGCACAACCATCATGGTCATGCTCACAATCGTTTACCAAACAGATATCCTTGTGCATCATCACCAAGGACCTTCTAATAAAGCGAGCACCAAATACCTTGAACTCCCTAGGACAGCCATCCACCATATTGACAGAAGGGTTACCATAAGCAGGTAGTGGATTAGCTTTGACATTAGGCGCGCGGTCCTCAAAGGACATCATCCTACTCTTTACCATCTTTTGGACTTCATACTGCAGGGGGTAACAATTCTCAATAACGTGATCGGGAGTTCCTTGGTGAAAGGCACAGCGAAGTTCCAGTTTATACCACCATGGAAGTGGTTCAGGGATCTGAGGCGGATTTCTTGGTTGCAAAAGGTTCTTAAGAACCAATGATGGATACAATTCAGCATAAGTCATAGGAATCGGGTCTAAAGAGACCTTCTTCTTCTCAAAATTTTATGGTTGTTGATATTGTTATTGTTATAGGTGTTTGTTCATTGTTGTGGTGGTTGTTGACGTTGTTGTTGAATTGGTGTTGATTGATTGTTAGAAAATACCAGAATAACGGATGATACTTAATTATGGTGTTGACGGGGTGGTTGACTTCTTCTTACATGAGGCCTCCTCTACCTCCCAACGGATACTGCATTGGTCTCGTTCTCTTTCTTCTTGGCAAACCCACTGCCATACTTCTTGTTGGACGAAACTTCCTCTTTAGATAACCGTCCCTCTCAGACACCTTCTTCTAGTCTCATTCCCATGTTTACTATCTCGGTAAAATCACTAGGGGAACTGGCAATCATGCACTCATAGTAAAATGAGCTTAGAGTTTTAAGGAAAATCTTGGTCATCTCCGTTTCTTCCAAAGGAGGGGTAATCTGAGCGACAAGCTCTCTCCATCACTGAGCATATTCTTTGAATGTCTCATTATCCTCCTGAGACAATGATCTCAACTGATCCCTATCTGGCGTCATATCAACATTATACTTGTACTGTTTCACAAAGGCTTCACCCAAATCGTTGAATGTGCGGACACTCGCACCATCCAAACCCATGTACCACCTCAGAGCGGGACCAGTTAGACTGTCTTGGAAATAATGAATCAATAACTGATCATTTATCAGTTTGCGTAGACATCTTTCTAGCATACATGACGATATGACTGAGCGGACAGGTATTCCCCTTATACTTTTCAAAGTCATGGACTTTGAACTTCATCGGGATTTTCACATTAGGAACCAAGCAAAGTTCCGCAACACTCTTACCGAACAGATCCTTTCCCCTCAAGTTCTTCAACTCCTTTCACAGCTCAAGGAATTGGTCTTTCATTTCATCCATCTTGTCATAAACATATGGACCTTCAAACGGCTCGGAATGATAGATGGTGTCTTCAACACGGGGCAAAGTATGCACAACTGGTGGGGGCACAGACATGACCGGGCTAGATATCAGCATGGAAGCAAAAGTAGGCGCAAAACCCTCGGGCACAAAGTTAGGCGGCATTCGCCACGGGAATCCGGCAGGCATGGCGGGCGCAAAGTGAGCAGCAGTAGCAAGAATGGTAGAGGTAGCAACCTCTGAAATGACAGTCCTCTGAGGATGAGGAGTTACAGGCGTTGGAGAAGATTGGCTCTGAGCAGCTAATACTGACTCCATCATGGCAGTCAGGCGGGCAATCTCGTCCTTCAAATCTTTGTTCTCTTGCTCTAGATGTTCCACGATTCTTGACTGATTGGCGTCAGTATTGTATCGATGAGTCAGCTTGGCTGAAGCACAGAAGAAATACCAATAAGACATCTGGCGAAAGAGAAACCTGCAATGCAAATGATGCATGAAATGCAATGCTTGATTGTTTTTATTTTTCAAGGAACTTACTGTTTCATTTTCAAATATATAAATAATAACAATTGCACAAATTGATTGACCCCAAAATCTCTTTTTATTTATATATAAATTGGAAGGATTACACTAAGTACAATTTCAGAAACCAAAAATACAAAAATACAAGAGGAAAGGAGACTAGTCATCCTAAGGATCCCTAACAACAACATCAGAAGATTTGGCCGCAGGCGCATACTTCCTTCGGATACATCGAATCTCGGACTCAAAAGAAGTATTCATTTGAGTCTTCTCAAGAACAAGCTGATCGACAATCTTCTTCCAAGCGACGGAAGGTTGGGGCATACTAGAGGAAAATGAAAACTATGGTTTTCTCTGTCTCTTCGTGACTCGGTCTTCAAGAAGCTTGATAAGTTCATTTTTGTCCTTAGACTCAAGCTGCAACTCCTCATGCTTTGTACTCAAAGCATGGAATCATTATTCCCACATATCGTTCTCTTGTTTCATCTTGGAGAGTGCGTCTTCCAACTCTTTTACATCTTGGTTAAGGAGAGTTGATGGCTCATCCACAACCATAGACATAGGTCTCTCACAAGCATACGGCATCTTCAATTCCAAAGCTCTCTTCTTCACCCAAAGAGTGTAATCTTCCAAAGATACACAGTTGCGCAGACCAAGCTCGGATCTTCCTTTCCTATGCACATTATGCCAAGCATGTATCATCCTTTGCTTCAAATGTTGGGGATCTTTACCCTCTTGATAGAAAAGACCTTCTAACAAAGTGTTATTAGGTTTGTCTTTCAAGGGGAACCCAAGTTGACGACGAGCCAAAGTAGGGTTGTAGTTGATTCCTCCTTGTGTACCAATGAGAGGCACATTAGAGAATTCACCACAACTATCAATAATCTACAAGCTACCTAATGAAGAATCATACTAAACTATATCATCATTAGTGAGATACATAAGTCTCTAAGACCACCTTAGACATTGTTTGTTCTCCACAAAAGCAGGCGTCTGAGGCAAGTGTGAAATAAACCACATATGCAGAAGAGAAACACAACACACAATAGTTCCACCACCTTTAGAATTCCTTAGATGCAAAGAGAAATACATATCACCTAGCAAAGTAGGTACAAATTCCCAATCAAGAAAATCCTAATGGCGTTAACATCAACAAAACCGTCAATGTTAGGGAACAAGGCTAAACCATAGATGAGCAATACAAAGATAGCTTCAAAATCATCCACACTACCGGCTTGAGCAAAGGCAGTAGCTTCCTTGATGAGGAACTCAGAAGTCAATCCAAATAATCCTCCTTTCTTTACCCAATGAGCCTCTATCTCAGACTTCTTCAAGTGAAGGGCTTCAGCTATAATATGAGATCTGGGGATCTCATTCAATCCACTAAAAGGCACTTTGTCAGAAACAGGTATTCCCAAGAGATGGGCATACTCCTCTAACATAGGCACAAGCTGATAATCGGGAAAAGTGAAGCAACGGTAGAGAGGATCATAAAACTGAACCAACACACTCAGGAGTCCTTCAACCACATAAATAGACAAGATAGACAGGAGCTTCCCATGATGTTGCTTGAAGTCCAAGGGATCTAATAAAAATACGATAGCTTCCGTAACTCTTTCAAATCTGGACATCTGAAACTGTACTTCTTAGTGTTCCTTCATCCACAATCCATGGTCTGAAAATATTTGCAAATAAGACCTCAGTTCCTTGAAATTTTGGTGTGATGAATGTTATGATGCGTATGAATGCATAAATGCAACAATCAAAAATAAGGGATCACACACAAGGCAAACAAACAAAGGTCAAGGGATGAATCAAGTCATTGTCAAGATCAATCATCCATTTTGGTGGATTATGGCTTGCACCTTATCAACACCCAAGTTCCATTGATATTGACAAGACTTGATTGGATCAACCAAGAATCAAGGGTTTGTTGTGAGTCACGAGTATGGAGTCGGGTTAAGAACCATCCCAAGGGAGTGTACTAAGGATAAAAACCTATAGATCATGTTCTAAAAAGTTCCCAGAGTCTTAATTCCATCTATCGGATATTACAGGTTAGTGTCGCAACCTGAAAAATACAGTGTGCGAAAAAACAACCGGCGAAAGAAAAAGACAGAAGAGTCGCCATCGTGCGTTATTCATCCCAAAGGAGGGAAAGGAAACGCTCGAAGTAAACCTGAAAAAGGAAAGGACAAGACGGGGTCTCGCAACCAAATCTTGGGTTCGGGAGTCGGTTATGCGAAGGGAAGGTATTAGCACCCCTACGCATCCGTAGTACTCTACGGGGTCCACTTTTGTAGTTTTCGTCTAAAGGGTGTGGGTTTATCTTGTGTTGTTTGCCAAAAAAAAGGGTTAAATGAAAATGACTCGCACGGATGTCGCATCCACTGCATACGTATCTCATCTGAATATGAGAATCAGAGTCTTCGTAGCTCGGCTACCTATGGGTTGGGGGGATGTGTGCTCGCTAAGACATCGCGTCTTAAGCCTACGTATCTCATCTGGAATGAGAATCAGAGCAAAACGTAGTTCGGCTAACTATGGGGTTATGGATTGGGTTTTGGACGAAAGACGTCACTACGCAATCTACCGGATGCTCGACCTTTGGAGACTTACTCGCCTGTAGTAGAAGGAGTAAACGTGTGTTATGGAGAAGAAAAATCAATGAAGGGTTTGTTTGCATTGTAGGAACGCGCATGCAAAAGGGTAATGAGGATAAGACTTCATAGCTCTTAACCCTGGACAAAGGAACCTGCATAAAGTAAACACAAAAACATTGCCTCCTATCGAGGTCTTCCAGCTAGGAAAGCAGTAAAATGCGGGAAAAATGTAAAAGTACCACGCGGATAAAGATCCGAAGTAACAGCAATTAGAGGAATGGGAAACCCTGAGATCCTTCCAAGCTAACATCATCAAAGAAAGTGGGTCAGTACAGGTAATCGGAATGAACCTCCAGGGGTTATCCCACAAATAAAGTGGGAAACCACGCAAGTTATCCCTGCAAAAGTCATGTGAGCCCTCACAAAAACTCAACAAAAGGGTTAGTGAAACACCATAAGCATTTTTTTCATGGATAACAGTATGGTTTCAGAAACCTCAAACCCTGTGGCATACACTTCAGAAATAATGGGAATAGGGCAAACCTGATTGGAGAGCTTGATTGAAATTGAGTTGCACCCGTGAGACCCTTCAGGGTTTGGAGGCTGCTCTGAATTCTCTGTCAGGTTTCTCTTCAGGTTTTGTCCAGGGTTTTGTTCCAAGGAAACCTCAGAGTATTTTGCTTCTCTTCCTTTTTCTCAAGTGAAGCCTTGGTATTTATAGACTGAATTTCATGGTTTTGTGGGCTCAAATGAGAGAGACCCAAGTCCAAAAAATTTTATTATATTTTATTTATTTTATTATTTTTTTTTTATTTTTTTATTTATTTTTTGTAAAAAAAATTTCTTTTTTTTCGGATCTAGTTTTTATTGACATGATGAAATGCAATATGAAATGCTAAATGAATGCATGAATGAGGAGGGAAAATTTTGGGGTGTTACAGCTGCCCCTATTCAATCATCAGCTAACCCGAGTAGGATGAAAGCGAACAGCTTATTAGACAAACAGGGTGAGCTGTGATTGAATACCAAAGACAGACCGAAAATTTACGCTCCGAGAACACCACAAAAACGCGGAAATACACCGCGCTATTTATTTTTCTTCCGATCCTCTGGCTGGATCTGAATCAGTCTTCTGGCTTAATCTGGAGTTTCGATCCTCTGGCTGAACCTATACTCAATTTAGTCCTCTGGTTGGATATTGATTTTGATCCTCGGGCTGGATACGATTTTGATCTTCTGGCTAGATCTTCTTCGATCTTCTGGCTAGATCTCCTCCGTTTCGATTCTCTGGCTGAATCTATTTCCTTTGATTCTCTGGCTGAATCTACTTCGATCTTCTGGCTAGATCTGAATTGTTGCGATTTTCGATCTTCTGGCTAGATCTTCTTTGTTTCGATTCTCTGGCTGAATCTACTTTGATCTTCTGGCTAGATCTGGATTATTTTGATGATAAATTCCCGTCATTAGGATCCCGCATCTGAGGCATGCGCTGGTTGACCCTCTTTTGAAATCTACACCCAACCTTCATATTAGATATGCAGCTTCGAGAATATTCCACTTTTGGGCTTCGTACATATTCTTCGGGCTAGAACATGTTGTAGCGACTCCTCAATTAGACTTGGGCTTGCTGGAGAAATAAAGCTTGTAGGCGACTTCACTGGGGAATCTTCAAATTGAGCCTTAGGCTGGCTTACTGGAACACGATTCTCAGGCTGAATCTTCGAAATGACCCTCAGGCTGGATCACTAGAACACGATTCTCAGGCTGAATCTTTGAAATGACCCTCAGGCTGGATCACTGGAACACGATTCTCAGGCTGAATCTTCGAAATGGACCTCAGGCCGGATCACTGGAACACGATTCTCAGGCTGAATCTTCGAAATGGACCCTCAGGCTGGATCACTGGAACACGATTCTCAGGCTGAATCTTCAAAATGACCCTCAGGCTGGATCACTGGAAAACGATTCTCAGGCTGAATCTTCAAAACGACCCTCAGGTTGGATCACTCACGCTTGATCCTCTGGCTGGATCTCATGACCTTGGTTGTAAAGTAATTCTTCAGTCTGCTTGGAAGAACCTGTTTATCAGCTTATGTGTATGCTTGATATGATATGCATGCAAATGCAAATGTTATGCATGGTGTAAAAAGAAATCTGCTTGGGGAAGCAAACTCCGGTAGGGAACAGATCGCTGTATCAATCCTTGAATGCTCTGTGGGGAATGATCCGTCTGCCGGGACCAATGAGCCACCAAAAATAAATTGGTTGCTTGAAAAGTTGACCTTGCGGGGGGAGTATCAACTATGGAAACTTTTCTCGGCGAGGCTCTGTGAGGAGAGTCTGTGGGGAAAACACTTCCTGGGGAAATGTCGTAGGAAACGACCTTTGCTGGGGATATGAACTTGCTAATCGTCCTCAGGCTGGGGATATGAACTTGCTAATCGTCCTCAAGCTGGGGATTAACAAATCTGTTAAAAATAATCTGCTGGGGAATGAGATGAACACTAGGAACACCACCCTCTCATCTGTTGGTTATGCAACCACTCCGTTGTTTCTAGGAAGATACAGTCTGACACTGTCAACTCCACTGGGATATATAGTCTGGATACTATCAACTCTACTGGGGATAGACAGTCTGGATACTGTCAACTCTACTGGGGATAGACAGTCTGGATACTGTCAACTCTGTTGGGGATAGACAATCTAAATACTGTCAACTCTGTTGGGGAACATGCTCTGCTGAGGAGAGACTTTGTCAACCGCTTGGGGATGAGGATTCATGACTTGGCATCCGGTTCCTGTGACCTGCAACCAAAAATACACGTATGCCTCGGGGGAATTACTCGGTTTGAATTCACTGTTCGGGATTAAGCACATTCAAAGCAATTTTAAATGTTTTCCTGTGCAAATCATCTGCAAAAGCCACCATTATGTTCATATGCAATATGTTTTATCAAAAATTCGAACATTTTTGCAAACAAACTGATAAATGAAAAATAAAGAGGCTCTTTAACTGAATTATTCGACTCTTAATGGGGAGAAAATTTGTGCCAGGAATAGGCGAGGGTATCAGGAAGTTGATCCCTGAAAAGAGGTGATCGCTATAAAAAGAGAACTATCCTAATGGCAATGGGGATACGGGGTCCCACCGAGTTTCGACTCTGTTATGGCTCGTATGTCCTCAAGACGCTCTGCTCATCTTGCTTTCTGAAGTGGATGATTAGCCGATCTTTAACCTTCGAAGATTTCCGGATTGAATGAAATGGTGATATAACACTGATGAACTCAAATCACAGTCATTCGCTTATTCCCTAACTTTTGCCTGGATCGCCCCCTTTTCGGGTTTTCAATCCACCGGGATACCCATTTTTGCCAGAGCCGCCCTTTTGGGTTTTCGACTCACCGGGTGTACTCTTTTTTTATATCCCTAATTTTTGCCCGAACCTCTTTATTCTTTTTCTTTTTTGGTTCGTCGGGATGCCCTTTTTTTGCCTGGACTATTCTTTTTATCGTCCAGCGGGTCTATTTTATGCGAAGTATTTTTTTTTTAAACTGCGTCTGAGTTAATAGGGGACGGGAATCCTTCGCCATCCATGGTTGTTAGCATCAAAACTCCACCATAGAAAATCCTTTTAACCACGTACAGACCCTCATAGTTCGGTGTCCATTTGCCCCTATGATCTGTGTTGGGAGGAAGAAATATTTTGAGTACCAATTCACCGACTTGATACCCCCGAGGGCGCACTTTCTGACCAAATGCTTTCTTCATTCGTCTCTGACCGAGATACGTCAATTCTGGGTACGTAGTTCCAGTATAGCACCATTTCCCGTTGGTTTGATTGATGACCAAAGCTGAATCCCCGTATACATCCAGGGTTTTAATCTGTATATTGACGGCTTCCTCAAGTCTTAGGATACAAGCTTCGTATTCGGCTTCATTGTTGGTGCAGGGAAAAGTTATTCTGGAACCAAATGGCATATGAACCCCCTTCCGGTGTGATCAACAGTACACCAACTCCGCGACCATTGACGTGGACCGCCCCATCAAACATCATAACCCATTTGAATTCAGGGTCAGGCCCCTCCTCCGGGAGTGGTTCCTCTCAATCTTTCGATTTGAGAAACATGATGTCCTCATCAGGAAAGTCAAACCTCATAGGTTGGTAATCATCAATCGGTTGCTCTGCAAGATAGTCTGACAAGACACTTCCCTTGATGGCTTTTTGTGAAGTGTATTGGATGTCATACTCTGTCAGTATCATTTGTCACCTAGTAACCTTTCCGGTAAGTGATGGCTTTTCAAAAATATACTTGACTGGATCCATTTTTGATATCAATAGAGTCGTGTGAGTCAACATATACTGTCTTAGTCGGCGAGCAGCCCATGCCAAAGCGCGGCAAGTTTTCTCGAGCAATGAGTATCTTTGTTCACAATCGGTAAACTTTTGCTAAGGTAGTATATTGCATGCTCTTTTCGACCTGACTCGTCATGCTGACCGAGCACACAACCCATTGACCTTTCTAACACAGTCAAGTACATGATCAACGGTCTTTCCTCTCGGCCTGTAGACTGGCCCCGATCTTGATCTCTTTCTTGTCGTCTTCGATACCAACGTTGATGGTCTCAACCACCTCCTGATAAGGTGTAATAGCTCGGTCCTCCTGTTTCAACAATCTGGCTAACCCTTCAGGCAATTCACAATCTTCCTTAGCCCCTTCTTCGGCTTGATAGATAGGATTGTCGAAGTCATACTTGACCATAGCAGTGTCGTTAGCAGTGAGATCCGAGTGGTCGGCTCTGCATGATGGAGGATCATGCTTTACCTTAGAATGAGAGATTTTTTTTTTGAAAGAAAGGAAAAACGAAAAAAGAAACATTGCCATTTTTTTTTGTAAAAAGTAAAAAAAACTGAAAGAAAGAGAACACAAAATTGTTTGCAAAAGCCGTCCTTTATTGATGATAAAAATAATTGCGAAACGTAACTAAATGGATGGCCCTACAAATGAGCCGTTACACCTTGGGCAAAGTGTAAGACTTTATTATGCATGTAATAAAGGAAAACAATAAAAATCACTCTTTCAGCAGAGTAACCCGGACAGTTTTTTCAGACGACCAATTGTCGAGCTTTTCTCCCGGGACACACGGGCGAATCCAGCTATCTAAGTCACAGTCGCTGTCAGCCTTGTCTTCATCTGCAGCATTGACGATGTGGGGGGAAACCAAACCCCCGCTGGAGAGAGTACCGGTTTCATTCTTCTGAGATCCTGGAGCATACCCCAATCCAAACGTGTCTTCTTTGATGACTGGCTCCACAAATTTGCCCCAGCCTTGGGCATTACCAGCTTTAACCACTTCGACAGCTTTCTTGTATGAAGAGATAGAAGTCCCGACCTTCTCAAACTCAGGTGAAAAGACAGCTTCGGGCGCGACCTCATTGATGTTTGTAGTTTCGAAGCCCTGACACAGCATCTCATGCATCTCGCCATCCATCTCTTCATACTTAAATGTAGACAGGTGGCTAACAAAAATATCCTCTTCACCACATACAGTGACGATCTGACCTTCTAGTTCATATTTGAGCTTCTGGTGGAGGGTAGAAGTAACAGCACCGGCAGCATGAATCCAAGGCCGACCTAGCAGACAGCTGTAGGCAGGCTGGATATCCATCACATAAAAGGTGCTCTTGAACACCTGCGGTCCAATCTTAACTGGCAACTCAACTTCGCCAAAGACAGCTCTCTTAGAGCCATCAAAAGCCCTCACAACTAAGTTACTTGGCCTCAGGATGATGCCATCGCAATCCAACTTCATTAAGGCTTTCTTTGGAAGAACATTCAGAGAAGAGCATGTATCAACCAAAACATGGGAAAGCATCACCCCTTTGCACTCCATTGTGATATGCAAGGCTTTGTTGTGATTCCTGCCCTCAGGTGTCAGGTCTTTATCGGTGAAACCTAGCCCCCGGCTAGCGTTTACATTGGAAACTACCGACTCCAGGTGGTTAACAGTTATCTCCGGTGGAACATAGGCCATATTCAGTACTTTCAACAAGGTTGCTCTATGCGCCTCAGAGCACAGCAATAGTGAGAGAATGGAGATCTTTGAGGGTGTCTGATTTAGCTGGTTGACTACCTTGTAGTCACTTTTCTTGATAATCCTCATAAACTCATCCACTTCCTTCTCGAATGCGGTCTTAGGAGGATCTTCCTCAGTAATAACCTCTTCGGTGGATACCTGTTTCCCTTTAGCCTTGGCAGCTGCCTCGGCTTCAGTATTCGCGCGTAATGTTGATGGTGCAAATAGGCGTCCACTGCGAGTGAAGCCACCAACCCCTCCAACATTGTCTACAGCGGAGCTATCAATGTCAATGTCTTCTTTGTTAACTTTTTGCCCCTGGCAGTAGATATCAGCCCCATAGTGCCACGGGATAGCACTGTCTTTCTCATACGGAACAGGTCCTGGTACCGTGATGGTGATTGGACCAACCAAAGTCGGTTGAGGGCTGTCAGAGTAAATTGCGACTGGTGCTGAACTTTCGATGTTCACCGCTGCTGGTTCTGTACTTTCTGAGAAATATATTGTTGTCGGAGCGAGTCTCTCGGGAACATATATTTCTTTAGGAGTGAAATAAAATGTCACCGTCGATACATCATTCTTCACCGGACGGGCCTGATCGAACTGAAGACAACCTTCATCTATCAGCTGCTGAATACCCCTTCTCAAACTGTCACATCCGTTTTCGGCAGCTTGACAATTTCTGCATTCTTCCCCACAGCACGGGAAAATCTGTCCTTTCAGAAGTCGGTCTTTAACCATCGATAGCGAAGTCTTCACCTTAGTCACATCAGAAACCAAATTCAAAGTTTCCCCACTATCAACAGCATTAATCCTCTGCCCGCCGTGAGCCGGCATCGGGTTCTGGATAACATTAGGCACCGGAGCAAAATTGATAGCCTGGGCATCTATCAAATCTTGTACCTTTAACTGGAGAGCCTTGCAATTATCTGTAGTATGGCCAGGTGCGTTGGAGTGAAAAGCACATTTGGCGTTGACATCATAACCTCTAGGCAAATTATTGGGATCGATTGGTGGGGCCAGAGTTCTTAACGTAACCAGATTCATGTCAATCAGCTTGGGAAGTAATACTGAATAAGGCATTGGGATTGGCTCAATGACCCGGTCCGCCTGCCTTGGACGTTGTTGATAGTGTCTCTGCTGACCCGGATTACCTCCTTGTTGTTGATTGTTGTACCTGGGTTGTTGTTGCGGATGATATTGCGGTTGAGGAACAAGTGTTGGAATAGTGACTGCGGCCACTTGATCTTGATAATCATTAGGGCGTCCTTTACTCCTGCCTCTGCCGGCATACACAACGCTTGCCTCGCCTTCTTTTCTTTGCTGACCGTTACCAGCAAACGGTCTCTTGGGACCTGATGGGTTGGAAACACTATTGTCTTGAATTCGGCCCATCTTCAACAGACTCTCGATTCTTTCTCCAGCAATTACTATCTCTGCAAAGCTGATTGACGGGCAAGCAGCCAATCTCTCAATATAATTGCCTTGAAGAGTGTTCATGAACATGTCTGCCATCTCCCTTTCAGACATAGGGGGTTGGACGGATGCAACAATCTGTCTCCAACGCTGAGCATATTCTCTAAAGGTCTCCTTGGCAGTCTGGGACATACCTTGCAACAAGGTCCGATTTGGAGCCATGTCCAAGTTGTATTGATATTGCTTGACAAAAGCCTCTGCCAAGTCTTTCCAGCTCTTGATGGTAGTACGAGACAAATGAGAATACCATTCACGAGAAGATCCAGTTAGACTATCTTCAAAATAGTACATCCACAGCTTTTCATCTTCCGTGTGAGCTCCCAACCTTCCCAAATAAGATTGGAGATGAGTGCGTGGGCAAGAAGCCCTGTTGTATTTCTCAAAAGTAGGGGGTTTGAACTTGTGAGGAATCCTTACTCCCTGAACCAGACCAAGATTTGTGACATCAAAACCTAAGGAATTTTGAGACTCCAAAGATTTGAGCTTCTCAGCAAGCTCATCCATACGGCGAGTGGTCTCGAGGGCCTCGTCGTGCAAAGAAAATTGATCATACTGATAATCTTCAGTAACGGGGTGCCCGTTAATCCGAATTCCTTGATTCACATTGTACCTTCCGCCAATACCATTTCCAACATTCCCTGTGTTGCCAACATTACCCGGGTTTCCATCAGCATTTGCGTTACCCGCGTTACCAGTGTTCACAGGGTTATCAGTGTTCCCAGGGTTACCAGGGTTTCCCTCAGCATTTGGTATCTCCATCTCCGGATCGGGTCTCGGTTGCTCAACCAATTCCCTCAGCTTCGCTTGGCCTTCTGCCATACCAGTCATCAATGTCATGAACTGATCCATCCTTTCACGCATATCAGCCAGCTCTTTCTGTACTTGGTCCATCGCTAGTCGTGGACGGTTTTCCTTTGTCGGGTATCTGTGAACTCGCTTGGGACCAATAACTGCTTGATACAGGGAACAAACATTAGACACTGCGGTGACACCTGCAAAACAGACAAGGGTTAATATGCATGGTATGCGATGCACTGCTTGTTCAGTTTTAAGGCACCCCCGTTTTGAAAGGGAATACCCCACAAATGAATAAGCATGAGATGTTGGATGCAAATATGCAGATGATGTTATGCAATGCAAAGGCATGTCAATCAGAATTGATGGATCCGCTTGAACATCTGGAGAGAAATTCACTGAGGAATATAATACAAGACCAAAACTCTGCTCCAGAAAACCGGGTTGGTTGGAGGTTAAGGTTTCCTGAATTTAGCCCACCCCTCACTGGTAGGTTCTAAGAACAAAAGTTCGTCAGCTTCAGTCCTTCAGTCGCGAATAATACGTTTACCACTAAAGGTTTGGCATTACTACGGGATAAAAGACCTCCACTGACTCCCCTCAACAGGACATCCTAAAGCAAGTTCCCAGTCTCGGGGTCCTCGGATTGATCAGCGAGAATGCGCCCACCAGAGCTAACATAATCACGTCTCGGAGGAGAGGCCACGACTGAGTTCTCGGGAAATGGTCACCAGAGTCGACGATTTCTAAAGGAACACCATGTCGTTACGGAACATCCGTAGGACATAATATATCCAAAAGAAACCTCGTCTGGGTGTGGTTCTTCACGAACGACTTAACGTAGCAACATGCCACGCAAGCCTCATGATCATCCACTCTAAAACCTGTGTGTACACTCAAGCCTGGGTAATGGGCTTATCTCTCATAGAACATCCCATCCCAACAAACAAACAAACAGATCCAGTAGATACAACAGATGCATACAAGCAGGTAAGCAAATAAATGTATAAAAGCATGAACACCCAATAAACAAGAAATTCATAAAAGCTAGGAGGGACTCGCTTAGGGAAGATGGACCAGCAAGAGGTCAACTTCTTGGTCCCCAGCAGAGTCGCCAGCTGGCGCAACCTGAAAAATACAGTGTGCGAAAAAACAACCGGCAAAAGAAAAAGACAGAAGAGTCGCCACCGTGCGTTATTCATCCCAAAGGAGGGAAAGGAAACGCTCGAAGTAAACCTGAAAAAGGAAAGGACAAAACGGGGTCTCGCAACCAAATCTTGGGTTCGGGAGTCGGTTATGCGAAGGGAAGGTATTAGCACCCCTACGCATCCGTAGTACTCTACGGGATCCACTTTTGTAGTTTTCGTCTAAAGGGTGTGGGTTTATCTTGTGTTGTTTGCCAAAAAAAGGGTTAAATGAAAATGACTCGCGCGGATGTCGCATCCACTGCATACGTATCTCATCTGAATATGAGAATCAGAGTCTTCGTAGCTTGGCTACCTATGGGTTGGGGGGATGTGTGCTCGCTAAGACATCGCGTCTTATGCCTACGTATCTCATCTGGAATGAGAATCAGAGCAAAACGTAGTTCGGCTAACTATGGGGTTATGGATTGGGTTTTGGACGAAAGACGTCACTACGCAATCTACCGGATGCTCGACCTTTGGAGACTTACTCGCCTGTAGTAGAAGGAGTAAACGTGTGTTATGGAGAAGAAAAATCAATGAAGGGTTTGTTTGCATTGTAGGAACGCGCATGCAAAAGGGTAAAGAGGATAAGACTTCATAGCTCTTAACCCTGGACAAAGGAACCTGCATAACGTAAACACAAAAACATTGCCTTCTATCGAGGTCTTCCAGATAGGAAAGTAGTAAAATGCGGGAAAAATGTAAAACTACCACGCGGATAAAGATCCGAAGTAACAGCATTTAGAGGAATGGGAAACCCTGAGATCCTTCCAAGCTAACATCATCAAAGAAAGTGGGTCAGTACAGGTAATCGGAATGAACCTCCAGGGGTTATCCCACAAATAAAGTGGGAAACCACGCAAGTTATCCCTGCAAAAGTCATGTGAGCCCTCACAAAAACTCAATAAAAGGGTTAGTGAAACACCATAAGCATTTTTTTCATGGATAACAGTATGGTTTCAGAAACCTCAAACCCTGTAGCATACACTTCAGAAATAATGGGAATAGGGCAAACCTGATTGGAGAGCTTGATTGAAATTGAGTTGCACCCGTGAGACCCTTCAGGGTTTGGAGGCTGCTCTGAATTCTCTGTCAGGTTTCTCTTCAGGTTTTGTCCAGGGTTTTGTTCCAAGGAAACCTCAGAGTATTTTGCTTCTCTTCCTTTTTCTCAAGTGAAGTCTTGGTATTTATAGACTGAATTTCATGGTTTTATGGGCTCAAATGAGAGAGACCCAAGTCCAAAAAATTTTATTATATTTTATTTATTTTTTTATTATTATTTTTATTTATTTATTTATTTTTTGTAAAAAAAAATTTTCGGATCTAGTTCTGATTGACATGATGAAATGCAATATGAAATGCTAAATGAATGCATGAATGAGGAGGGCAAATTTTGGGGTGTTACAGTTAGGATGACTGACTCATAAACCCATAATATTCTCAAGAGAAACGCGTCTGAGTGTAGTATCGCGTAATAATTATTATCAAGTCTACACTTGAACAGTCTCCATACTACGTCCTAAATAGGCCAAGAGGGGTTAAATGTTCTACGGTCCTCAACTTCTCGGACCCCAAATCAGAGATAGTAATGCCTAACTACAAATGACTTGTGTGACATTCCTAACTCCAAAAGGGTCTCCACTGAGTAGATGGGTCTCAATCCAACTTATTAAGGACTACTCCACACAAGTCGAACATGACTATACAATCCTCTTATCTTAATTGCACTCAAGTTCGGGTTAGAACTTATCTCACCACTCAGAGATCACCAAGCATAACAAGCAGATTATATCACACAAACAAATATACATACATAAAATATACAATTATATACACACACAAAAGTAGGCTAAACTCACTGGAGACTACTCCCTAGCAGAGTCGCCACTTAATTTCTGTAGCGGTAAATTCATGATCATCAAGTTATGGATAAGCAAGACGTCAATTAAACCAGAGTCGCCACTGCGCTTTTATTGTTTCCAAGGGAAAAGGGAAAAGTACGAACAAAACCCAAGAGATAAGAAATTTTCAAATCAAAACTAATAAAATGCCAGAGATTACAGGTAAGGGGGTTGGTTACACAGAGGGAAGGTGTTAGCACCCAAAGTGTCCTATGTACTCCTAGGGAGCCCTTTTTTGTGTGCATATGTGTTTTTGTACAAAATAATGTTTGCAATAAATAGAGTGGAGGGATGGGAAAGAATTCATTAATTATATTTTTGTTTTTGACAAGACTTTCGGACTTGTGTCTACGTACCAATATAAAAATGAGGGATCAAAACCTCGTAGTTCGTGGTATAAATTTCAAAGTGAGTGAGTTGCTTTTAACAAAATTTTAAGTTTAACAAAGGCACAAAGGGCCTAAAAAGATTTGGATGAGTGTTAGTTCATTTTGGATTTTGAAATTTTAAGTCAAGTATAGTTAAGTTCATTTACAAGTTTATTTAAGAAAAAGAGTTTGAAAATGCAATGGCATAAGGCCAAAGTTTCTAATTTACAATATGGTCAAAGTTTAGAAAACACAAGCAAAGAAGATTTTTTAAAGAGGGGGATATTTTGAAATTAAAGAAATGGGGAGGATATGAAGAGGCTAATCCTAAGCACAAATTTAAAAGTTGAGAGTTGAAAAGATCTGACCAATGGGCTGCAATCCAATAGACAATAATGTCATATAGAAACCCAAATTCCCCTTGGACTTTAGAATCAAGCAACATCAATACACAAATAGCAAGATGAAGAGCAAGGTATCAAATAAAGATAGCCACATCCAAGCTTAGCAACTCCATGATCTTCTTCATAATTCCCCATGTATCAGATGACTTCAAAGATATGCATTAGATACAGGTTCAAAATAATAGCTTCAATATGATCATGTTGCAGATGAACTCCAATGGATCTTCAATATTGTATATGATGAAAGTTCACTTCACAAGCACTTGGTTTTTGAAAGTTGGCATTGGCCAAGTCCTTTTGCATAGGGAGTGTTACCTAATTCTAAGTCCAACATCTCAGATCAAACCAACAGTCCACACAAAAAAAAATTTAGGGTTTTTTGTTCTTATTATGTACATTAAGGTCAAAAGACCACAAACACAAACAAGTATATACAAACACAATATATTCACAAAGTATGGCTCAAATGAGCAAAGTGAAAATGGCATTAAAGTAAACAAATTGAATGGTATGAATGATGGCAAATGAATAAAGACTAGAAATTAAAGTGCATAAAAGTAAATGGCTTGAAATTAAATGTTAATTGTTAGTTGATTAGAAGTTAGTATTGTTTTTGCTTTGTTTTGTTTAAGTCATTCTTTGGAGAACACTCAACCCACTTATCACAAGCATGGATCCTTGAACCAAGACATCTTCCAAAGGAAGGAAAAAAGGCCAAGTTTCCACATAATACCATGAAAGAGGGGAGACTTATAGTCTTACTTACTAGAATGCTATGCCTTTTGTGTCACAAATTTAGGGTTATGTTAAGCAATCGTAATTGGACTTATGTAGAAGTCACAACTATTTGAGGTCGGGCAATAGAAATTTTAGTGTTAATGCATCTTAGAGACATGGTATAATGGACTATGCTCATAAAACATACCACACACAAAAAGAATAAGCAAAAGGGTGGACCTAATCTCATCCATACTCATGTTGATTTTGCAATCAACTAGTCTTAGGATATAGAGATATCATAGGTTCATGACATGAATGAATAAAGAAGGGGAATGAGATAAAGAGGGAGGGGAAATGGAATAAACACAAATTGGTCAAAGGAGGACTTTTACCAAATTAAGATCATTCATTCATTTTGGGAGATGAAATGAATATTTCATCAATCCCCTAAATCCAATGATCTTAACTCAACAAAGTCAAATCAACCTTGACCAAGGCCCAACAACACAAGTCAAACTCAACAAGTCAAAATTAGAAGCTCAACACAATTTATTTTGCATTTAAACAATTAAAATCAATTAAATAATGCATTAAATTAAATTATGGTTTGTCAAATTCCTAAAATCTCATCAAAACACCAAAGAAATGGCCATGAGATTTATCATAGGTCAAACAAGGTAAAATGACCTTGGAGAAAAAATTTCATAATTTTTGGAAACTTAAAAGTTTCTTTAAGCAATTAAAAGTATTCACAAAATCAATTAAATCATAAAAAATATTAATAATGATCGAAAAAATAATTTTGATTCAGAAAATGAAAGAGGAGTTTATTTAAAAAATGGTGAAACTCTCATATTTTTTGGATCAATATTAAAATTAATATGAATTAATGAAAATAAAACAAATTAAATGAAAATCAAATAATCAGAAGAAAAAAACGTGGACCATTTGATCTCCCTCATTAATTGAGGTGGCAGATCAAGTGGTCACAAGCGCGCAATCCACGATGGTCTTTAGTCAGCGTGCCACAACTATGGTAATTCAAACCAACGGGTGAGATTATTTCATTTCAAAAGGATCATATGGTTATGAACCTGCCAACTCACCACCGGAGCTACAGCTTCGGCCTCCTTCTCCGGTGAGCTTCACCGGACTGATTCAGTCACAACCATCACCAAAATTAAAAAGAAGGACATGATTTTAAAGTAAAAATGGCACTGAGCTCGAATCTGGCCTCAGTTCATTCTAACTCCCAGTATATTGAGAGATACAAGGAGTTGAAATTTGAGGTGCACGATCTGAGTTGCTTCGATTTGACCTCAAAGCAACTCAATCTTGTTGCCTACATTGGTAGGACTTCAGACAACCAAAGATCCAAGAGAATTATGAAGAATTGAGTGAGAGTCGAAGAGATGAAATTTTCTGAAAAATACCTTCAATGTAGGTCTGGATTCGATTGTTCTTGCTCTTGCTTGTGCTTGATCTTGTTCTGAATGCTTGAAGGAGTAGATTAGAATGATCAAAAGGCTTTGGATCCCTGGAGATTTGAATCTCAAAACAGTGAGATTCAAACTCAATCTCCAATGGAAATTCTCAGGTTTATCCTCTCAAATGGAAGGGTTTGGATGCTTGGGATCAAAGATGGCGTGCAGGGTCCTCATTTCTGATGCATAGAGCCTCTATTTATAGTCAATTCAATTGATATTTGCACACTTGAAGTGAACTTCCAAAATCAACAATGAGTGATGCATGGGTGCATGGGCGTGCACAGGTCCATGAAATCATGTCATTTGGTACATAATTGAATACAAAAAAGTCGGATATCATGTTGGAATGCTAGGCAATTATGCATGGATGTTTGAAGTTCAATCTTGCCAAATGATGATGCAATGTTCAAGCCATGTGCAACCCATTAAAATCTTGTCCAAAATAGATGAAATTGGACTTTTTGGAAAGGATAGATCAAGAGGAACAACCTTCATGTTGAACACTTTTTCATTTGAAGCTTGTATCATGGTGAATTTTGAGGTGGAAGTTTGGAAAATCAAACATGTGAAAAAAAATTCTAAGTGTCAAGCCATATGTTCACTTATTCCACCTTGGCTAACTTTTTATGTGAGCTTCAAATGAGAAACGTTTCTTCATCAAAGTTGTAGCTCTCCAAAAGTCATTCAAAATGGTCACAAATTTGACCTAATTTGGTTTTAATATGAAGGAGTTATACATTTTAAAAGTTGAGGAAAATCACTTTTTCAATGGCATTGGTCCAAAATGACCTATAATGTATCCTCATATCACATGCTCATAAAAGTTGAATTAGACCTTCCTCTAAACATAAAAGTTGAAGTAGACATCTTGAATTTTATTGTGAAACTTGGAAAGCTTTTATCTCATAAATATTGAGCAAGTTATGGCCTTGGGAAGTTTACCTCTAAATTAGGGTTTAGCCAAAATGACCTATAATCGTTCACTATAAAAAATGACTTTTCAAGCAACAATAGCTCTAGACCTCAACATGAAAGTTGTTTGGAATGTCATTTAGAGTAACGTTTCTCTTGGAATCATTTTCATATGACAAAAAATGTAGGAGATAGGTTCTAGGGAACCCCAGTTTTAATTAGTTGAATTCCTCTGGTCAACCACCATGAACCAACTTGCTAATTTTCAATTCTCTTAACCTTTGGGACTCATGTAGGATCATATATGCATAAGACTATGAAATTTTAAGTATCCCTTGAAATATTTGATCAAATGTGAAGAATCTTGTTGAAGAAGTTACACAAGACACCCAAATGAACTAGGGTTTCCAAGGCAAACCAATTCCAAACTCTTGATGAATTCTTGATCAAAATAACATGTAAAGATAATGGGGATCCATATATGATTCCTAGATCCATTATATATCATTCTTGATTGAGCTCTTAGCAATGAGGGTCTTAAACCCTAGATATGAGCTTGATAGATCAAAGGTGAGCATGTGCCCTACCTACAAAAGAGTTAGACAAATGCAAAGACATATTTTTGGTATTTTGGTTAGTAAAATAATAAAAATACAAAGTATAATACAATCAAATGGTGCTTGGTGATCTCTCCCAATACAAAACCAATGAGTGAGGGGTAAGGAGGATGTCAAGGTGTGATCCCAATGCCAATGCATATGATGAGATAACATGAGGTATCTTAGGGTCAAAATTGGGGTCTTACACAACCGGAATCAAAATATATTGATAAGCACGTATCAACCACTTTGCAACAGATTAACATCAACAACCATTCACATAAAATGAAGGCAATGTAAGAAATATAATCATAAATAAGACACGGAACTAGAAAAAGAAATTTAGTACACTACATAGTCAAATTTGTTCAACATAAGTTCCAAGACAAATAAACTAAACACAATAACATGCAAACATGAAGAAGATGAAATGCACTACATGGACGAAAGCTAAATGAATCAATCTTCTAAGTTCTTCTCTCCCGTGAGGGTCATTTCTGCTTCTATAAATAGAAGGGTGACGTGAAGGTTTGTCTTGTTTATAAAGGTCAATGAATTCAATGAAGTTCTAGTTAAGAGTATTGAAAGATCCGGTGTGAGAGCGATGATTGGAACCTATAGTATCAATCTGTTGCATAATTATGGAGGAAAATGAATTAAAATTGTCACTTTGGGTTTGAATCTGACCCCTTAAGGCTAAGTCTCGTTCCTCTTGGAGAGTTGCAAAAGAGGCAAAGTTATCACTTTGAATCTGAAGTTGATCCTGCAAAGCCTTAAATCTCTCCTCTTGAAGTGTGGAAAAATTTTACTGATGAATTTTCATATTTCTCAACAGTTCCATTACTTCAGAATTATCAGATTAAGAAGGAGATGGAGGCATATAGGAAGATCGTTGGCTGGTCCAGCCAGTGTGTTGTCACTTTCCCCAACCTTGGTTATCATATGGATTTTGTCCAGGTGTAGCACCTAGCCAATCTCCATGGTCATCAACTTGTTGATCATCCTCCATGGGGTGAGTATCATCATCATCATTCTCTTCTTCATTTTCATCTGCTTCATCATCATCAGCATCATCATCATCATCTTCTAAATGCTGAATGCTAGAAGTTGAATCTTGAGTTCGGACTTGTATACTTGCGTTATAGGATCCCAAATATAGCCCATTAAACTTAGTGATTTTTGACAGAATTCTTGATTAGTAGGCACAGAGGTGTATTGAATTCCTGCAACAAAAACTTCAGCCCGATTGAGAATACTTTGAATAAACGAAGGATAGCAAAGAGCGGTGCCTCGACCTGAATCCTTTAGGGAAAAAATCCTTCTTGCAATGTAGTGTGGCCAGTTAACCTTCAGCTTATGTTTCAACATATAAATCAAGTGTACTTCCGCCTTGTCAACTCTAGAGTAACCTCCCTTCTTAGGGCGGATAACATGCGAAACAACCCAATGTAAGATCATGTCGATAGGCTTTAAAAGTCCAGTAGTCACACTAGTAGGGAACAAGTTACTCGCGATAACATTGTCAGAATAAGGTCTCTTCAGCATTGAGTTTAAGGCAGACTTGAACTCATAGTTTGGGGCAAATACAGTATCGGTTATCTTAAGATCATCAGGAGACGATAGTGGAAAAATTTCAAACAGAGATTTCCGAACATCATCATTAACCTCAAGAACCCTATTACTGATATTATATTTAAGCTAATAACGCTTGAAACTTTTAACAACACCTGTATAAAATAGTTTGACCAAATCTTCATTGTACTTAGTAGTACACTCTAAGAATAAGTCAACTCTTTGAACATTTAACCGCTCAACAACATCCAGAATATGCATACGTTCATCCAATAGAGAGTAAAGAGAGAGCAGTTAACGGCATATTTGAGAGAGGTTGTGCAATACCAGTACGAGAAGAGGGTCCCCTTGCGGTTCTTCTTCCAGAAGTTCTTGATGAAGCCATTTGATTTTTGTTTTGAAGAGATTTGAGGTCATGGGTTTTTTGGGTTAGTGTGAGGAAGTAGAGAGAGAAGAGAAGAAGTAGGAGATTTATTATGCAAATGGAGAGAAATGAATTTGAAATGAGACAACCTAAAGAAAAAGTAACTGAGTGGAACAACTCCCAAGGTGAAAATTCTGGAATTCGCAGCGAAGAGTTGACTCAAACAGGTAATGTGTCGACATATACTTGTTTAAAATGCAGATGATTGAACCTTGAGTAGCGAAGATTCGACACATGGGTCGACCTGTTGGGACCTGAAGTTAATGATTCGCAAACATGAAATGCAACAATGGTCCTAATGATGAATGCATGTTAAATATGCTTCCTAAGCAAGTTTACACATATTTCAAACATAGAAATGGATTAAGCTTAGACCAAACCATAAAATATACATCAAGAAAGTGCATTATATAGAACAAGTACATACATATATAAATTATCAAGATAGTTTAAATAGATACGAACGATATTACCTCCAATGACGATAAACGATGAATGCCCTCACATAGATCGCACTTATCAATGTGATTAATCAAAGAACAGACAAGCATAGATATAGAGCAAGCATCATATATAAATATAAAAGCGATCTAAGATATCGAGAACACCAAGTTCCCTACGGATGTGGAAGAAAGGTTATGTCGCAAGTGGTTTTGTTAAAATATAGGCAAGTTGATTTTTGCTATCAACGTGCTCGAAAACAAATCACCTTTCTCAACATGATCCCTAAGGAAGTGATGCCAAATTTCAATATGTTTAGTGCGTGAATGTAGTATAGGATTTTTGGTTAGATTAATGGCGTTATTATTGTCACACAAAATGGGAATACGTTCAAGTTGAACATTGAAGTCGAGTAATTGTTGTTTGAGCCACAAGATTTGGGAACAATAACTACCGGCTGCAAGGTATTCCGCCTCGGTTGTTGACAAAGTAACGGAAACATGCTTTTTATTGTGCCAACTCACTAAGGAATTTGAATAAAAATGATAAGTACCACTAGTGCTTTTCCCATCCGATTTGCAACCAGCAAAGTCGAAATCAGAGTAGTCAACCAAAGAACAATCACTTCCCTTAGAAAACCAAATCCCATACTTTGAAGTACCACAGAGGTATCTAAGTATGTGCTTGACGGCCTTTAAGTATGATTCTTTGGGACATGATTGATACCTATCACACATACATACACTAAACATAATATTTGGACGAGATGCGGTAAGATAGAGGAGGTAACCTATCATACCTCTATGCCTTTCTATATCTACGGCCTTACCATTTTCATCTCGGTCCATATTCACCGCAGTAAGCATTGGAGTGTCGATTACTTTGGAGTTTGCCATATCGAAGCGCTTGAGTACCTCATTGTAGTACTTCGTTTGACTCACAAAAGTTCCTTCTTCAAGTTGCTTGATTTGAAGTCTGAGGAAGTAATTTAACTCCCCCATCATGCTCATTTCAAATTCTCCATGCGTCAACTTAGAGAATTCCTTGACCAAATTTATGTTAGTAGATCCAAAAATAATGTCATCTACATAAACTTGAACTAAAATAGAGTGTTTTCCTTGACGCTTAATAAAAAGGGTTGTATCAACCTTCCCTCTTGAGAATCCTTATTCTAATAGAAACTTGCTAAGACGCTCATACCAAGCCCTGGGGGCTTGTTTGAGACCGTATAAAGCACGCTTAAACTTAAAAACATAGTTAGGATGCTCATAGTTTTCAAAACCGGGAGGTTGAGATGCATAGACCTCTTCATTAATATATTTGTTTAGAAAATCACTCTTAACATCCATTTGAAATAATTTGAAGTTTTGAGAACAAGCATGGGCAAGAAAAAGGCGTATAGCTTCGAGTCGGGCGACCGAAGCATAAGTCTCCTCATAGTCGATGCCTTCCTCTTAGTTATACCCTTGAGCAACAAGGCGAGCCTTGTTGCGAGTTATAACACAATTTTCGTCTAAATTATTCTTAAACATCCATTTAGTACCAATTACTCAATGGCCTCGCGGAGGGGGGACAAGATCCCACACCTCATTTCTCTTAAACTGATTAAGTTCCTCTTGCATTGCTAAAAACCAATGTTCATTGAGTAATGCGTGTTTGGAGTTTTTAGGCTTTATTTGAGAGACGAAAGCGAAATGATAACAAAAGTTACTTATCTTTGACTGTTTGGTGATCTCTTTAAGATATCTCCTAGAATATTATCGATGGGATGATCCTTATAAGATTTCCATTCCAAAGGAATATCATTGTTATTAATTGGATGATCATCCTCTTTCTTTTCAGATACATGACCCGACTCCTCCTCAACGTTTTCCATATTGGATTCAACACTCTTTTATTCTTGATCTTTTGTTATGTTTTTGAAGGAACACCTGCACCATCGACAAAAATACCTTCTCCAACAATTTTTGGATAAGATTCATCAAAGGAAACATGCACGGATTCTTCAACAATACGTAACCTTTTGTTGTATACCCTATATACATTAATAGATTGAGAGTATCCAAGAGAGATACCTTCGGTAGCTTTTGAGTCAAATTTACCAAGGTTTTCTTTACCATTATTTAACACAAAGCATTTACATCCAAAAACATGAATATGTGAAACATTAGGTTTCCTTCCCTTTAACAATTCATAAGGAGTTTTGTTGAGAATAGGACGAATGAGTATCCTATTCAAGACATAACAAGCCGTATTTATGGAATCGGCCCAAAAAATATT
Source organism: Lathyrus oleraceus (assembly GCF_024323335.1). NCBI lineage: Eukaryota > Viridiplantae > Streptophyta > Magnoliopsida > Fabales > Fabaceae > Lathyrus > Lathyrus oleraceus. The sequence continues at coordinate 234,428,402 of NC_066579.1, forward strand.
TAGGAATGCCATTTTCATTGATCATAGTCCTTCCAAGCTCTTCTAAAACTCGGTTTTTACGTTCCACTACTCCATTTTGTTGTGGATTTCTTGGAGCGGAAAAATTATGATCAATGCCATTTGTTTCAAATTCACCTTCATGATCACTTCAGATAGTAACTATGCTAGTGTTCAATTTGTTTTGAGAAATCTTGGCAAACTTTTCAAAAGCGGAAAAAGTGTCACTTTTACTTGCTAAGAAAATGGTCCAACAAAATCTAAAGTAGTCATCTACAATAACAAAGCCATAGTAGTTTCCACCTAGACTTTTAATTCTAGATGGCCCAAAAAGGTCCATATGGAGAAGTTCAAGGGGTCTCGTTGTAGAAACAATGTTTTTAGATTTAAAAGAGATCCTTGTTTGCTTTCCCATTTGGCACGCATCACATAAGTGATCTTTTGAAATTTTGATTTTGGGTAGACCAACTACTAAATCTTTTGCAACTACTTTATTTAGCAAGTCAAAGTTGACATGCGCTAATTGCCTATGCCAAAGCCAAGAGTCTTCACTCATGGAGACAAGATATTTAGAGCTAGTCAAAGATATTTTATTCAAGTCAAGCATGTATAAGTTATTTACCCTCAAGCCCTTAAACACATCATTCTTTTTATCATTATGTTCAATCATGCAACAATCTTTTGAAAATGATACTTTATATCCTTTGCTGCATAATTGGCTAATGCTAATAAGATTGTGCTTAAGGCCTTCAACTAAATGGACGTCTGAGATAGTAGTAGAAGATGGATTAATTACACTACGTTTTCGAGTATAGCTCCCTTGTTATTATCACCGTAGGTTACAAATTCTTTCTTCTTAGCCACAAAGTCAAAGAATAAGGAAATGTCACATGTCATATGTCTTGAGCATCCACTATCGAGAAACCATCTTCTCTCCGTAGCCTCAAGACATTCCACCTACAAAAATAAGGGAATGAGGTACCCAATTTTCATTAGGTCCTTGCGTGTGAGTGAAACTTTGGTTGCATTTGGGCAATCATTGGAAAATGCCTTTAGGAACCAAAAATCTCCTAAATCGGCATTTAGCAATAATGTGTCCCCTCTTGCAACAATATAGACAATTTAAGTTTGGATGAGAGTTGCTTTTGCTAACTTGATTTTTTACCACATAAGTGTATTTTTTATAAGGATTATTCATGTTATTTCTAAAATGTGATTGATCAATAGCAAAGGTAACTTTAGGTTGTAAAGCCTTGTCTAATTTAGCTTGAAGAGTTCTAACCCCTCTTTGCCAAATGTGACAAGTTTCACATCCGGACAATCTAAACTAAAATCCCATATCATCTTCATTTTTGCCTTTAGTAGCCTTTATCATAGATTTCTTAAGAGTTTCTAATTCCTTTTCGGAATCAGAAACCTTCTTTTCTAAATGCCAGAAAATATTCTTATTTGAGGCTAAGCGTTTAAAAGCTTCCTTGGCCTCATTCTGTAGAGTACTAAAGGTTTTTTGCAAATCAAAATAAGACATTTTATCAACACGGTCATATTTAGAATGACTTACATTCTTTTTCTTCTTTTGATGAGCCATAAGACAAAGATTGACCTTTTCTTCTTCATCACTTGAGTTACCATTGCTTGAGGGCTCACTATCGCTCTCCCATGCAATGTATGCTCTTCTAGCTTTGCTAGATATCTTGTGACATTTGTCTTTTCCTTTTTCTTTCTTAAAAAATGGATAATCCGGCTTATAGTGACCGTTCTTTCCGCAATTGTAACATGAGTCTCTTGACTTAGTTATCTTAGTTTCTTCTTGATTTGAGAATTTTGATTGTCTTCTATAGTTGACTATATTTTTATCCGAATGTTGAACTTCATTCTTTCTAAGGCATCGGTTATACCTCCTTACAAATAACCCCATGTCTTCATTCGAATCTTTATCATCATCACTTGATTCACTCTCACACATATCATTGGTGATGACTTAGAAATTGAAGCCTTTAAAGAGATAGACTTCTTTTCGATGTCCTTTGCTTTCTCCTCTTTTCCTTCTTATGACTCTTTTCATGTTTCTCAAGGTTCATGATCTCTTCTCATGCTCTTGAAGCTTACCAAACTATGTTTTCGTGTCCAGTGTTCTTAGATCATTGGCTTCCTTAATCGCGGTGACCTTTGGTTGCCATTCCATGTTAAGACATCTTAAGATTTTGTTAGTAGCAACATCACTAGGGGTAGTTTTATCAAGAGCATTTAAATGATTGATTAGATGATAAAATCGCTTTTTCATATCAGCAATGGTTTCACCATCCTTCATATGAAAAAGGTCAAATTCTTGAGTCAAAGTGTTGATTCTAGATAGTTTAACATCATTGGTTCCCTCATGGGCAATTTGCAATGAGTCCCACATAGATTTAGCACTAGTACAATGGGAAACCCTGTAATACTCATCAACACATAAGGTGGCGATGATCATATTCCTGGATTTCCAATCATAGCTTTACTTTTTCTCGTCCTCTTCATTCCACTGTGCTTCAGGTTTAGGTATAACAACGCCATCCGCATTGGTCACAGTTATTTCCATAGGACCATCTTGGATGACTTTCCATACCTTCCTATCTACAAAGTTGATATGAATACGCATACAATCTTTCCAATAACTGTAGTTTTCACCAGTGAAAATAGATGCTCTATTGTACGCCCTTTTGGGATCGTTATCCATTTTCTAAAAAGTTATATGTGAAGCACTAGATGAACTCGTTCTCGTGATATCACTTGTTAGACGATAATACCGATCTAGAAGAGGGGGTTAAATAGATCACGTATTTAAAAATTTAGCGCTTTTTAGAATTATTTTTAAAGGTTGCAAAAGCTCCCTAGACCATGATCTTCTAAACGATTTGTTACTAGAAAGATCGGATATGCGTGAAACCTAATGGAATGACTAAGATAAAGCTAATCAACAACAATCTTAATCAATCGATCAAATACACAAATCCTTGATATAACTACCACCAATGATGAATTAAAACAATGAGAAAATAAGTAAAATATTGATAAACTTGTGTGAAGTTAATTTTAGCAAACACTTGGTGTGGATACTACACCAAGTCTTAATTTCACTAGAATTGATTGTGCAGAATTTTTCTTAGTTACAACCAAAGTGATTGCAACAATTTATCAAACAACTTTAATGCACAACAAGTAAGCGAGATGAATTTACCAATTATTTTTACACAAGATTCAATTTATGCAGAAATTAAAGAGTTAGAGAAAGAGAGAACAACACCAAATTTGTTTAGGCAGTTCCCCTTTCGTCCTCGCTTCAGGTACGTCTGCCCCCAATTCTAAAACTAGAATTAAAATATTTATTATCGATTGCAAAGTTTATACAAGATAAGAAATAATCACCACCAAGCAAACCTAAGTGTTGTTGTAGATCCTATTCACTTCTCTCCCCTTGGTTCGAGTTAAACCAAGTGCTTCAAACGTTCCGAACAAACCTTCGATTGTAGCTACCTTATTGCAAGAACTCCAAGTTCTCCAAAACTCTAGCTCGGCTAATTTCGATCGTGATACGCTTGAACACAAACCTTTCTTCACAATCCTCCAGATACCGTTACTCGTTCGAATGAACCCACCGTTCTTCAAACATTTCACTCGACTGAATCTATGAAGCAAAGATTTGTGCAAAATCCCCCAAATCTTGGAGGACAAAATCCTAAGATTTTATTCAAGAAAAACCCACTAAAAACCTCTAACCAAACCAAGACACATAATTATATTTGGATATTATCACCACAATAATGCACTATAATCAACAAAAATTATTATGTGTAGTTGTTGAAACATGCAATGAAGAATGAACATTAAGAGGAACTTTAGTGTATATCTTTCACTTTTCTTGTTAAAAAGATGAAAATGAGACTCAAGAATATATATATATATATATATATATATATATATATAATATATATATATATATATATATATATATATATATATATATATATATATATATATATATATATATATATATATATATATATATATATATATATATATATATATATATATATATATATATATATATATATATATATGTGAGAGAATTCTTTACTTGAATTAATTTTGAATGATAGCAAATTGTGTGATCATCATACAAATGTTGGTTGTGCATTACATCACTTGATACACTTGTGTTTTTATTGTGTTTCTATCCCATTCTATTGTTGCATAACTTTACATAAAAGACCTACATTGACACATCTCTTAAAATAACACATAAAATCCATTTTATGTCAGTATGCATCAACACATAAGCCTTTGCATCGATACATACTGCATGTGGTATATCACAAAACTTCTTTTGTTCAGTATGCATCGATGCATACGAGTCATGCATCAATACATGAAAGGCAAAAGGCTCCATGTATCGATCCATACGATCCCTGCATCGATACATGATCAATTGAAACAGACTGTGTATCAATGCATACGCATTAGGCATCGATACATGACAAATTGAAACAGCCTGTGTATCAATACATACGCATTAGGCATCGATACATGCTAGTGAAAAAGGAGCATGCATCAATACATTCGAATTGTGCATCGATACATGATTAATTCATTTCACCAAATACTCACTTATATTACAGTATGCATCGATGCATACTCTCATGTATCAATGCATAAAGCTGTTTTTGTTTTATAACAGTTCCTGTGGTTGCATATATAAGACAGGTTATGACAGCAGCAAAAGGTACGAATTCATTGAGGGAAAACAATTGAACACAAGATCAAAAGCAGTGTTGGAGCAATTGTTTTGAGAGCATTTAGAAACCTGAAAGAGACTTCATCTTCTTCATCTTCTCAATCACTTTTCTTCAAGAACATTTACACATAACCATTCTTGTTCTTTGGATTAAAGAAGCATCGAGATAACGTTCAGTGGTACGATCAAGGATCTAGCTGTGGTTTGCAGTGGAACGATCGAGGATCTAGCTGAGTCGAAGATTGAAGGGGGTTTCTAGGAAAAACCTACTGGTTTGTCCTTCAAGAACTGGAGTGTTCTTGAGGGTTTGGGAGTCACATTTGCAGAACATATTCAGCCGCAGCGTTGCGTTTGGAGATCGGGGGATTTCGCAAGCAGGTCGTGGAACCGGTGAATTGTTTGCAACTTTGTGCAGGAAAATCTTGATCGTGCTCAGATCAAGTGAAGGTTTATACAAGAAGAGGTTCTTAGAGTTTAGAATTCTGTCTTTGTATCATAACCTTGTATCAACGGATTCGGCAATAATTGATAATCAAAGTTCTCAATTTCATTTGAAATTGAGAGGGAGACGTACCCACACGCGAGGACAACGTGGGGAACTTCCTTACCAAATCTCTGCGTATCGTACTCTTACCTTACTCCTCTTTACGTTGTTCAAACTGTTTTCGCAATTTCAGTTAGTGTGTGGTGATTGTTTCTTTTTCAAGACAGCAGTGGCAAGAAAACTTTAATCAAACTCCATTGCTGTTTATCATTGATCACATACACACCAACTGTTTGATAAAACGGTTAGCTAGATTTTATTCATTGGAAATAGACTTTAATGATAAGTGCATTCAATTAGTTAAAATTCTGGTGTGAATTGGTTCTGTCATTCTCATTAAAATCCAGCAATTAAACTTGTGTGTCCGGCTTTCTAGTAGCGGTTCAGAATAGACGGAAGTCGATTCGGGACTGATTTTTCCGCCAACTTTGAAAACTCTGATAAAATTTCAAATCCGTTAAATTTAAAAGAGGTGATCTATTCACCCCCCCCCCTCTCGATCACTAGCCACACCGTCTAACAAGTGGTATCATAGCGCCGGTTCGCTGGTGCTCTGTGGCTGCCTGTAACAGTATGGATTCTGAACCAAAGGGGGCGTTTAATAGAGCGCCTATTTTCAACGGTGAAAATTATGGCTACTGGAAAGACTGCATGCGAGTTCATATAAATTCTGTGGATAGGTTAGTATGGGCTGCCATTGAAAACGGTCTGTTTCAAATTACTATGACTAATGCAGCTGGCACCATAGTACCTAAACCAGAAGACGATTGGAATAAGAAAGATGAGAAAAAGTGGTCGTGTGATTGGAGAGCTCGAAACATGTTAATTTCAGCACTTGGTGTTGATGAGTATTATCGAGTATCCCATTGCACGACAGCTAAAGAAATGTGGGACGCTTTAGAAGTTGCCCATGAGGGTACTACTGAAGTAAAACAGTCCCGCATTAACACACTCAATCAAGAGTTTGAGCTCTTTCGCATGAAACAAGGAGAATCCATCTCCGACATGCAAAAGAGATTCACTCATCTAACTAACCGATTGAATGCTCTTGGAAAACCTATTTCCAATGAAATTGCTACTAATAAAATTCTCAGGTGTCTTAGCAGGGAGTGGCAACCTAAAGTTACAGCAATCAAGGAAGCCAACGATCTTACAAGACTTACGATTACAACTCTGTTTGGAAAGCTGGAAGAACATCAGCAAGCTTTGGAAAGTCTTGAAAAATATGAGAATAAAAGTAAGAAGGAAAAGGAGAAGAAAAGAGACAAAGAGGGAGAGAAGAAGCCAATAGCTCTTGTGGCCTCTAGCTCTAAGTCCTCACGAAAAGAGCAAAGCGACAATGATTCAAGTAGTGACAAAGACTCGGATGATGAAGAAATGGGACTGTTTGTAAGGAGATACAATAGATTCATTCGAAAGAATGGAGTCAAGCATTCCGACAAAAATCTCATGAAGTTTCGAAAACAATCTACAAATTCGAAACAAGAAGAGAACAAGAAGAGTAGAGGAAGAGGATCCTGTTTTAATTGTGGTAAATCCGGACACTATAAAACGGACTGCCCTATGAAGTATAAGGATCAAAGAAAAGATTCGCCAAAAGGGTACAGCAAACAAAGAATAGCGTATATTGCATGGGAAAGTGATAGTGATTCATCAAGCACACAAAGCTCAAGTGATGATGATGAAGCTGCAAATCTGTGCCTTATGGCTCACACAAAAAATCTGTCCTACCACAAGAAGAAAAACAATGACAAAAAGGTAAAACAGGCCTATTACAACAATTTCTCCTCTATGTCTTTTTCGGAACTAAAAATAGCTTTTGAAAAACTGCATAACGAAGCTGTAGATGCTTTTAAAAGACTATCTTCCGACAAACATATCTTCTCATTTTTGGAAGGTAAAGTAAACAAAGCTGAAATTGATTTAGAAGCATTGAAAACTAGTATTGCAGAAAATTCAAAAACTATTGACATTGACGGATGTAGTAGAGTTAGGTTTTGTGACGCTTGTTATATTTGGCAAAAAGAGGTAAACACTCTTAAGGTCAAATTAGAGAAAGCGCTACAACCTAAAGTTACTTATGCCGTTGACCCCAAGTTGTTTAAGAAGTCATTGAATCCTCCATATGCAAAATACTCTTTTATTCTAAAGGATTCAATGAACAAGAAACAACAAACACATCATCATGGTTTATGTCATTATTGTTGCCATGCTGGCCATACCATTGAGAAATGCAAATTTAGGAGATTTCTTGTCCCTAAAGGCATTTATCAATGGAAGCCAAAAGGCAACCATGTTAGCACTTACCCACTTGGACCCAATGAAAATTGGGTACCAACTTCTCTCTTTTGATATTGTAGGATGAGTGCCTTGCCTCCGTAGATAGAAGATGGTTTCTTGACAGCGGCTGCTCAAGGCACATGACCGGTGACATATCGCTTTTCATAGACTTCAAAGCAAAGAAGAAGGGATATGTTACTTATGGAGACAATAACAAATGAGCTATACTCGACAAAGGTAGTGTAGGTAATCCCTCTACCACTACTATTTCTGATGTCCATTTAGTAGAGGGGCTTAAACACAACTTGTTAAGCATAAGTCAATTGCGTGACAAGGGTTAAAAACCTGCTGCATAATTGAACATGCTGAACAGAACATTGTGTTTAAGGGAGTAAGGGTAAATAAGATAATAAGCGTTTACTTACTGTTGAAGAATCTGTCTATGTTTCTTTTGATGAGTCTTATCCGAAAAATGTCGGAAAAGGTATTTCTTTTGATGACGCAGGTGTATCTACAGAAGACATACTCAAGGAAGCTGTTGAGGAAACTGATCAGTCCAAAACAGCTGCCCATGAGAAGGAGGAAGATACTAGTCATGAAGAAAATGAGGAAGAAAAGACAGCTGAAGTGAAGGATCTTCCAACAGCTTGGAAATCCTCAAAAGACCATCCCATTGACAACATCTTGGGAGACATTTCAAAGGGAGTAATGACCCGTTCCAAGATAAGTAATTTTTGTTCTCACTTCGCGTTTGTTTCACAAGTAGAACCTAAGAATGCCAAAGAGGCCTTGATTGATGAATTTTGGCTAATGGCCATGCAAGAAGAGCTAAATCAATTTAAAAGAAATGACGTTTGGGAACTTGCCCCTCGTCCGCGAGATCATCATATCATAGGCACTAAGTGGGTTTTTAGAAATAAGCTTGATGAAAACGGAGTGATTACTAGGAACAAGGCACGTTTAGTAGCACAAGGGTATAACCAAGAGGAGGGCATAAACTATGAGGAAACTTATGCTCCAATTGCTCGCCTTGAAGCTATACGTCTTTTGCTTGCCTATGCGTGTTCTAAGGATTTTAAGCTTTACCAAATGGACGTAAAGAGTGCTTTTCTTAATGGTGTCATAAATGAAGAAGTATATGTTTCACAACCTCCTGGTTTTGAAAATGCTGAAAATCCAGATCATGTTTACAAATTAAAACGAGCTTTGTATGGTCTTAAACAAGCCCCTCGGGTTTGGTATGAAAGGCTTAGCAAATTCCTAATTGATCATGGATATTCAAGAAGTAAGGTGGACAATACTCTCTTTATTAAACACAAAGGAAAGTACATCCTTTTAGTTCAAGTTCATGTAGACGATATAATTTTTGGTTCAACTAACATACACTTGGTCGAAGAATTTTCTAAGGTTATGCAGGGTGAATTTGAGATAAGTCTCATGGGGGAGCTGAACTATTTCCTAGGACTGCAGATAAAGCGACTTGATGAGGGTACAGCAGTGTGTCAAACAAATACTGCAGAAAACTACTCAAGCGCTTTGGAATAAATGACTCAAAATAAATTGACACCCTATGCCTACCAACGGGAATCTGGATAAGGATAAGCATGCTTCTTCTTATCTATATTATGCCTCACCATGGGTGATGAGATTTGTTTTAGATTTCATTTATGCCTCACAAGATTACATCAACAGAGGTAATATCAATCCTTTCTACAATTCTCTTACTGCTAAGTGATTGTATATGTTAGAACAAATGTTCTTACTCTCGTTGATATTAATTTGGTTGCAGTTATTGTTTGCCTATATTGTTTGAACATTACAATAATCTGACTTATGAATCTTTCCTGGGCATAACCATCATAACATAGTGCAAAATGCATATCCATACTGCATCAAAAGTCATTAAAATCTAGTTTGGCATCAGTATGCATCGACACAAAACATGTATGCATCGATCCATATATTCTGGATTTCAATTTCTTTTAACCAACTGGCTCAGGATGCATCGATGCATCCATCGCATGTATCGATACACAGACCTGTTATAAACAAAAATGAATGATAGGTATTGATTCATGACCATTTGCATCGACACATACTGATGCTATTTGAATTAAATGCATTTCATCTCACTGCACTTCATTTCATATTGCTCAAGTTTTATTTTGTTGCACAATATATGGTTTAGCTTATGTAACTCTTAAACTCGTTCGTATCTTTAAAATGCTTTTCTATTGCTGTTTATCTCTACTGTTTTTACCCTTATTCGTCATTCTTTATGAATGATTCTTTACCTTGAAGCTTCCTTCTTTGTGAATGATAGCTTTTTATCAATTTTTTTGCCATGACCTGCTTCACCATGCTACCATGATAAACCTGTTTCTCTCTCTTTTTGATGTTGACAAAGGGGGAGAAAATGCAGATATGCACAAACTCAGGGGGAGTATCACACATCCTGCCAAGAATTTGCCATCATCAAAAAGGGGGAGTTTGTGAGAGAATTCTTTACTTGAATTAATTTTGAATGATAGCAAATTGTGTGATCATCATACAAATGTTGGTTGTGCATTACATCACTTGATACACTTGTGTTTTTATTGTGTTTCTATCCCATTCTATTGTTGCATAACTTTACTTTTTCTCGTCCTCTTCATTCCACTGTGCTTCAGGTTTAGGTATAACAACGCCATCCGCATTGGTCACAGTTATTTCCATAGGACCATCTTGGATGACTTTCCATACCTTCCTATCTACAAAGTTGATATGAATACGCATACAATCTTTCCAATAACTGTAGTTTTCACCAGTGAAAATAGATGCTCTATTGTACGCCCTTTTGGGATCGTTATCCATTTTCTAAAAAGTTATATGTGAAGCACTAGATGAACTCGTTCTCGTGATATCACTTGTTAGACGATAATACCGATCTAGAAGAGGGGGTTAAATAGATCACGTATTTAAAAATTTAGCGCTTTTTAGAATTATTTTTAAAGGTTGCAAAAGCTCCCTAGACCATGATCTTCTAAACGATTTGTTACTAGAAAGATCGGATATGCGTGAAACCTAATGGAATGACTAAGATAAAGCTAATCAACAACAATCTTAATCAATCGATCAAATACACAAATCCTTGATATAACTACCACCAATGATGAATTAAAACAATGAGAAAATAAGTAAAATATTGATAAACTTGTGTGAAGTTAATTTTAGCAAACACTTGGTGTGGATACTACACCAAGTCTTAATTTCACTAGAATTGATTGTGCAGAATTTTTCTTAGTTACAACCAAAGTGATTGCAACAATTTATCAAACAACTTTAATGCACAACAAGTAAGCGAGATGAATTTACCAATTATTTTTACACAAGATTCAATTTATGCAGAAATTAAAGAGTTAGAGAAAGAGAGAACAACACCAAATTTGTTTAGGCAGTTCCCCTTTCGTCCTCGCTTCAGGTACGTCTGCCCCCAATTCTAAAACTAGAATTAAAATATTTATTATCGATTGCAAAGTTTATACAAGATAAGAAATAATCACCACCAAGCAAACCTAAGTGTTGTTGTAGATCCTATTCACTTCTCTCCCCTTGGTTCGAGTTAAACCAAGTGCTTCAAACGTTCCGAACAAACCTTCGATTGTAGCTACCTTATTGCAAGAACTCCAAGTTCTCCAAAACTCTAGCTCGGCTAATTTCGATCGTGATACGCTTGAACACAAACCTTTCTTCACAATCCTCCAGATACCGTTACTCGTTCGAATGAACCCACCGTTCTTCAAACATTTCACTCGACTGAATCTATGAAGCAAAGATTTGTGCAAAATCCCCCAAATCTTGGAGGACAAAATCCTAAGATTTTATTCAAGAAAAACCCACTAAAAACCTCTAACCAAACCAAGACACATAATTATATTTGGATATTATCACCACAATAATGCACTATAATCAACAAAAATTATTATGTGTAGTTGTTGAAACATGCAATGAAGAATGAACATTAAGAGGAACTTTAGTGTATATCTTTCACTTTTCTTGTTAAAAAGATGAAAATGAGACTCAAGAATATATATATATATATATATATATATATATATATATATATATATATATATATATATATATATATATATATATATATATATATATATATATATATATATATATATATATATATATATATATATATATATATATATATATATATATATATATATATGTGAGAGAATTCTTTACTTGAATTAATTTTGAATGATAGCAAATTGTGTGATCATCATACAAATGTTGGTTGTGCATTACATCACTTGATACACTTGTGTTTTTATTGTGTTTCTATCCCATTCTATTGTTGCATAACTTTACATAAAAGACCTACATTGACACATCTCTTAAAATAACACATAAAATCCATTTTATGTCAGTATGCATCAACACATAAGCCTTTGCATCGATACATACTGCATGTGGTATATCACAAAACTTCTTTTGTTCAGTATGCATCGATGCATACGAGTCATGCATCAATACATGAAAGGCAAAAGGCTCCATGTATCGATCCATACGATCCCTGCATCGATACATGATCAATTGAAACAGACTGTGTATCAATGCATACGCATTAGGCATCGATACATGACAAATTGAAACAGCCTGTGTATCAATACATACGCATTAGGCATCGATACATGCTAGTGAAAAAGGAGCATGCATCAATACATTCGAATTGTGCATCGATACATGATTAATTCATTTCACCAAATACTCACTTATATTACAGTATGCATCGATGCATACTCTCATGTATCAATGCATAAAGCTGTTTTTGTTTTATAACAGTTCCTGTGGTTGCATATATAAGACAGGTTATGACAGCAGCAAAAGGTACGAATTCATTGAGGGAAAACAATTGAACACAAGATCAAAAGCAGTGTTGGAGCAATTGTTTTGAGAGCATTTAGAAACCTGAAAGAGACTTCATCTTCTTCATCTTCTCAATCACTTTTCTTCAAGAACATTTACACATAACCATTCTTGTTCTTTGGATTAAAGAAGCATCGAGATAACGTTCAGTGGTACGATCAAGGATCTAGCTGTGGTTTGCAGTGGAACGATCGAGGATCTAGCTGAGTCGAAGATTGAAGGGGGTTTCTAGGAAAAACCTCCTGGTTTGTCCTTCAAGAACTGGAGTGTTCTTGAGGGTTTGGGAGTCACATTTACAGAACATATTCAGCCGCAGCATTGCGTTTGGAGATCGGGGGATTTCGCAAGCAGGTCGTGGAACCGGTGAATTGTTTGCAACTTTGTGCAGGAAAATCTTGATCGTGCTCAGATCAAGTGAAGGTTTATACAAGAAGAGGTTCTTAGAGTTTAGAATTCTGTCTTTGTATCATAACCTTGTATCAACGGATTCGGCAATAATTGATAATCAAAGTTCTCAATTTCATTTGAAATTGAGAGGGAGACGTACCCACACGCGAGGACGACGTGGGGAACTTCCTTACCAAATCTCTGCGTATCGTACTCTTACCTTACTCCTCTTTACGTTGTTCAAACTGTTTTCGCAATTTCAGTTAGTGTGTGGTGATTGTTTCTTTTTCAAGACAGCAGTGGCAAGAAAACTTTAATCAAACTCCATTGCTGTTTATCATTGATCACATACACACCAACTGTTTGATAAAACGGTTAGCTAGATTTTATTCATTGGAAATAGACTTTAATGATAAGTGCATTCAATTAGTTAAAATTCTGGTGTGAATTGGTTCTGTCATTCTCATTAAAATCCAGCAATTAAACTTGTGTGTCCGGCTTTCTAGTAGCGGTTCAGAATAGACGGAAGTCGATTCGGGACTGATTTTTCCGCCAACTTTGAAAACTCTGATAAAATTTCAAATCCGTTAAATTTAAAAGAGGTGATCTATTCACCCCCCCCCCCCCTCTCGATCACTAGCCACACCGTCTAACAATATATATATATATATATATATATATATATATATATATATATATATATATATATATATATATATATATATATATATATATATATATATGTGTGTGTGTGTGTGTGTGTGTGTGTGTGTGTGTGTGTGTGTGTGTGTGTGTGTGTGTGTGTGTGTGTGTGTGTGTGTGTGTATGTGTGTGTGGACCAAGTGAAAAACACAGTAGAACTTTTAGCAAAAATACATAGCAGAAAAATGAGTGAAATATGCGACCACTCGACCTGTTCACACTGGGGACTCGACATGTTCAGACCCGCAGCAGCACAATTCAAATTAAACAGGTTATAGGTCGACCGCAATAGGGCGATGAGTCGACTCATCTTGTTTTTCCGAAAATGAGTTGGCATATGACTCGACCTGATCAGACCCGTGAGTTACAAAGAAAATGATATGCATTAATGAGTCGACCGCTCCAAAGCATGAGTCGACTCAAAGATTTTAAATAGTCAAAATGAGTTTTTAAGATGTATTTTGATCAATCCAACCATTCTCTTATGGACCTAAGTTACCAATAATGATCAAGTGCAATATTGACATATATGAGATGCTCTTATATGCATAGACACATTGAATTGATACTTTTAGCATGTTAAAGAATGAATGCACTTTACGATATGATGACACCGTCCAAAGTACACGGTATGAGCTACTAAAAAGTTTGACATCATTAAAACAAGGACTAAGAACCTTTGCCCTCACACATATATTCTATACCTAAAGACATATTCATATTCATCCAATAACTTCTAAAACTACAATATTTTAATTCTTGGATCCCTTCTAACCATTGTTGTTTATATGTCCAATATTATAAATTTGCTTAACTTTTGTTACACTATTGTGAGAATGCTTTTGAAAAATAATGCTTATTTTCATCTTAGCAACAAATTTGTTCTCATTAACATTTAAAAGACGGGCAATAAGATGATTTGCTAACTTGTGATTCAAATTATGATTATGTACACTTTATACCATAATAAATTTTCAAATATTTGAAGCTAGATATTACCCTCGCAACATGGACATCCATATTTCCTTAATCTGATGTCACCGCATTTCAATTTTCTATTATTTCTTTATATTCACCGCCTTTTTCATAACCTATAACAATAAAAGTTTTTCTTTTATAAGAATCTAAATCAGACATGTTGACAACACCAAGACCGAACTTAACAATTTAACACTAACGTAAATGTTTGTTTAGTAATAAAATATTTACGCATATCAATTTCATCAACAAATTTAACAACAACGGTCCAAGAACATGACATGCATGAATGAGTCGACTGCTTCAAAGCATAAGTCGACTTAAAGATTTTAAATGGTCAAAAATGATTTTTTAAGATGTATTTTGATCAATACAAACCATTCTCTTATGGACCTAAGGTACCATCAATGGTCAATTGCAATATTGACATATATGAGATGCTCCTATATGCATAGACACATTGAATTGATACTTTGAGCATGTTAAAGAATGAATTAATTTTACGATAAGATGACACCGTTCAAAGTACACAGTATGAGCTACTAAAATGTTTGACATCATTAAAACAAGGACTAAGAACCTTTTCCCTCACACATATATTTTATACCTAAAGACATATTCATGTTCATCCAACAACTTCTACAACTACAATATTTCAATTCTTGGATCCCTTCTAACCATTGTTGTTTATATGTCCAATATTATAAATTTGTTTAATTTTTGTTACACTATTGTGCGAATGCTTTTGAAAAAATCATGTTTATTTTCATCTTAGCAACAAATTTGTTCTCATTAACATTTAAAAGCCGGGCAATAAGATGATTTTCTAACTTGTGATTCAAATTATGATTATGTACACTTTATACCATGATAAATTTTCAAATATTTGAAGCTAGATATTACCCTCGCAACATGGACATCCATATTTCTTTAATCTGATGTCACCACATTTTAATTTTCTATTTATTTCTTTATATTCACCGCCTTTTTCACAACCTATAACAATAAAAGTTTTTCTTTTATAAGAATCTAAATCAGACATCTTGATAACACCAAGACCGAACTTAACAATTTAACACTAACGTAAATGTTTGTTTAGTATAAAATATTTACGCACATCAATTTCATCAACAAATTTAACAACAACGCTCCAAGAACATGACATGCATGAATGAGTCGACTGTTCCAAAGCATGAGTCGACTCAAAGATTTTAAATTGTCAAAAATGAGTTTTTAAGGTGTATTTTGATCAATCTAAATCATTCTCTTATAGACCTAAGGTACCAACAATGATCAAGTGCAATATTGACATATATGAGATGCTCTTATATGCATAGATACATTTAATTGATACTTTGAGCATGTTAAAGAACGAATGCACTTTACGATATGATGACACCATCCAAAGTACACGGTATGAGCTACTAAAAGATTTGACATCATTAAAACAAGGACTAAGAACCTTTGCCCTCACACGTATATTATATACCTAAAGACATATTCATGTTCATCCAATAACTTCTACAACTACAATATTTCAATGCTTGGATCCCTTCTAACCATTGTTGTTTATATGTCCAATATTATAAATTTGCTTAATTTTTGTTACACTATTGTGAGAATGGTTTTGAAAAAATAATGCTTATTTTCATCTTAGCAACAAATTTCTTCTCATTAACATTTAAAAGACAGGCAATAAGATGATTTGCTAAATTGTGATTCAAATTATGATTATGTACACTTTATATCATAATAAATTTTCAAATATTTGAAGTTAGATATTACCCTCGCAACATGGACATTTCCTTAATCTGATGTCACTACATTTCAATTTTCCATTTATTTCTTTATATTCACCGCCTTTTTCACAACCAATAACAGTGAAAGTTTTTCTTTTATAAGAATCTAAATCAGACATCTTGACAACACCAAGACCGAACTTAACGATTTAACACTAACGTAAATATTTGTTTAGTAATAAAATACTTCCGCACATCAATTTCATCAACAAATTTGACAACAACGTTCCAAGAACACCAAATTACCAACATCTAGTACACTGTCATTCAAACCAACAAAACCATGATATAAATTACATGAAAATTTAAAATCAAAATAAGGTTGACGATATAAATTACAAAAGAGAAGTTATAAGATTTTTTAAGGAAAAGTTAGATTGAGAATTTCTCATATTTTATCATCCAGCTCCATGTATTGTATCTTCTTTATTTTATCATCCTCCTGCAAGTATTGAATTACTTTTTTGTGATAAATAATCTAACAGTCAAAAACCATGTTTTTAAGATGAATGAGTAGAATATCACGGATTCGAACTCGCGCTCCTTCAACTAATATCTATATACAACTATCAACTGAGCTGATTTAATAAGAATTCATATATTATATCTTGGATCATTAATGAAATGGCTCTTCTTTCAACTACAACAACAACAAAAAAAAACGATAACTTATCAAGAAGCACATATGGAGTAATGAAACAATCTAGTGATAAATATCATTTTTTATGTTAAAAGCAACTTCTGCATTTCAATATTTTAGAAGCTCTCTCATTTTAACTTTTGCATAAACATATATGAACACTATGCCACAAACTTATTTTCACATAGAAGGAAGCTCTCACAGATATCAGCTAATCCAAATAAGAACCGACAATAATGACTAGCTTGATAGGAGAAAGTGCTTCAAATATTTCGCTTTGAACTTATCATATTCATTATTAAATTATATCCTCTCCTTCACTTTTCTCCTACTCTTCATCTCTCTAAATAAGATTGCCTGCAACCAAATTTGCCTGCAACCGAAATGTGAAATTGGACACTGCTGGATGAATCGTCTTTGAGAGCATGTAAAACGGACTAATCGAAATTAAACACCGTTAACAGGACCGCCTTTAAGGACATACAAAAGGACCGTCTTTGAGGGCATGTAAAACGGACTAATCGAAATTGGACACTGCTGGAAAAATCGTCTTTGAGGGCATGTAAAACGAACTAATCGAAATTAAACACCGTTAGCAGGACCGCCTTTAAGGACATACAAAAGGACCGTCTTTGAGGGCATGTAAAACGGACTAATCAAAATTGGACACCGTTAACAGGGTCACCTTTGAGGACATACAAGACGGACTACCAACAGAGCTAAAAATTTATCATGGGTAAACCAATACCTAAAAAAGACCTATATAATATTTATCACGATTAAAACATAGGTAAATAGAACCTCTATATGTTTTTTAATAGCTAAACTGCAATTAATCTACACAAATCTCCACAGGACCTTCAAAATTTTGAAACAGCTCTGACTTAGGATAACAGTAGTCATTCGATCAAGGTCCGATGGTCTACATTTCAAGCTCTGTATTTTTTTATTTTAAAAATCAAAATATGTATTTAAGTCTAGAACGTTGGATCTTGAATGCATGTAATCTAATCTGATCTCTCAGAGAGCGTGAGATTAAAGAGAGAAAAGGAGAGAAAGAGAGCGTGAGATTAAAGAGAGAAAAGGAGAGAAAAAGTGAAGGATAGAATCCAAATCCATGTCTTTCATATATTCAGAATCAGCTGCTGACATTTAGCAGTAAAGGAAAAATGTTAAACTGCAGCAAATTATTTTATTCCTCAATTACAAATGCTATTAGTTTTAATTATACAAAAAACATGTCTTCACATGATTGATTATGTTCCTATCATCCAAAGACAGTTATAGTATTGCTGCCAATGTCTCTGCGTCTGGTGTCGTCTCTATGTAAACTACATTTCTGACCAATCAGCAGCTTGAAAAATAATAAATTGAAAGATAGATAGATAGAGAGACACAGAGATCAGGTTTTGAACTTATGAGTGAACTTTTGGGTGATTTTCTCAACTCCCTCCCTACAATCGCCAGCAACTCGCTTTCCACCTTCTTTCACAGTAAATCCAAACTCGATGGCACTATGCTGCAACTCATTGGCTGACTTACCTGCCTTTGAGACAGCAGTGTCACGCAATTCTTCAGCCTGCAATTTTGTTCTGGATGCCCATTCCTTCAAGTTTGATATAAATATGGAAATCATGAGAATGATCTTGTCAATTGTTTCTCGGGATTTTCCTCTGACATCTGCACCCATTCGTTTCAGCTTCTCCAATAAGCTTTCTGCCCTGTCAATTGATCCTTGAGTTGAGTGCTGTTCCCCCACATTGAGCCATGTAACTTCAGCTGTAGCCTCAGCCTCTTTGCGGAGGTCTTCGTCAACCACCACTTTGATCCCGTGCTTCTCCCAACGATCTCTAGCCTCCTCTAATGCTCTTGCTTGTTCTCTCACTCGTTTGGCTTCATCCTCTGCCCAAGTCCTGAGCCCAAACAATTACCAGATACTATGATTATGATTTTGATTCAAGAATATATGACCAATAAACAAGTTTTTTAGAACCAATTCATTTATGTGGGATAAGAAAGAAACAGCTGTCAAGAGTTATAGCCTCATAAAAGGACATGCTGTATATGCCAGCAGCATCAGTGCACAAATTCAAGTAGATCTAGAAAAAATGTGCACTGAAAATACAATTGGAAGCAGTTATTATAGAATATAATGTCTAATTAACATAGTATATACGATAAAAAAAATGTAAGAAAATTGTGTAGTAACTAGTTATTTATTTATCATATTTCATTTACTCACTTGCTTCTAGACATAAGCAGTAATATGACAAGCATAGCATATTGCAGTAAATAACAACAATGGTTGCAGACATGAGAGGCTTTAAGCTAATATTAGCTAGTTGGCTTGATTTTTCTTTAGAAATCATACACGAAACCATTTGGATTTCAATATCTCTCTTAATGCAAGTTTGAATTGCTACAGTATCACTATTAACTCATTCACACCTTCAGCATTACCAAGGCAAAAAGTGAAGGAAAAAATAAATTTAGCCAGTGATTCCGAGTCATCACTTCTTTTACCATTTATGTGAAACCAAAACTCAGAGCTGATAAACATATTTTAGTTGCCTTCAAAAGTTTCATGAATTTACCTGGCCATGGACAACGCCTTTCGTTCAACCTCTAGCTCATATTGTAAATGAGCAATCTCATTGTTTTCAACTTCTGCTTGCTCCCGAAGCTTTTTGATCCTCTCTTTTTCATATGCTATTTCTAACTTATTATTCATAAGACTTTGTAATTGATCCTGAACCTCATTTCGTAACTTCGAAAAGACCTGCATTTCTGATTCAATAGCAGTCCGCTCTTTCTCCAAGGCAACACTGTCTTCTTCTCTCTGAGCTTTTAGTGTTTCCAACTCGAGTTTTGCCTCTTCAGCCATTCTTTCAACTGCGTTGATCTTTTCCCTCTCTAGGAAAAGCTCCTGCTCAAAACTAGCATTGATATCCTTCTCAACTTGGGCGACTAAAGCACTATGTGCAGCAACAGCGTTTTCAGCAATAGATTCTGCTTCAATCCGCGCAAGCTCTTCACTAACTATGTCAGAAGCATCTCCTGTAGCAAGAGCAAGGGCGGCTTGGGCTTTTGTCACTGGTTTATCTGGCTGGAACAATCTGGTATAACCTTCAATAAACAGCCTCCCATGCAACAGGGGTAATTAGTAAGTCAACCAAAAGCCAATTTGAAACAACTAGGAGAAAACAAATAACAAATTTAATTTTAGGTATAATTATTATGCAGTCCCTGAAGTATTTGAGAATTTTTAACTATGTCCCTAAATTAAAATATACATATATATATTGAGTCTCTAAATTTTCCAAAAGTATTAAACTCGAGCTCCAAACTAAAAAAAATGTTAATCAAGTTCCTGAACTTCTAATAATATTTAACCAGGACCATAAACTTTTAAATAAATTGTATTTTAAAAAACATTTGGTTTCAGGCTAACTACAAATTACTAACAAATTTAGAAATCCAATTACAATTTTTTTTAGTTTAGGGACCTATTTAAAAATTCTCAAATAGTTCAAGGATGTATGATTAAGTATTTAAACAGATTCACAAAGAAAAAGCATCATTAAATATTTAAACAGGATTACCAAATGCAAGAGCAATTATTCCCTGATCCCCAGAAGATAGATCTGCTACTAGTGCAGGGCATGCATTAGGATGTATCTTATCAGTGTCTATAAAACCAGAAAGGCGGTGCAGCATCTGCCAAAAGTCATTAGAATTGACAAATATACTTATCAGTTTAATGCACTTAGAACCAAGAAGATGGTTATCACATATATTAGATAAAACAACAAGTTGAGCAACCTTTCTGTCAGCTTCAGGAAGCTGTCTTTTCTCTAGGGCCATTTTCCAGCTCACAAGATCCTGACGTGATAAAGGGCTGCATAAATTAATATATGAGAAAGGGAGATCACAATTGTAGCCTGTCGTAGAAAGTTAAAAGCACATCTCAAAAAGAATGAGATACAACTATGCCCGAGCTAAGATGAAAAAATGCCAACAATTTTGAAAAATGACTGCGCAGCTGCCAAGGGCGTAGAAAGTTAAAAGCACATCTCAAATAGAATGGCGGGGACAGTAGCCACAAACTAGATTTTCCAGATTTACTACAAGCATACCTTTCGGGGAGGAAGTAAAAAGGGCTATTGTCTTCATCAGCAGCCAACTGTATATCACGTCTTGAGAGCCTGCTTTCAATAAGTCCAGCTTCTGCCAAGCCTGGAAAACATATTCTTTAGACAAATATACGCATAGACCAACAGGCTGTATTGCTAAATATGATTATCATGTCAAAGTTCTGACCTTGAATGGAAGAAAAATCAGGGTCCTCAGTGGTGATGTCATCAAATGCAAGCTCGGTAACATTGTCTATGTACATGGCAGGATACACTTTGGAAACAGTATTCCTGAAAAGTTATCCCAAAGGCACGTGTAACGGAAAAATTATGTGTAAAAATAGTTACCCCTGATTTACATCTTGCCATTCACATCACACACAGAAAGAAGGAATAAATCAGTACCTTGAAAGAGTACCGCTAGCAAATACCAACCAGCGAGCATATTCACGACGCGTGCATAAATCACCAGGTTGAACATCAGGCTCAATGACCTGAGGAATTAACAGTTTTCAATTGAATAATGACAACCAAGTGAACAATAATAGTATTTTCATGTTGTTACTATCTCCGTCTGATATTATGAGTCTTTTAAAAGTAATGTACACTTCTTAAGAAAATGATTAGTTATGTTGAATTAAATAGTAAAATAGTGTGTGTAGTCTAAAATACTCATTAATCAGAGAGTGGTTGAAAGTAGTAGCAGTGGAGTAGTTACTAGGTAGGCAGACACTTATAATTAAATGAGGGCATTGTTGAAAAATAGAAACAACTGCTGTCATGGAATAACAAATAATTAGAGACAGAGAAATATTGCAAATGAATGAGACACTCATAATGAGACAAGGGTGGCAGAATACTAGAAAATATCTTAAAATATCTTTATGTTATGTTAGAGTAACTTAGTTTATCTTGTAAGATTAGGCTGTAATCTTAGAATATCTTGAATTATCTCCTAGGTTTAGTTTCTATATTTCTTAGTTATTATAATGATTTGTTTTCTAATTTCTTTGTTTATTTAGAATTCGGAATCTTGTATATCCCTATAAACAGTGGTTAGTGTTCAGTCTTTTGTAACAAGCAATCATCAAGTTGTTGTCAAAAACACTCAAAATCAACACCCATCTTTCAATAGTAATTAAATTACCACACATTTTGCTCTCAAAAAATAATCCCAAACCTACTATGCCTTTAATAGAATGAAAAATAAAGCTAAAGAAATCCCCATATTTTGCAGCTCTTTTAACTATATGTTGTGTAATTAAAATATTAGGACTTGATATAGAAGACACCGTTAAAAAAAACTAGAATTGAATGGTAAATGCACACGGTATTATAGTCACCTTGACTTGAAATATTTGACTGACAAGTATTACCTTTAAAACTTGCAATGCAGCTAGTGCTTGTCCCTGAACCTGATCAAAAGCTGCAGGAACCAAAACCTTTCCAGGAATCACCTGTAGAGCTGCAGAAACTACCGATGGAGCAGGTATGCCAGGAGCAGAGAAAAGGGATCCAGATTTTGGAGATTCAGATATATCTTTATTAACCTCGTTATTCTCATTTCTAACCTGATCATCTACCAATGAATTGGTGGATGGTGAGAGTACTGATTTACTTAAAAGGTCACTTCCAAGGATACTCTTCTCTTTGAAAGATGATTTATTTTCCTCATGTGAGACCTGTTGAGTTTTGTTAAGGTCAATATTGTCTTGATCATCTTCACTAAAAATCTTAGGATATGAAATTGTGTTGTTTGACTCGGGATTTACTACTGTACCAGGAGACTCAGTCTTATTATCAGCACCTAAACCATATGAGGATTCGGAAATGTCAGAATTTATACTCCCACTCGACTGCTGCTGATTATTAATATCTAGTGGCTTACCGTCGTAATTGGGTATGTTTCCCGGTTCAGCATTAAATTGGTTTTCTTTAAGATAGGCAGTAGATTCTGTTGTATCTACAGGCAGGTTTCTATCAAAACCAACCGTATTTTCAGTTTGAAGAGGTATTTGATTTTCACTAGGAACAATTAAGTCATTATCACAAGGTGAGTCGTGCAACAAGTCTTGTTGAACAGATATATGATTAGCAGCATCATTGATACCATTGGAGGTGTTTTTACTATCGTATAGAAACTCGGATCCTATATGAGAATCATCAACAGTTGTATAGTCACCTTGAATGTTATCGGAGTCAGGAGATGAATAATCCAGTGATGTTTCTATCTGACCTTCCATTTTACCATTTTCTTGTACCAACTTGTTCTCAGCATTTCCGGGTCCTGTAATATTGTGGTCACAGTCATCAGGAGACAAATGCAGCTCCTGATGTGTTGTCAAAGGCTTCATTTGTTGGTCCAGTCCTGCAATTTCCAAGACATAAAAGTTAAACACAATAACAACAACAACAACAACAACAACAATCAAGTCTTATCTGAGTAAGTGGGGTGGGAGTACTTACCGGAACCTTTTCGTTTTCCAAGAGATAATGCAAGAAAGGTAAGCCCTGTAAAAAGAACAAGTCCAGCCACTCCTAGTCCCACAAGTCCTGAAAGAAAACTACTTGAAAAGTGTTATTAAGTAGTGTGGAATTGGTACTAGCACTAACCGTTAAGAAAAGACAGAATCGGTCATCCATAGCTGTTAACATGCAATCTAATAATCAAGTTCAATGTTATATAAAAAGCAATAGAGTTTGTTACTCTTGTCAATGCCTTAGGGTATAAAAAATAAGACATTTAAACAAAATGAATTATCGAACAAGAAGTAGAAATTGAAGAAGCATACACACCTCCGAATGAATCCTTGTTGTTGTTTTGGGGATGATCAGATGAATCGGACCATCCCGAGAATCCATCGGCCTTAGGATTGGAGGCGGGTCCCTTGTCGTTATGAACGGAGCAAAGTGGTGGAAGACGAGGGTTGATGGTGCGAAGACGCGCATGATTATGGGAAAGGGGAAATCTAGAGGAATTGAAAGCTAATCGGAGTTGAAGAGAAGTTGGGGAACATGTGGGTGAAATTGAAGCCATCAAAATGTTTTGCAGCAGTGTGTGTGTGAAGAGAGAGAAAGTGAAAAAGAGTGGATAAATGGAGAAGTCGTGTGTATTTGAGGGGAAGAGAACTGATTTTAACATAATTGATTTTGCATTAATTAATTTATGTATTAACCAATTACCATCGCCATAAAAGAAATTCTATGAATTTGAAATGTTTTCATACTTTCAATTCAATTTTTGTATCACTAGTATCATAACCACTTAACCGATTAATCCGACTCGGGTCAGTTCTAGTATTAAATAATTTCAGTCTCCTCTTGATCGTAATTGTGAGAGATCGAACTATGGTCATTCCTATCAAGTTCAGCGTCAATTATCACTAGACCAACTAACGATTGTCAAAATAATTTTTAGGATTATTATATTAATTATATTAATATAGTAAAAAACAATAATTTGATTAAAAAAATAAGTTATTCCGTGCAAAAATTAAAATTGATCGATAATCGATCGATGTGGATCGTAACAATGGACTAGAGCTTTCGCTGCGGTGGAATGGGGGCTGACCTGCAAGGTTAGTACTCTAATGCTCAAGTCAGTATGAGAGCAAAATGACGTGAATGAGATTGAACTCGAATTACTTGTGAAACGACACGCTCTCCCTCTTACATACATAGTAGGGAGGTTATAACAGTTTATTAATCTATTGGCATGAGATGCGGAGATCCATCTGATTAATCTTGGATATAGATTACATGCATTATTTGACTAGGATACCATGCTCGTTGTGCATGTATTGTGGTGGATCATTCCACTCTTTTGGCCATAATTATTGGGGGGAGGCTCTTGGTCGGTCTAGAATAATTGTCCCACAAGCTTTGCCTTTGCTCTGTATGGTGAGGATTTTGTTGCATTTGTCCTATGTGATGTCATTGTATGGGAAATTTGTGCCTTAAATATGCCTCGTGCTTTTAGATGTTTTTTCACCTACTTTATCATGATGATCTTTGGAAACTAGAGTACTTAAGTGTCTTTCTAAGGAAATTTGGATCGTTGATAGTGCTTATTTCCTTTCTTTCAATGAGACATTGCACGATCTTTTAGAATAGTTATACGGTTTCTTTGTTCATTTCCCTTGTTCTTTCGTCAAATGCATTCTTGCAACATACCATTCTTCTTAATTAATGGAAGTGGTACCCATCATACGTCAAAAAGCAAGGGAGATACTTATGTTGCTTGGGCAGACCATGAAATTTTGACAATTGTTTATATCTTTGTTCGTGAAGGTAGTCTCTAAAGGGAATTTCTTGAAGTGGGTCTTTCTTCTAACTAGGCACGCTCCCCTCTTTATGAGTGCACCTTTTCGATTTTAGGTCTTTGATTGCCTTGTAATGATTTTGAAGTTGAAGTTCTAAACCATATGATGATTTCCACCTCGCAATTAAACCTTATGAGTTGGGTCTTCATCAAAGTCTTTCAATATTGGTGTGACTATCGGGGAGGAAAGCCATATATGTCAATATTCTTACATCTTTTCAAGGTACAATGAAGCGCAACGAATCGTGGGCAAGGTCGAAGATTAATTACACTGACACAGGTTACCATTACTTTGAAGCATGGTGTGAAACATTTCGAAGATCAATTCTTTTTAGTTACTCCTCTCAATGAATAGGCTCATGCAAAGGTCTGTTCTATATAGATTGGACCGAAATACTTGCGTATGGGTTTGTTTCATACGTTTTTGTTAGCAGGGAATGGGTCATACGTCTATAAGGAATGTAACTTGTTATAGGATGAGCTTTACCTGAAGAAATGGTTAATCACCTTCTTCAAAGAATTAGGTTATGTCAGGGGTGTTGTCTTGTAAGACCCCAATTTTGACCCTAAGATCCCTCATGGCATCATAACATTGATTTGCATTGCCTCAAGGATCTTTAGCATCTTGGTTCCCTTTGCCTTTGGGTGGGACTCCTTGTGATTGGTTTGACATCACCAAGCATGCTTGAATTATACATCATTGTTTCTCTTACTTTTGTTTACTAACCAAAAGCACAAAAATGTGTCACTAACATCTTTTGTTTGAAGCTTGAGTATCATCCAAGACACTTTGTGGGTTCTATTCAGATGATCACTCAACACAAGGGAATGGCTTGAGATACTTCCAACAGGTTCAAATGGGGTCTATTCGTCAGTCAAAACGTTAATCTTGAAGGAGCAAAAGTTTGTTCATGAGTTGTCATGCTCGCTAGGCGAGCAGAATGTGTCGCCTAGCGAGTCCCAAGAAAAGTCACCAGAATCACCTACGCTCAGAGGAATTTCTTGAACTGTTATGCTCGCTAGGCGAAGCCCACGTGTTTAAAAAAAAACGAATAATGAAAATAAATAAATAAATAAATAAATAAATAAAATATAACAGAAAATTTTTGGACTTAGGCCTCTCACATTTGAGCCCACAGGTCCACAAAAATCAGGTTATAAATTCAGAGTTTCAGTGAAATAAAAGAATTTTATTCCTATTACCCTGGCAGGGAAAAAGATAGTGAGAGAAGAGATAACAGAGTTCAGAGCAACCTCCAGAGACTGAAGGAAACTCATCGGCAAAGAACCAATTCCCTCTCATATAAACCCTAAGAGTGCTTTGCAAATCCAATCGGGCAATTCAATTTCATTCGATCTCTCCAGTCAGGTTTGCCTTATTCCCATTACTTTATGCTTTTAATTTGAATGCTCTGAATGTATGAGGTATTATGGGTGAATTTGATACCCTTTTGATGCATGTGTTTGACAAGAGGTTTAGGCCTCCTACCCTTGGTTGCTTTTTGTGAATTTTAATGGCATGATTCATGTGGTTACATTTTGATTTGGGGGCAACTCTTGATTACCCTATCTTGTTTCTCTAACCCGTTTGTTGAGTTTTGTTTTGTGAGGGCTCATATGACTCTTGCAGAGATGGCTTATGTAACACCCTTCTAAAATACCCCAACAATTAATTAAAATAACAAAACATAAATCAGAGTAAATATGCAATTCAAGGGTGTCACACTTGATACTTCACACCATTTTCCAAAATATCCTGTCATGCTCATTTATTTAATCAAAACAAAACATTTGCATAATACGCAGCGGATAAAAACTAACAACATTCAAACCATGTAACACATTACATGTTAAGTTGTTCAACAACCCAATGAAAACATAGTAAAACATCCCATCCCGATGTTACATCTACCAGAGCATGACCCACTAAGGAACTACACTAGACTCCCAGGACTAGCTTCTACTCAATCACTGCTCGTTACCTGAAACATAGTTGTAAGGGTGAGTTCCTCAATCGATATAATAAGCATTATAAAATATCATGTAATGCTAAGTAATTTAACACATTCCTCCCCCTAATCAGAACATACATTCAGCAACGGCAACATCAACTCAACACAAACACAAAACACACGTATAATATTGGAATACATCCATTCATATTATACGCCATACATACATATATTATGCAATGAGACTCCATGCATGCGGTACCGACTATTCGTGAACATATAGTTCAACCTCACCGATCAAATCCAGATACGGCTACCAAGCTCACTAGTCCCACTCATTTGAGACCTAGTGACTCACTCACTAATTCCTCACTATGGGAATTATCTACCACCCCAAGGGCTATGATATGCACGCTAATCACCTAGCATGCAAACATCAACAATCCACAATAATTCACTCACTAATTCCTCACCATGGGAATTAGCTACCACCATAAAGGCCATAATATGCACGCTAAATCAACTAGCATGCAAACATCAACAATCCACAATGGACATATGCTCACACTCTAAGCCATAAAACAGTCCATTCCACAATTGCATACATAATACATCATCAGCATATTATCACAAAAATCATATCATGTCATGCCAATTAATAATCACAGTATTAGCACACTCTACTAATACCTACACTGCTCAAAACAACGGGAAACGATCCCTACTATATCATACATCAGCTAAATTACATTACTCAGCTGAACAACCAAAAACTGCACAACAACAGCACAGAAAAATCACAATTCTGCCCATACGCGTATTGCCTAGTCCCATACGCGTATGGCCCATTTCTCAGCCAATCCCATACGCGTATTGTCTGCCTCATACGCGTATGCTACGCGTACCACTTCCTCATACGCGTACCAACAGAGACAAAACCACGTTCAAAACATCATCTTCCTCATCCATACGCGTATTGCCTAGTGCCATACGCGTACCAGACCATCTCATACGCGTATTGCCTAGTGCCATACGCGTATGACCAGA
Source organism: Lathyrus oleraceus (assembly GCF_024323335.1). NCBI lineage: Eukaryota > Viridiplantae > Streptophyta > Magnoliopsida > Fabales > Fabaceae > Lathyrus > Lathyrus oleraceus. The sequence continues at coordinate 234,456,873 of NC_066579.1, forward strand.
AACCAGAATTCCAGATCTGCTATGGTTTTCTCTGCTACGAGATTCTCAGATCCCACCTTCCACATTCCAATTTTTACACAACATTCATTCATATTGTCTAACACAGATCATACACATTCAATCCCACAATTTCTAACCTTATTACCTCTACTTCCTACGAATTTCCTCAATCATACTCATATCTCCTTCATCCAAAATTTCACAATTTCAACATTCATCATCTAATTAGAGTCAAATCAATGGTTTATCACTACCCATTACATGTTAACCCATAATACCCATTAAACGACGATAAACCCCCCTTACCTGGGTTAATCCGGCAATCCTTTAGCTTCGAGCTCTTCCTCTCTTCAACCCTTGTTCTCTGACTCTTTGCCCTTTTTCCACTTTAGAGTCGTTTCTCTGTTTTCACGTGAAAACCTCTTTTTGCCAAATGGGACTCTTTTTACTGATTCCAACTTTTATTCCAATAATAATAATAATAATAATATTCCAATAATATTCCAATTATTTAATTAAATTAATAAATATTATATTAATTTAAATTAAATAATTATCCTTATTTCATCGGGGTGTTACAACTCTCCCCCACTAAAAGAGTTTTCGTCCTCGAAAACATACCTCAAGTGAATAACTCAGGATAAGACTCCTTCATCTGACTCTCAAGTTCCCAAGTCACATTGCCACCTGCTGGTCCTCCCCAAGCTACCTTTACTAAAACAATCTCTTTACCCCGCAACTGCTTCAACTCTCGATCCTCGATCCTCATAGGTGATGTTTCAACAGTCAGGTTATCTCTCACCTGTACATCATCTACTTGGACCACATGCGACGGATCAGGAATGTACCTCCTCAACTGAGACACATGAAAAACCTCATGCAAATTCGCAAGTGACGGCGGTAAAGCGATACGATAGGCTACCTCCCCTATCCTCTCCAAAATCTGATAAGGACCAATAAATCGAGGTGTCAACTTCTTCGACTTCAAAGCTCGACCAACCCTAGTTATCGGAGTAACACGAAGAAACACATGATCTCCCTCTTGAAACTCAAGTGACTTCCTTCTCTTGTCGTGATAACTCTTCTAACGACTCTGAGCAATCCTCATCTTCTCCTGAATCATCTTAATCTTTTCCGTAGTTTGTTGAACAATCTCCGGTCCAACCACAGCACTCTCACCGGACTCATACCAACATAAAGGTGTCCGACATCTCCTACCATACAAAGCTTCAAACGGTGCCATACCAATGCTCGAATGAAAACTATTGTTGTAGGTAAACTCAATCAAAGGTAAATAACAATCCCAAGCACCTCCCTTTTCCAAAACACAAGCCCTCAACAGATCCTCCAGTGACTGAATCGTTCTCTCAGTCTGACCATCAGTCTGCGGATGATATGCAGAACTCAATCTCAGCTTAGTTCCCAAAGCCCTCTGCAAACCTTCCCAGAACTTCGATGTAAATCTAGGATCTCTGTCCGAAACAATACTCGACGGAATACCATGCAAACTTACAATTTTCTCAATATACAACTCAGCTAATCTCTCTAACGGATAATCCATTCTGATCGGAATGAAATGAGCCGATTTTGTCAATCTGTCAACAATCACCCAAATAGCTTCAAAATTCTTAATTGTCCTCGGTAAACCAGAAACAAAATCCATACTGATACTATCCCACTTCCACTCTGGAATAACCAACGGTTGCATTAGCCCAGACGGCTTCTGATGCTCAATCTTTGACTTCTGACAAGTCAAACAAGAATAAACAAAACTCGCAATTTCTCTTTTCATTCCCGGCCACCAAAATAACTTTTTCAAATCATGATACATCTTCGTAGCCCCAGGATGAATACTCAGGCCACTACGATATCCTTCCTCAAGAATACTCTTCTTAAGTTCGGTAACATCCGGAATACACACCCGATTACCAAATTTCAAAACACCATTCTCATCAACTCTGAATTCACCACCTTGACCTTGATTCACTAGAGTCAACTTATCAACCAAAAGCACATCGGATTTCTGACCCTCTCTAATCTCATCCAGAATACCACTCGTTAACTTCAACATTCCCAATTTAACACTATTGTGAGTACTCTCACACACCAAACTCAAGTCTCTAAACTGCTCAATTAAATCCAATTCCTTAACCATTAACATAGACATATGCAATGATTTCCGACTCAATGCATCAGCCACTACGTTTGCTTTACCCGGATGGTAATTCAAACCAAAGTCATAATCCTTCAGAAACTCTAACCATCTCCTCTGTCTCATATTCAGCTCTTTCTGATCAAACAAATACTTTAAACTTTTATGATCACTGAAAACCTCAAATCTTGACCCGTACAAATAATGCCTCCATAACTTCAGAACAAATACCACAGTTGCCAACTCTAAATCGTGCGTCGGATAGTTCCTCTCATGAACCCTCAGTTGTCTCGAAGCATAAGCTACAACCTGCTTATTCTGCATCAAAACACCACCTAAACCCAACAATGAAGCATCACAGTAAACCTCAAATGGTTCTGACGGACTCGGTAATATCAGAATAGGAGCAGTAGTTAACCTTCTCTTTAACTCTTGAAAACCTTCTTCACATTTTGAGTCCCAAACAAACGCTTGCCCCTTTCTAGTCAACATCGTCAACGGTAACGCCAACTTAGAAAAACCCTCAATAAATTTCCTATAATAACCTGCAAGTCCAAGAAAACTCCTTATCTCAGAAACTGACTTCGGAGCTTCCCACTTAGATACCGCTTCTATCTTAGAAGGATCAACAGCAACACCACCTCTTGAAGTCACATGACCAAGAAAACTAACCTCTTCTAACCAAAATTCACACTTAGACAGTTTAGCAAATAACTTCTTTTCTCGTAGAACTCCTAAAACCACTCTCAAATGTTCAGCATGCTCTTCTTCAGATTTTGAATACACCAAAATATCGTCAATAAACACCACAACAAACTTGTCTAGGTACGGATGGAAAATCCTATTCATATACTCCATAAATACTCCAGGCGCATTAGTCACACCAAAAGGCATCACAGAATACTCATAATGTCCATACCTTGTTCTGAAAGCAGTCTTCCGAATATCCTCAGTTTTCACACGTATCTGATGATACCCCGATCTCAAATCTATTTTGCTGAACACACTCGCACCAACCAACTGATCCATCAAATCATCAATCCTCGGCAAAGGATACCGATTCTTGATCGTCACTTTATTCAGTTGCCTGTAGTCCACACACAACCTCATAATACCTTCTTTCTTTTTAACCAATAACACTGGTGCACCCCACGGCGACACACTCGGACGAATAAATTTCTTATCCAACAGATCTTCCAGCTGACTCTTCAATTCAGTTAACTCAACAGCAGACATACGGTACGGAGCCATCGATATCGGCCTAGTACCAGGTACCAAATCAATCGAGAACTCAACTTCACGCTCTGGTGGTAATTCATTCACTTCTTCAGGAAACACATCAGGAAAATCACACACCACGGCTAGATCGTAAATCACCAGTTTATCTTTCGCCTCCAAAGTCGCTAACAACATAAACAACTCCGCCCCATCTGCTACTGCCTCATTCACCTGCCTTGCTGATAGAAACAAACTCTTTCCTTCCTCAATCTCAGGAAAGATCACAGTCTTATCAAAACAGTTGATATAAACTCGGTTAGACACCAACCAGTTCATACCCAGGATAACATCAATCTGCACTAGTGGAAGACACACTAGGTCCATCCCAAAGTCTCTACCAAAAATACTCAAAGGACAATTTAAACAAACTGAAGTAGTAGTCACTGAACCCTTCGCAGGAGTATTAATCACCATACTACCATGCATCTCAGATATCTCTAATTCAAGTTTCACAGCACAATCCAAAGATATAAAGGAATGAGTCGCTCCTGTGTCAATAATAGCTACAAGAGGAAAGCCATTAATATAACACGTACCTCGGATCAAACGATCATCTGCAGAAGTCTCAGAACCCGATAAAGCAAAGACCTTGCCTCCCGACTGGTTCTCTTTCTTCGGCTTAGGACACTGTGGACTGATATGACCCACTTCTCCACAGTTGAAACAAGTCACAGTCTTCAACCGGCACTCTGCAGTCAAGTGACCACCTTTTCCACACTTGAAACACTTCTTCTCATTACTGGTACACTCATGGATACGATGTCCAGCCTGACCACATCTGAAACACTTAGCAGGGGCATTGGAGTCTCCCCCACTAGGCCTCTTCATCCCACTCTGTCTCTGGAAACCTTTGCCAGCTGCATACGGTTTCCCACGATCATTCTGATTCTTGCCTTTCCTATCAACCCTTTGCTGATAGCTCTCCGCTCTGGCCTTGGTATCCTGTTCAAAAATCCTGCAACAGTCCACCAGGTCAGAAAACACTCTAATCCGCTGATACCCAATAGCCTGCTTGATCTCGGGACGTAACCCGTTCTCAAACTTCACACACTTTGAAAATTCCCCAGTAGCCTCGTTATAGGGAGTGTAATACTTCGACAACTCTGTGAACTTAGCAGCATACTCAGTAACAGACCGGTTGCTCTGCTTCAATTCTAAAAACTCTATCTCTTTCTTTCCTCTGACATCCTCTGGAAAGTACTTCCTCAGGAATCTCTCTCTGAACACCGCCCAAGTGATCTCAGCATTCCCAGCTGCTTCCAACTCAGTGCGGGTAGCAACCCACCAATCATCTGCTTCCTCCGACAACATATGCGTACCGAACCTGACCTTCTGGTTATCGGCACACTCAGTCACTCGGAAGATCCTCTCGATCTCCTTCAACCACTTCTAAGCACCATCTGGATCGTATGCTCCCTTGAACATTGGAGGATTGTTCTTCTGGAACTCACTCAGCTGACGAGCAGCTCCCAGTCCCACAACATTCGGATTCCCTCCAAGTACTCCAGCTAGCATACCCAGAGCCTCAGCAATCGCAACATCATCTCTACCTCTTCCAGCCATCTCTATTCTGAAAACCCAACAAGCTAAAACAATAAGTACTAATAGGGTTACACAACACCTATCACGTACAGGGAAACAGAATAATTACGACTCGACTCGACCGACTATGCTCTGATACCACTAATGTAACACCCTTCTAAAATACCCCAACAATTAATTAAAATAACAAAACATAAATCAGAGTAAATATGCAATTCAAGGGTGTCACACTTGATACTTCACACCATTTTCCAAAATATCCTGTCATGCTCATTTATTTAATCAAAACAAAACATTTGCATAATACGCAGCGGATAAAAACTAACAACATTCAAACCATGTAACACATTACATGTTAAGTTGTTCAACAACCCAATGAAAACATAGTAAAACATCCCATCCCGATGTTACATCTACCAGAGCATGACCCACTAAGGAACTACACTAGACTCCCAGGACTAGCTTCTACTCAATCACTGCTCGTTACCTGAAACATAGTTGTAAGGGTGAGTTCCTCAATCGATATAATAAGCATTATAAAATATCATGTAATGCTAAGTAATTTAACACATTCCTCCCCCTAATCAGAACATACATTCAGCAACGGAAACATCAACTCAACACAAACACAAAACACACGTATAATATTGGAATACATCCATTCATATTATACGCCATACATACATATATTATGCAATGAGACTCCATGCATGCGGTACCGACTATTCGTGAACATATAGTTCAACCTCACCGATCAAATCCAGATACGGCTACCAAGCTCACTAGTCCCACTCATTTGAGACCTAGTGACTCACTCACTAATTCCTCACCATGGGAATTAGCTACCACCCCAAGGGCTATGATATGCACGCTAATCACCTAGCATGCAAACATCAACAATCCACAATAATTCACTCACTAATTCCTCACCATGGGAATTAGCTACCACCATAAAGGCCATAATATGCACGCTAAATCAACTAGCATGCAACATCAACAATCCACAATGGACATATGCTCACACTCTAAGCCATAAAACAGTCCATTCCACAATTGCATACATAATACATCATCAGCATATTATCACAAAAATCATATCATGTCATGCCAATTAATAATCACAGTATTAGCACACTCTACTAATACCTACACTGCTCAAAACAACGGGAAACGATCCCTACTATATCATACATCAGCTAAATTACATTACTCAGCTGAACAACCAAAAACTGCACAACAACAACACAGAAAAATCACAATTCTGCCCATACGCGTATTGCCTAGTCCCATACGCGTATGGCCCATTTCTCAGCCAATCCCATACGCGTATTGTCTGCCTCATACGCGTATGCTACGCGTACCACTTCCTCATACGCGTACCAACAGAGACAAAACCACGTTCAAAACATCATCTTCCTCATCCATACGTGTATTGCCTAATGCCATACGCGTACCAGACCATCTCATACGCGTATTGCCTAGTGCCATACGCGTATGACCAGAAACCAGAATTCCAGATCTGCTATGGTTTTCTCTGCTACGAGATTCTCAGATCCCACCTTCCACATTCCAATTTTTACACAACATTCATTCATATTGTCTAACACAGATCATACACATTCAATCCCACAATTTCTAACCTTATTACCTCTACTTCCTACGAATTTCCTCAATCATACTCATATCTCCTTCATCCAAAATTTCACAATTTCAACATTCATCATCTAATTAGAGTCAAATCAATGGTTTATCACTACCCATTACATGTTAACCCATAATACCCATTAAACGACGATAAACCCCCCTTACCTGGGTTAATCCGGCAATCCTTTAGCTTCGAGCTCTTCCTCTCTTCAACCCTTGTTCTCTGGCTCTTTGCCCTTTTTCCACTTTAGAGTCGTTTCTCTGTTTTCACGTGAAAACCTCTTTTTGCCAAATGGGACTCTTTTTACTGATTCCAACTTTTATTCCAATAATAATAATAATAATAATATTCCAATAATATTCCAATTATTTAATTAAATTAATAAATATTATATTAATTTAAATTAAATAATTATCCTTATTTCATCGGGGTGTTACAGCTTGCCTGGTGTTCCACTTTATTTATGGGGTACCGCCTGGAGGTCTATTCCGATTACCTGTACTGACTCGCTTTCTTTGATGGTGTTTAGCTTGGAAGAGTCTTTGGGTTTCTTATTTATCTAATTGTTGTTACTTCGGATCTTTATCCGTACGGTAGATCTCTCGATCCCTTTATTTTTCCCGCATGTTACCGATTTCTTAGGTTTCGTATAGCCTCCCGTTTGCATGTTTATTAAGGTAGCGCGGTTCCTTCATCTAGGACTACCTTTTTGCATAGGCATCCCTAAAACCCCAAACTCATTGATTTTTCTACTACAGGCGAGTAAGTCTCCAAAGGTCGAGCATCCGGTAGATTGCGTAGTAACGTCGTTCACCCCAAAACACAACCCTTACCCCATAGGTGGTCAAACTACGTTTTGCTCTAATTTTCATCCCAGATGAGATACGTAGGCATAAGACGCGATGTCTTAGCGAGCACACTCCTCTTTAACCCATAGGTAGCCGAGCTACGAAGACTCTGATTCTCAGATTCAGATGAGATACGTATGCAGTGGATGCGACGTCCGTGCGAGTCATTTTCTTTTGACCCTTCTTTTAGTAAGTAGTACATTAGATAAATATACACGCTTTTCTCATCCCTTCAATCATGTTTGCACAAATAAATTTTCAAAAAAAAAAAAGAACAACATTTGCAACAAATGTGAAAAGGGCTCCCTAAGAGTACCTGAGATGCTTTGGGTGCCTAATACCTTCCCATTGCATAACCAACCCCCTTACCCAGATCTCTGACATTTTTACTAGTTTTTGATTCGATAAAACTTTTAGGTTTTTGTTCGCTTTCTAACCATTCCTTTGGATAAATAGAAGTGCGGTGGCGACTCGACTTGTATGATTTACCTTGGATTTAGTCAATATCTCTAATGGTAACGAATACCCCGCTACAGAAAAGTGGTGACTCTGCTGGGTCGAGAGTTTGCCTAGTGGGTTTTGCCGACTTTTCATGCTTGTTGTATTGTATTTGTTTTGTGACATATTTTTGCAATTTGGGATTATTGTATTGTATGTAATTATTGAATTGCTTGATATTAATTCCTTGTATGCTTGGTGATCTTTGTGAGATGAGTTTTATACCTGAACTCGAGTGCACTTAGGATAGGAGAATGGCATAGTCTTGTTGACTTGTGTGGAGTTATTCCTTAGCAAGTTGACTTGCAAGTCCATTCACTTGGTGGAGGTTATGTTGGGATCAATAATGTCACACAAGTAAGTTGTGGTTAGACATTACTTTTTCCAATATAGACCTTACAAGCCAAGAACCTTAGTTTATCAAACCCATCTTGGCCTATTCGTGGGATGTAGTGCGAAAGTCGTTCAAGTGTAAGATTTGATACGATTGTTACACGATACTACACTCATAAGAGTCTCTCTTGAGAATATTTTTGGAATACGAGTAGTCGTTTCTCCGATAATATCCAAAAGATGGGATGACGACTATGGGAAACTTTTGTAGAACATGTTTGGCAGGTTTAAACCTTAGTACACTCCCTTTGGGTGGTTCTTAACCTAAACTCCATGCTCGTGACTTGCAACAAACCCTTGATTCATGGTTGATCCATTCAGGTATCCTTAATATTAATGGAACTTGGGTGTTGATAAGGTGTAAACCATAATCCACCAAAATGGATGGTTGATATTAAGGATAACATGATCCATCCCATGACCTTTGTTTGGTCTGCTTTGCTTGATCCTTGAGTGTGATTGTTGCATTCATGCATTCATGCACCCATTTGCATCCATATCATCAATAAATAAGAAAATTTTCAAGGAACTTAAGAGGTCTATTTGCAAAATTTTCAGACATGGAAAGACAAAGAAGGAATACAAAGAAGTACAGTTTCAGACAACCAGACTTGAAAGAGTTAAGGAATTTGACATCTTATGTATTAGATCCCTTGGGTTTCAAGGCTCGTTTCGGGAAGCTTCTTCCTCTGCTGACCATTCAGGTGGATGAAGGATTGATGAGTGTATTGGTGCAGTTTTACGATCCTTTGTACAGTTGCTTCACATTTCCGGATTTTCAGCTTTTGCCTACACTAGAGGAGTATGCTTATCTTGTGGGTATACCTGTTCTGGATCAGTTGCCGTTCAGTGGCTTGGAAAGGGTTCCCACTTCTCAAGAGATAGCTGACATGTTACACATAGATGAATCTTTGGTTGGTGCTCATATGACTACCAAAGGTGGAATTCAAGGTCTCCCTTCTGAGCTCCTCATTGCTCAAGCTACTATGTATGGGAAGGCCATGAGTGAGGACGCCTTTGAGGCCATATTTGTACTTCTCATCTATGGGCTAGTGTTATTCCCCAACATCGACAAGTTTGTGGATGTGAACGCTATTAGGATTTTCTCTACTCTTAATCTCGTTCCGACTCTGTTGGGCGATACCTACTTCTCTTTGCATATGAGGAATACAAAGGGTGGTGGCGCCATTGTGTGTTGTTTGCCTCTGTTGTATAAGTGGTTTATTTCTCGCTTACCTCAGATGGTCGCTTTCAAGGAGAACAAGGAATGTCTACGGTGGTCCACGAGACTTATGTCTCTCACTAATGATGATATCTCTTGGTATAACCGTGTGTATGATGGTGTGCAGATTATCGACTCTTGTGGCGAATTCTCCAATGTACCTCTTCTTGGTACATGTGGTGGGATTAACTACAATCCTGTTTTGGCACGTCGGCAGCTTGGGTTCCCCTTAAAGGATAAACCCATTAGCATTCTGTTAGAGGGTGTATTCTTTCAGGATGGTAAAGATCCCCAAGGCTTGAAAGCTAGGATGGTCCGTGCTTAGCGCAAGATTCATAGGAAAGGAAGGAAAGAGTTGGGTCCTAAGAATTGCATCGCTTTGGAGCCTTACACTGTTTGGGTTAGGAAGAGGGCGTCTGAGTATCTCATGCCTTATGATTATCCGAGACCTACACCTATGATTATGGTTGGGCCTTCAACCCTCCCTAATCAAGGAGTAGAGGAGTTGAGAGACGAAGACCGTTCACGTGCCTAGATCCGTGAACGTGAAGAGTTGATTCAGCAGATTAAGGAGAAGGATGCGTTGATTGAGTTTCTTGAGCATCAGGTTATTGATGACCCTGATGATGTATGGACTTCTCTACTTCCTCAGTCTTCTAAGTTCTGGAAGAGGAAGTATGATCGACTCGCCAAAGAGAAGGCCGATATGGAGGCAGCCTACGAGAGGGAGGTGAAGAGGCTTCGCGCATCTTATCTTCCTGTGTCCCGAGCTTTGGATGATTGTTTCTAGGGATCCATAAGACGATTATTTTCCTTTTCTCTTGTATATGATTGACGATGCTGCACTTCTTTTCCCTGATATTATTTGATGAGATATTTCCATATGTGATAAAATGCTTAATATTTCCAGAATTTGCAAATAAAACTCTAAAGTTCCTTTGAAATAAAAAATAAATCATATGCACAAGCATTGCATGCATCATATGCATAAGCAGATTTTGTTTCCGGTCCCTTGCCCTGTGGTCTAACTCTGTGTCCTTCATTTATTTTGAAGACAAGCTGACTCACTGGTACTACACTAGAGCCAATATTTCAAGACCATGGATTCACGAGGCAGACGCCGTGACATCCACCTTACACCAGAAATTGAAATTCGTGAAAAACAAGAAGCTGGTGGTGGTAGGGGGAGAAAGGGCTCTCCTGGTTAGCCATTTGTCTTCCTTCTCATATATAGATGCTGAGGTTGAAGTTGGAACTCCTTTCCAAGCGTTATCTATTGCTGAGCCTATTGAGAAAAGAGCTCTTTCATTTGCTTCCTACAAAGATGCAAAGCTGGCCATTGAGCGTGTTGCAACCACTGGTTTAGGAAAAATGATTGAGTTAGAAGACAACGAGTCCCGGGCTGGCATAGGTTTTTCTTCTGGTATTTTCAACAAGCAAGGGTTATTCAAGAGTGGAGGTTTCATCCACACTGGTCTAGATGAGGAGGCTGCTGCCGTTTTAGAAGAAGATGCAGAGGATTCTGGCAATTTCATCATCCCTGGTGGGGTTTGCAACAATTGGGTCGCTGTGGATATTCCAACAGTTGTCCATAAGTCAACGTAATGATCACTTTGTTTGAAAACCCTTCTCCCATGCCAAAAGGAGGAGTGATGACATTGTTGGCGCATAAATGCAATGATATTTTCATTCAATAAATTCATGTTAAATGTTTGTTTTTCCATTTATTTTCCCTTTTCGCTTTTGCATGAAATTGGTGATCACATAAAACCCTAAAAAATTAGAATAAAATCGATCTTTTTCATATGCATAATGATTTGCTTTGTTTGAATTCTAAAATCTCTTTTATATCCAAAATCATTATGCAGGCTGATCAAACCCATTGAACATAATGACCCAACACCATCTCCCAATTTTGAAATCCCTGTATTTGAGGCAGAGGAAGATGATGTTGAAGAGATTCCTGATGAGATCACCCGGCTACTTGAGCATGAAGAGAAGATCATTCAGCCGCATCTTGAGAATCTGGAAACAGTCAACTTGGGGTCTGAAGATTGTGTGCGGGAGGTAAAGATTGGGGTACTTCTGGAAGAATCTGTTAAGAAGGGGTTGATTAAGTTGCTACGAGAATATGTTGACGTCTTTGCCTGGTCATATGAAGACATGCCTGGTCTAGATACTGATATTGTGCAACATTTTCTACCTTTAAAGCCTGGGTGCGTGCCTGTGAAACAGAAGCTCAGAAGAACTCATCCTGATATGGCAGTGAAGATCAAAGAGGAAGTTCATAAGCAAATCGATGCGAGGTTTCTGGTGACTTCTACATATCCTCAATGGGTGGCCAATATTGTGCCCGTGCCTAAGAAAGATGGAAAAGTCCGGATGTGTGTGGACTATAGAGACTTGAATAAAGCTAGTCCGAAAGATGATTTCCCTCTACCACATATTGATATGTTGGTAGACAATACAGCTAAATTCAAAGTCTTCTCGTTTATGGATGGATTTTCCGGATATAATCAGATTAAAATGGCACCCGAGGATATGGAGAAGACAACATTCATCACACCTTGGGGAACATTCTGTTATCGAGTGATGCCCTTCGGTTTGAAGAACGCCGGAGCCACGTATCAACGAGCTATGACTACCTTGTTCCATGACATGATGCATAAAGAGATTGAGGTGTACGTTGATGATATGATCGCTAAGTCAAGATTGGAGGTTGTACTCCCAGTAGAGGTGGAGATCCCATCAATAAGAGTCTTGATGGAGGCCAAGTTGACTGATGCTGAATGGGTTCAGAGTCGTTATGACCAGCTAAACTTGATTGAAGAGAAGAGATTGACGGCTATGTGCCATGGTCAGTTATATCAGCAAAGAATGAAGAAAGCTTTTGATAAGAAGGTCAAGCCTTGTGTGTTTCGAGAAGGTGACCTCGTGCTCAAGAAAGTCTTGCCTTTTGCGCCCGATTCCAGGGGCAAGTGGACTCCAAACTATGAGGGTCCGTATGTTGTTAAGAGAGCCTTTTCAGGCGGTGCTTTGATACTTACAACTATAGATGGGGAGGATTTCACTCGTCCTGTGAATTCAGATGCAGTCAAGAAATACTTCGCCTAAAAAAATAAAAACTGAATAACTCGCTAAGTTGAAAACCCGAAAGGGCGGCTTAGGCAAAAATGAGCGTCTCGGTGGATTGAAAACCCGAAAGGGCGATCCAGGCAAAAGTTAGAGACACAAAAAAATATATAATAATGATATATGTATCCCGCTAGATTGAGTACCTCTTCCTGGGGCAATCTAGGCAATAATTAGGGATTTGGCAAGTAACTGCACCCTGACAAGACCTTGTTCTACAATTGTCGTCCGTCAGAGATTTTTGCTCATTATCAACCAAAACTTCAAATACATCGGATTCAGAATTGGTGGAGAAATGGTCATTATGTTCAATGTAGCCCTTTTCCAATATATATCACCAATTTCAAATTTGTAAAGATCTATGGAGTCTTGCCATTCGCAGACTACCATTCTATCAAATAAATTTGAGCCTTTTATCCAATTATTGGCACTCTTATCTGTTTCTATTCAACAAATGTTTTGCATGTTTTGCATGTTTTGATTAAGGAAATATCATTGTTTTAAACAATCAAATTTTTTATAATTTGTTTTTAAACAAAGTGAACATTCACAATGACGAAAGGATACTTAGGAGATCCTCAGTGCTCTCCCAAGGGTGGTACGATCCCCAATAGGGTAAGATTTTTGTCCATATTCCTGGCATGACTGTATCTCCTCCCTCCGGAACCCCTTGTGGTTTATCCTACCAAGTGGATTGCTTGTTGAGAGTCACCTCTCTTCCCTTCAGCAGATTAGCAATCTTTCTTCCTCAGCAGCTTGGATCTTTTTGGGTAAGAACGGTATTTGGTGGTTGATCCCGATAAATCCTTTATCTCCTCGGATAGATTCCCCAGTAGAGTTGTTGGTGTGGTGGACCTTGTCTGTGATAACTCTCGTCCCCAGCTGGAATGATTGATGATTCATCCCCTGCAGAGTTCTTTGCTTCCTGGTATCTCTGATCCCCAGCAGATTGGATACTCCCCGGTGAACTTGGCTTTCTCTCTTGAGATGTAGTACCGGGTGGTTGATTCCTGGACCTGGTTGTGATATGTCTGTCTGTCAGCATACATCATACATAAACCACGCATATTCATCCATAATTATAACATTCAGATATTCATGTTGCATTCTTTGCCATATATCGTTGTTTGCTGTCTCCTGCTATTTGGTGATTGTAGCACCTCAAATTTGCACCTATCATTGTACATACATTCTCATATTAGGTCATAGCATAACATGGTCCACTGCATAGCATTGCATTGTCCCATCTGCCTCAAGTGCAAGATCATCAAGAGAATTAGGTCAAACTGATCAGGAGATCAGTCAACCAAGCAAGCAAGTGTGTTTATCAAGGAGCCAAGGCCCTAGGGTTGGTCCAACATGTTCACATGACTTGGGGATCCATTTGAAGTGTTTAGGTCAAAGATTGGATGTTCAGAGGTCATCAGTCCATGCACAATCAGTCAGAAACCCTAAAAAGTCAAACTTGGTCAACTGTGGTTGATTTTATGGTTTTGATGGATGGATTTGGTTTGAGAGAGCTCATTCATGTCCAAATAGGCCTCATATATCATGGCAAACATCATCATTGAAGAATTTGAAGCCAAATCAGAAATTTCCAAAAATAGAACTGGACCTGTAATTTTTAACTGCCAAAAATGGAAACTTCTTGAGCCTAAGCTTACATCATGATCCAAGCTTCAAATGAATTTTTGCCCAACATGAAAGTTGAAGATCTTGTTCTCCCATTTCCAAAAAGTCCAAGAACTCTCAATTCCCATGTATGGTTGGCAAGATATGATCAATTCATTTTCAAAAATTCTTGAACTTCAAAAGGCCATATCTCTCAAACCATTTGGCCAAATTTGGTGAGGTTTTTTCCAACAAGTCATATTTAACCTCCTCTTTCCAAAAATGTAACCTTCATGTACCAAAACTCTATGGATCAAAATGGCATTTTTTCACTATCATGTTTTAATTTCAAGTGTGGTGCAAAAGTGAAATTGTGAAATAAACATTCTTAATCAGAATGGCCAATTGGGAATGACTTAAAATGTTATTTGTGACTTGTTTGCAAGCCCAATTCGTGCATTAACCCTCACACCTCACCATAAGCACCAAAATGGCCAATTAGCAATTTGATTCATTAAACAAAATGGTGCTTAGCTCTCACTAATCCAAACTAAAACAGCAAATATATACCATTTTTCTGACATTTTGGTAACCCTAGCAGCCACAGAAAGAGCAGAATCCTCTCACTCTCTCAAAATCTCATCTCTTGCCATTTTCAAAATCTGTCAAATATTGTCAAAGAACTGAACATTGCCTTGCTTAATACAACATCCATTCATCATTTTGAGCTTGTTTCCACCATCACACACCATCTGTAGCAGCTGTTGCTCGACTGTTTCTTCAAAGCTCCTCTAATGGCAGAACTCGTGTGCATCCAAACCAAGCATTCTTG